>NC_064618.1:483198942-483526442 GCF_023898315.1 Schistocerca nitens
ACAAAAACTTGCAAGTAACAAAATCAATCAAAGCCACATAACCATTACAGTTATTACACTCGTGCATTTAACATTGTAGTAAAATCAGAGGCAACTTATATGTTGTATGGTAAAAACACAAACCATTGTGCAGATATAAGTAAAAACTAAACAAACTCATTCTGCTCACATGATTCCGTGTCCTCTGATTTTTAACACAGCAATATAGATAAAAACAATAAAGCACATCAGTCATTAAACCACCAACTAGGTTTGACACAATTATTAAGTTATTCAATTGCACAACATCCACATTGTCAATCACCTTACATCTTTAGTTTGAATCCATTCAGTGAAAACAAATAAAAAACAAATTTGTAACAGAAACACACTTGTACTTGCACACTGAAACACTTTCACTAGATGCATGACTGCCATGCCACTCTCTGTGGTACAGCAGGTGTGCCCCTGTGCAACTGCACATCAATACTTAAAGATCTCATTAATGTGGTGTGGAGGGCCATAAGGTCATCACTGCCACTCTGTCACTAGCTGCTGGGGTAAGCCTCGAAAGTGCATAATTGCACCAGGCATCCGAAGCATGGCTGCTATGTTCAGTGTGGAGACATATTCTGTGACTGCACAGTGTTGATATTTCGAGTGGGGTCAGCTCCATGCTGGGTACAATAGGAGGGTGCAGTCCCATACCTTGCACTGATGCCATGCTGATGTTCAGGCATGCAGTTGGCAGTTAACACTCCCCATGTTGCAAACTCTAAGAAAAACAAATAGCTCCTAAGTGTCCACTTGTAGATAACACTTATAACACTGTCAAGATAATTTATGCTTGTGAAGTTCATTACGAACAGAACTGTGTCCTGATTGTCACCATCACAATAAGGCTTGCAATGTCTTCTCTCCGTTGTTCTTTCTCAAGCCACAAAATGAGCTCAATTCCCCCCCCCCCCCCCCCCCATGGCACACATGTGACATTTTTTAAATAGTTTTGAGTTGTCCGTCTCGTTCAGCTTTCCTGTCTCATCTGCACTTCCCTCTCCTTTCTTCACCACCTTCTTTCTCTGTTCCCTTTCCTTGTATGGTATTTTGGTCCTTTTCTTCAGTTTTGGTATTATTCTATGTGATTTCTTGGCCAGTTTCCTCTTCTTCCAAAAGGCTTTCTTCCTCATCTAGATGATGATTCAATTTAACATATTTTACATGACATCCGGTCTGTGACGAAGGCTAATGACTTCTTAGAGAGAGTAGGTTCCTTGAAATGGCAGTGGGCTGGCCACGTTGCAAGAAGAAAAGACAACAGATGGACGAAGCTAGTACTGGAGTGGAGTCCGAGAGAGCACCGGAGGCCTAGAGGAAGACCACCACACAGATGGGACAAAGACATCAAGAAGATCGCTGGTAACACCTGGCAGAGAACTGCCCAAGACCGTCCCACTTGGAGAAGACTTCTGAAAGCCTACCTGAATCCACAACTCGAAGAGGCCACATCATCTAATGATTGAATTGGCTGATGATGATGATGATGATGATGATGATGATGACATGATCCACTTGTGTCTCCTTCCCATAGTCTAATTCTATCATAGTCCAATCTAATCTCATAGATGCTGTTGTGTTCTCTATAGGTTTCTTCTCTTTAGAGGTAACCATTTGCTCTCCTCTGCCCTCCTAAATCTCCAACATACTTTCACTAAAACTAACCTCTACTTTTTGTTCTATTGTACAGTCTGCTCTTAATGTGCCATCCACACATAAATTTTGTACTACTGAAGCTCCCTAGTGTATGCAGGGTGTCTCAGGAGAAACGACCAGTATTTGGGGATATGACAGGAACAATAATTGAAAGCAAAAGTGTCTAGTAATCATGGGCAGTAAAATGCATACCTTAAGAGCTTTGAGCATTTGTTGAGTAGAAGAGGTGTGCTTAACAGCAGTGAAAATTAACAAGTGGTAATAGAGCTCATATGTACTAAATTTTTTTGCTTTGAATGATCATTCCTGCCATACCCTTGAATTATGACCATTCCTCCTGGGACCCCAGTACTCTTGGGACCCCCAGTATTTCTTCCTCTATTTCCACTGCCTGTATATTGCTGTTTTCTTTGGAACAATCTTCGTGACCTAAATCTGTATTTGCAGGGCTTGCTACACTCTTATCTGCAGCTGCTTCAGTTTGATCTTGTTTTTGAAAGACTGTCCACTTCGAAAATTCTTTCTTTGTTATCAGTTTCTGAATCCTTGTAGCTAACCTTATATTCTTCTGGCTTACTAGATGATGACAATGAAACGTCTTCAGATTCTATCACTGTTTCTGCCCAAAATTCTTCTCTTATTTGTCTTATTCATTCCTCATGTTCTTCCCATTATTTCCACCTTTTTCTCATTTGTTCCTAACGTTCTCCCATTAATGCTTCCAGCACCTTTAGTAGCCTCAATTCACTGATGGTCATTTATTCCTTCTGCTGACCTTCAAATGACAGTTTAGTCTTGACAATTTGGCCAAAAACATAAAGTACAGTTCTAACACAGTTCCCTTTGAACCATCATCTGCTGTTCCACACCCCAGAAGTATGACTGTTTCAGTTGTTCACTCAGCACTTCTTGGGGGGGGGGGGGGACAGTTTTGTTTCTTGCAAACTTATTCTTCATTGTCTTGGATTGTTGCTGTTGTACATTGTGTCCTCTTTGATGGTGAATGCTGCTCCATGATGATCTTGAAATTTCTTCCATCATTTCACTTTTGCAAATATGATCAACCTATTCAGTTCACTGTTAAGAAAACTCCGTTCCAGCCACATAGTCTTCAGTACAGCCCATGCACTCAAAACTGCAAATCTTCCCATCTGTTGTCAGCACACACCTCCCATTCTTTTGCTATTATGATGTTAATTTTATCAGTTCTCTTAGTTTATCTTGTGCGCGTTCTTCTTCACCAAAGATTGTATAATCAGCTAGCATTTCTCCAAGCATTCCTGTATTTATCACTCTCACTATTTTGGCGTAGGCTTCTGGTTATCCCAAGGGTTTCCAGTTTTTAACCTGTATGCCACTGTTTCCATCTCCATTGTAACTCAAAAGGTGTAATGAGGGCATGTCCAGCATGGTCTCCATCCAAGAAGTGGGTGTGCTGCTAATTCTGCTTGTTATGGCAAAGAAGGCCAATCTCTGCACCTTGCCAAGCTCCTTAGCAGCCACCATTCTACTTTATTCCACTGTACTGTAGCTCCATAAATTATCATAGATCTTATTCAGTGGTGTTTACCCAGTACTTATTTCTGGAACTTAGTCCTCAGTTTTAGCCTCAATATCTTTTAGTGCACATTAGAGTGCTTCCAACTTATATTCTTTAAGTGTCAGGTCCATGAGAGTTTTGCATCCAAGGTTACTTCTAGTTACTTCACTGTCACACTGCCCCCACCAGTGATAAGAGTTTCTTCAAAAAGCTTGAGATTCCTTTATGTGTCCTGGATATGCTTCCTTGTGAATGGTGCCTAAGCATAGTGACTTGATTGGTTTCAGTGTTCCCCAGTTCCCCATAGTTGGTTTTCTGGTGAGATTTTATGAATTCCAGCACAGTTAGCTGTACCTTTCACCTCCTCACAGAATACCTTCCATGATGATAGTTTCACTTGCTTAGTCACAAGGTTGTACTTTGCCCATTGACCTTTCCTTGTTGCAAAGTTGAACAGTCTTCTTACCTGGTTTCTTTGCATTTCCGTTTTATTGCCCCACCAATGTATGTTCTTGTTTGTGCACTTCATGGTGACTGGACAGTTTTCTAAGTGTAGCATCACTTCATCTGACATTTCTTCGAGATCTACTGGATTTCTTATCAAGCAAAGTGAGTTCAGGTTTTTTTTTATATTAGTCCCAGTCTGTTTTCCTAGGGTTCCTGTTTCAACACCAAATGCAGTATATATGTGGTCAGCTAAGGATTGATCCAATGTCACATCACATTGTTTGGCATAGCTACCCATTAAGGTGGACCCAAATGTTATGTCACATACTTCTTTCCTTCATATATTCCTGCATGTAGGTTCCCTATCCCTAATCAGGATCTCTAAATTGCTCACAAACAGATATTGAAGTAGATGCTCACCTCTGCTGTTGGTGTCGCAGCTTCCCCTCACCAGGTTGTAGGCATTGGCATCACAACCAATCAACAGTTGTTCATTCAGTTGTGAGCATCTGGCTACCAGTCTCCCCACTTCCTGGGAATGACGAGCATTGTCCTTGTAAGGAGTCCAATAAAATTTCCCTTGTGTTTTCCTCCTCGCACTGTTTCACGCTGATGGTCACTAAGTCTCGAGAACAGAAGTCCACCATTGGTATGAATGAAATTCCATTCTTGACATAATTGCATGTTCTGGAGTTTGTAGACTTCTAGCGCCAATCAGTTTACCTCCAGTTCCTCTGAGGCCTGATACAGCCGCTTTACACAAATAGGGTTCCTGCCTTAGGGCCACATCCACATCCAGAAAACGACTCAGGGCAGCAGATGGCTCCTCCTTACTGCAACACATGCAGCCACCAACTTGCCGCCATAATCACTTCTGATGTCTTTAATTATGTGTGGGAGCCCTAAATGCAATTTCGGGTCCTGTTCTTGCATTGCCCTCTGAGATTTTTCACCGAATTCCATCACAAAGGTTTGGTCACCAGACACAACCTCCCAGTTGATTGAGCCCTAAATGCAATTTCGGGTCCTGTTCTTGCATTGCCCTCTGAGATTTTTCACCGAATTCCATCACAAAGGTTTGGTCATCAGACACAACCTCCCAGTTGATTATCTTCCAGTCCTCTGTCGAGACCTACCAGTTCTACATCTGTACTTCCTTGATCCAAACCTTTGGAGGAGCATTCTAAGAAGTTTTGATACCCAAACTGCTATCTTTGCAACATTGAAGAGTGTAGTTGCCGTCTTGACCAGCAGTTTCACCTTCTCCCATGGAGATATCATGGACATCTTTCCACACAGACCCTCCTGAATTTGAGGTCTGGCCTTGTGTCCCCCCCCCCCCCAATCTTCTTAAAGAGACCCATCTGATCTACTTCCTGCTGCTGCAAGGCAGATATCCGTGTTAGATAACTGCCATCCTAAAAACCAAGACTGCATTGCTATAGGCCTGTTTCCCTGTTTCTTGTTTAGACTTTTTCTGGATCCAATTATCCTTAGAAGTGGGATGTTACTCTCCCTTGTTCTCTTGTTCTTTGTCGTAGAAGAGGAGAGCACAACTTGGGGAACTCAGATTGTAATGAGGCTTGGTTGGTTTGTAGTTTACCTAAAGGGTATTCTCCTCTAGCAGCAGTAAAATGCTCTGGCCAGTCAATTCCTTGAAAAAAGGTTTCAAAGTTTTACCCACACTTTATATAGTGGTTTAATGAACACTCGAGCTTGGGTTAAAGTAACTCATTGTTAGCACGTTTGATTTTTAATCTGCTTCCACCAAAATTTTTTTATTTAGTTATAATTAGAAGGATTTTTAAATAAAATGAACAACCAAAACTATCATAAATGAAATCACTAATGATTTTATTTTGTATATGATGCAAATGTTTGTTAGACTTAATGAAACAAGTTAAAATTAATATAGTATTTTAAAATAGTTAAATGAAATTTTATTGCACCTATGACAAATCATCTGGTAGAATGAAAATATCTTTTTTATTATATTACAGTTGATTTAGATTTTTCTTACATACAAAAACTTGAATGAAAATTATCATAACAACAATGAAACAACTATCCCGACATGTGGCACAATTTTTAAAAGATGAATTTTTATAAGATCAGCATTTTTTAAAAGATCTATGGGAAAACACACTTCACTGACATTAGTAAAAATTCCTCTTTCATCCGAAAGTTAGGAAGCATGCCGAGCATACTGGAGTATTTCATTAAAAATTGGCGATGAAAGTTATGATGTAGTGTTAATTGTATTTTTATGCAGTCTTCACAAGAATGTATTTCTCTATCATATTTGGTGAGACAAGTACAATTTTGTATGTGCTTTTTTTAGATTTTTCACTTGCCGATAAAAGTAGACCTCAGAAGGCTGAACAAGAGTAGTACATTTTGGGGGAATCACTTTAATGGTGACTTTTTCTCATCTTGAAAGACCTCATCATATAATTCATCCTTTGTTTGGCTACTCCAAGAGTGAATAATCAACAAAAACTTTCCCCACAACACATCAGACTATTAAGGAAGTCGACATACAGTTTTGTTGTTAACTTTCCAGATTTTGACGACGTTATTACAATATTTGTATATTTTTTTAGAATGTTCGTTTACTGTTTGTTTAACTTGAGGGCCAAATTTACCAGTTGCTTCTTGCAGACAGACACATACCCTAGCTGCTAATCTCCCAGACAGAGTTCGAGAGTACTGTGCAGTGTATCTATGTGCAATTTCATTCATGTCACACCTTTGAATGAACATCATTTTGTTCCTTTTTTCACAAGAGTTCTATTGTAGACAGACTGATACTGATATCCTAGAAAGGAGAAACAGGATAAATTAAAATATATTGTATGGAGGGTGAAAAAATAAAGCAAAATTTTGTAAAGTGAGTGTGTGTGTCTATTGGTGACAAAGGCCTTAATGGCCGATGAAAGTTACAATTGTGTGAATATTTTTGTTGTGCCTATCGCGACTCAGCATCTCTGCTATATTGTGAGTAGTTACTTTCCTTCGCTAATATTGTTAAAGTAATCTCTGATAATTTACCTGTCTGGTCAGTGTTAATAATAAAATCTTTATTGAAAGTAGGTATTAATTTCAGTGTCTGAATTCAAAAAATCTCAGCAGATGCCAAGGTTTGTTCTATAACTGCAGTTTTATTCTTTTTAAACAAGTTTTGTCACTTTTTTTTGATGAACTGATGCTTACATTTGAACTTCTTGACCCGTCTTACAGAGGCTTTAAATTCAAAATGTGCAAACTGCCCTGCTGCTGCCAAGGCCAACTGTTGCAAATTCTATGTAATCACTTGTTGATAACTTTCTCTAGCTTCCACAAAACAGTTATATGTTCGACGACTGCGTACTTGTGAAAGTGATTCCCACCTGTTTTTTAATTTCTTCTTCCCATTTGGATATATATTCCTTCTTTTTTAATCAGCTGCAACCTTTTTTGGCAATGTTTGTAGATCGAACTTTTGCAACATTAACAATTTTTGTTTTATTATCCAGAGAGAGAGAGATATTCTGCCTTTCTTCCTTTTTTTCACTTCTAGTTCATATTCATTTGATGGTGTAATATGTTGAATTTCTTCAAAAGGTTCCTAAACAGAGTTTTCATGTTTCTGCAAGAGTTCTTCGTCAGTATCAAATATTTGGTCAGCCATTGTGTCTGTAATACATGCCTAAAATTCTGCGCCTGTCAACATTGCTTTGTGAGAAATCGAAGTTGAAGAGTCTGGGGCAATCAGATTATTATCGGGCAGCAAGCCTATGTAATGAGCAACTGCATCTCTCAACAGTAACTTCAGCTTTTCACTGTATAATGAGTCTTAACTAATTTCATGTCCAAGTTCTGATACACCCATGGTTTCCTTATTAACAGATATATTCAGTTCAACAATCTTTAGCAATATAAACACTCCATACTTAGCAATTGGCTATGTATTTGAGTTTACTCAATACAACCAGTTAACATGTAGAATATGGGAATGTGCTGTAACCTGTAAGTAGAATGATTTTAATAGTCCCCATAGTGTGTGCTGTTTAATACTTTCCCGACATAGTAACTGCTTCATTGGTTCACAGGCATCACGTCAAATAATATTGTGCAGCTTCCACAACATTATCCGACACGATGCCCATGAACAAATGAAGCAGTTCCCATAGTGTCTCCGATATTCTGAAACATCTGCCTATCAACAACAGATAAACAGTTTAACTCGTCCACAGGATAAACGTATTAAGAAAAGTTCTAATGAACAACTTACACCTGTTCACATACAGTAATAGTTAAAAAACCACTAATGACTTTTTAATGACAATTGTACTGTATTAATATTTACCTCTCCTCTAAAAGTGGTTTTACTATTATTTAACTATTTTAAAATACTATATTAATGTTAACTCTTTTCATTAGGTCTAACAAACATTTGCTTCATATATAATATAAAATTATTGATGATTTCATTTACAATAGTTTTCATTATTCATTTTACTTAAAAATCTTGCTAATTATAACCAAAGGAACAAATATTTTTGGTGGAAGCTGGGCTTGAACCCAGATCAGCAGGTTAAAATGTAAGTGTGCTGCCAATGAGCTATTTTTACACAAGTTGCACAGTTCATGAAACTAGCACATAAAGTGCAGGTAAAACTTTGAAACCTTTTTTCAGGGAATTGGCTGGCCAGCACATTTTACTACTGCTACAGGATAACACCCTTTAGATAAACTACAGGCCAAACAGGTCTCATTCCATTCTGAATTTTCCAAGTCACACCCTCTCCTTGCTAGTGGTGGAAAGGTGATAGGGAGCTGAATACCCTTTTCACTCTGAGACAATCTCATTTTTTGGAGGCCTTTAGTCAGATATATTTTAACGCTACAATTTATGTTTAAGAAGCCATTTCTTGCCTTCCTATTCTTTTTGTTCTCTGAGAAAGTTCCTCCTGTTGATCTGGTCCAACTTCTCACGGACAATTTCCACTCATTGTACTAGTCTGTTGCCCAATACAGTTGCAGAAACAGCTTCCGTTGGTATCACCCCCAATGCTTGAATGTTTGAGGTCTTATAAAGACCTTTGGTTTCTGTTTTATTTTCTGTGTTCTCCATTTTGGTCCCATAAGAATTGGAGTTATATTAGGCCAACACCATGGAGCCTCACATGGCGTAGCACTAATTACTCTGGAAGACTGCCGGTACCCTATGCTAAACGCCATGTGATTCCTGGCAACTAAATGCTGTGTGCCGCATTGCAGTCATTGATGATACTGCATTCTGCAGGACTTAAAAAAAATAGCTTTAGTCTACTGTGTGGGCTATTTATAACATTAATGAGACTTGCCCTGAAAGTAATTCCGGACAGTTTAGATGTTGGGAACAAAAATTGCCTTTTTCATAAGCAAATGAGTGTGATGATCACAAAGTAAGTGCTGAAGAGTGAAATGACTCAAAAAGTGAAATGCGAACACTGTCTTGTTTTGGTAAGGAGTTATAATATGCTACGTTGGAAGCAATGATTGGTTTGTGCAAAATTCAAGCTTATAGTTAAATACTCCTACATATGTTTTCAACCAAAACTTAATAGTTCCACACAAAACAAAAATTCCCACAGTTCTGGTGAGGTACCATACACCGAAGTTCGTCATGCAATGTAGCCAGAACAGGAGCTCAAAACCAGGGGGCAGTCATAAAGTAATACATCTATATCTGGTTATTACTTCCTGTATTACATGGAAAATTAATTATGGATAATTTTTGCTTTTTATGGAGGCTTCAGATTAGAATACACACAGCAATTTGTTTTGAGTGACGTTGGAAAAACTTAGGGAATGACAAATATTGATATACGTGGACAGGATATATAAGCCAGTCCCCGTCATTGTATCCATAATATATTTTATGTAATTCGTTTTATATTTGTTACACTTTCTATTTGAAAAAGTGAAGTGAGTATGCTTTTCAAAGTTGATACTTGTTTGTAACAAAAACAAAGACATTCACCAAAGCAATGCCTGTTACAGAGTGGGATCCTATCTGTGGATCTTTTTGAAGAAACAGATGATGACTGTAGTGAAAGGGTTGCTGACTGGCTATCAAGACTGCAGGAGGAGGAAGCAGAATCGGAGATCGAAGAGAGAGTAATTTTGACTGCTAAGCCATCGCTGCAGGAACAGCTTCAAAAATTCACCTGTATTTAGAGTTTAAAGAAGTTCTTGCTTAGTAAACATTCTGGAGTATTGATTTAAATAATGCAGTTAAAAGTATATATTGTGATTCAATTGTGAAAATATGTATAGGTATTTATTCTGTTGATCCTAATATATTAGATGTATGTAGTAAATTGGGCTAGTGAGAAGTGCGTTTTCCACATTTATTCAGTTACAATCATGTGACAGCAAAATGTATAGGATTTGTGTTGATTTGAGCCATTATGGCTCAAATTGGTTTGTAAAGCACTCAATTTTATGAGGAAATTTGTGATATGCAAATATACTACAGCACTAACTGGTAAGGCTCTACTAACATAATTGAAATTGCGAGACTGTTGTAATTTATGTGACAGATACTTAATTTTTCAATTATACTACATTTTATTTTACAAATGTGTCAGACAATATATGGGGTGATTCAGGTTCCCATAGATTTGCTCCTGAGTAATGTTAAGATGTTTGGTGTATTTAGTACATATCTGCTAAGTAATTACCAATAATTAACCCTGAGTGAGTGACATGTACTTGTTGTGGACACGCAAACACACAATTTTAAACATGTAAAGTATGGGTTCTTTAACTTTTGGTTTACTGAGCTCTCATCCCTGTGGAATCTGAGAGAATTATTGTGATTATGATACCCTTCTGGTGTTGTCACTGAGCATATGTCATACTGTTGATATTTTATAGCTTAGCACATGTTATTAATACAGTAATATTCTTTGGAATAGAAACAACATTTAGGGAAGAAGAAAATATACAGAATGCTTCACGTATTGCTTTTTGTTATTTTGGTATATGTCTACATATATCTGTGGGTTATTGATGTGTACTGACCAATGTGTGCCAGCTACAAGATTGAGCAGTGGAAATGGTAACTGGCATTGATGCTTATTGGTAGTAATATCTAACAATGTTCAACAATGCTGACCCCGTATACAAATGGGAAAGGGCAAAAGTACTTTCATATACCTCACATTATTAATGTTCTGGTTGTCAATGTCGAGGATAACCTCACATCTCTCGCTCTTTGATTCTATCTGCTTTGTACATTTATAAATATTTACTGTAGACACAGTATTAAATTGTGCAAGTGTTTTGATTTTTAGTTGCTTCCTCAAACAAAAGATTGAGACACATTTTCAATTTTTTATTTTGTACCAAATTTACCTCAATTTCATTTAATAGTGCCATCTTAATTTATGTTCTTATCTTGTGTAAAAGTGAGAAAGACATATTGATTTTCCTGTGACACAAATTTTCATCATCTTCATGTTCTTCTTCCAACATTTCAGCCACATATCTTGCAGCCATCTCCAGAGTTAGCCAAGAGACTAAAGCTATGGTACTTATACCATTCTTTTAAACCACAGATACAGGGGCACCAGAGACTTGGATCAGCAGCAAAGAGTATGCACAAATTAAATCTGTGGCTCCGCTGTTGATGTATGTTGGGATATCAACATTTTGTTATGAATTCTTCTGTGGAGACATCTGTTTGGGATTATTAGAGAAAGTAATGAATTTCATGGTTTATCTAGTTTGAAACCACTATCTCTGTTAATGACATTCTTCACCAAACTAAGTCTAAAAACATTAAGTGGATGCTAGAAATTTGACATTTTCATTTCACACAGAGTGACCAATGCTGATGCAGTTTTCTGGCACAGTTGGTTTATTGGGCTGTAAGAACCGGATGTACTCACAGTGTTCCATGCATCTTTCGTGAATGGAACTAGTACTGTAGCTCACTCTGAGGATGGCCAAAAGCTATACAGTCAGAATATTTGAAGAAGAGAGCGAGTTTGTGTGGCCGCACTCCAGAAACTTAATGGCTGAGAATGACACCATATTTTCCTGCACGGCATTGTCTTTGTTGTTGTACATATATAAGAAATTAGCTGATATTTTTAAGTTTAATTTAAGTTAAATTTAAAAAGTTGTAAAAATTGCCAAGAAAACACTGTTTCCAATTTTTATAATTGTTAATTTTTTTCAATTCATGTGATTAAACTATTTAAAAATGAAATTTTTCAGCAACTATTGAGAAAATAATTGTGACCATCCTGTGAAAAAAATGAGAACCATTGTAAAAAGGGGGCAAAGATTTTATGTCAGATTAAAATTGTTGTAATCAACATGCACAACAGAGGTGCAGAAAGAAACAAAAACATGCAAGTGACATTTACATTTTCTCAGGAAGATGTTCATGCTACATCAGTAGAAATCCACCAAAGGCAAGAGGTAGAAACAATCCCTGAAAGGAGGCTTGTAATTTTGTGGTGTAGACCAATTACACAGAGTGGCCTGGTCCAGCAAGAAGCAAAATTTTATGAACTGCAATAGTGATGAATAATGAGCTGGCAGACAAATGAATGGCAAAACAATTCATACAGTAAAGTAAAAAGTACAGATTGTGTAATTGCCTTAGCTGCTGTATTTATGTTGATATGGCAGTAATGGACATGGAGGGATGGAAGAAATCAAAACAAAATAATAAAAGGGTATAAAAAAGAAAACAGAGAATATCTTGACAAATCAGAGACAGGAGGTACACAGAGCAGTTTGAGGAGAAGACAGTATAGGTTAGAATCAATGGGAAAGAGGGCAGATTTGGTTACATAACAGGCCTATAAAGTATTGGAGCTTCTTATAGCTTTGAATAATTTTTAGATAATTCTAAATGTCAGAGCTGATGTACCAGGCACCACCCATATCCCTAACATCATACTGTTTAGCAGGTTTTGTCATCAGGTCTCGTTGTCGCAGTCCCTTTTGTCGCAGTTCTGTCTGCATGTAGAGCTTTGCAGTATTTGCGTTACAGCTAATAAATGAATTAATGGCCTTCGAAAATAATGTCTCCTATATTTTTTGTCCTTCATCAGTATCTAGAATTTCAATTTAACAGTTTTATTGAGGGTTTATACTTCTTGCTGGACAACTGTTTTGTTGTTCCCAGCTGAGAGCAGTATACTTCATTTAAAAGAACTTTGTGATTAACATTTTGCAAGTTGAGTGGTAGCACCAGCAATCAGCCAATCAGTCTTTCTCATGTGCCAAGTGGCCACTGCGTAGTGTGTTTTACAGGTACGCACAGCGCTGAGCCTTATCTAGCACGACTGATTGCATGCACCAGCACTTGCCTTGTCACTACAATCTGCCAATCAAAAAGTTATTTTGATGAGATATAATGATTTTGCTAAACTGCTTGCACTGGTGTACAATTTAAATAGTGCACTCTGCTAGAATTGCTCACTGTGGAAGGTTTTATATCTGTTTCCATGAATGAATGCTCCTGAGGGTGCAATAGTGCCAATCAGGATTTCCAACAATTGGTGTGGTACAGTAATAAAATGGAACAGGTATAATGGAAACTTGATAATGCAAGCCTGAGGAGCTTCCTGCACGGTATACTGTCATCCAGCAACATTCTGTGTTTCAGTTATATTATTATTAACAAATCCTGCATAACAACATATGAATTATATTTCTTCATATTCAATGTAAAGGAAGTATGGTTTCAGTTTCTGGCAGTATGGACCATTCAAAAGTTTGTACAATCGAATTGTATGGAGAGCAGTAATAGCTGAATGTTATTGCTAGGAATGGTACATGGATCCATGTACTTTCTGGAGGTATTTGTATGAAATGAAAGCATACAAGTTCCCTGGGAGGTGGTGGTCGGGGGGTGGGGGAGGTTTATATATAAACTTTTTAAAAATATGCTCTCAGGAAGAAAGTGGTTTTAAATTCTTTGGTTGCAATATTTGGAGTGTGTCAGTTACTTGGAGGAGGAGGGGGAAGGGTTGGCATATGTGCTATAAATATATTAGTGTCTTACAAACATGTGAGAGTTCTTAACACACTGTGAAAGATTTCATTCTGTAATCATATGAAAATTACAGGAATAATTATGACTGCTCATTGGTTTACAGCCAGTGGTGTGCAAGAGCTGAAATATGGTCCATGAAAGGTTCTTAACATTTCCAATTTTTTACTCTTACGTGGGCGGTGCACCGTTGCATGCACTGTGAGTAATGGCAAGTGTAGGTGACCAGGGTCGGTGGGGAGGGTAGTGAAAGGGGGGTAGGTTGGAGGAGAACAAGTTAATCGCACTACACTTTCTTTTGGCTCACTAGGCAGTGTCAGTCAGTGATTGTTTTTGGCTGTTTAGTAGTTCAATGGCATCAGTAACTTAATTGATAATTAGTCCTCTACATTGCTACCAATTTATGACTTATGCAAAAGAGGTAAATACAAATGAAGTACACCTTTTTCTCTGTTAAACTTTTTTAATCAAAACTAGGTATTACAAAAGCGAACATAGGTGTGAGTAAAACTACTTGTTTATATGCTTTTGCCTGTTACGCTTATTTTCAATTGCATTTCTGTTTTATTTTTGCAAAAAGGCATTTAAAAAATACAACAGTAATATTGTTAAACACTGATTTACTTCCATAATGAATGACGGAGAAATAAAATCACAGTGTTTTATACACACAATCATTCTTGTGAATGGTTTCTTAAAGCCAGCAAAATTAAAATGCCACTGAGAAACAGTGCATCCTAATCTCCTTCACCATCCACCAGATGAAACTCAGGTTTAGTGGTACAAGATTTGTGTCATTAGAAAACATATAAGTAGAGTTGCTTGAAATATTGAAATTGACAGCACGACCAAAAATGCCTCATACAATTGGAGAAACATTCATGAAACTTTGTTTGTTCAAAGCTGACAAAATAGTTTTAGGGCAAGAAGAAACAAAAAAATTACAAGAAATACCTCTCATGAACAACATGCTAAATGCACAAACTGAACTCGTGGAGTGTCCAACGAGAGCAGTGGTCAATGACAAAGATAGCTCGAATTTAACGAGTGTACATTATATGTTTTGTCATATCTTTGTTGGTCTTTTCTTTGCAGATTTTATTTGTGATATTTGCTGTGTATGCTCTCATTTTGTTTGTAACTAGGATTGTGCTGTGTTAAATAAAGTAGGTGTATCAGAATGCATTTTATGTGACTCTTCACCCAAAAGTGGTGACCCCAGCATAATCAGTGTGTAGATGACGATGCCCCTTCCATCAAGAATGAGCAGCAAAAATTGCAGACAACAGGTTCTTCTCTACAATCACATAATGTGTGTGTCACTTCCTGCCTCCCCTGATGACACCTTATCGAGACGGGGTAGTGTGAAACTACTGCCATTTTTGCCTATTACGCCACAGTTATGGTTGCACAAGTGGATGCCATTTTTCAGCTGTGCAATGTTGTTTCAGACATGGACTGTTTGCCATTGTTGTTGAACATTATTAAGCAAGTTGAGGTTATTCTGTCTCTGCCTCTAGGGAGACTCTCTTGCAGAGAACTCTTGTTCATCCAGCATATCATTTGAAAAAGATAGTCGACAGTGATTTTGGTATCAGGGAATCGGCATTTCACCTACTGTACTCAATCTATGCCTTGGTGGGTCCAGAATTTCTTTCAGAGCAATCGTTCAGATTATTTTGGGTGTGGCGGCTCCCATATGCAGTTTGTGACTCTAATGGCAGATACTGTGGGACTTGCATTTGGTGAAACTGTTAATTCGTGCTCAGCAAAGGATGAAGTTATGGGTGCTGTGCGTATCCGGCACAGCACGTTGTGTTTCATAGCTGAGCATTCAGCCAGGCAAAATGCAGACCGACCTATGGAGTGAACCCTCACTGAACTGGTGTGACTCAACACCAAGATAGCATATGCCAGTCCTAGGAGCATATGGTATGCCAATGACCAGCCTACGCGCAATTTTTAGTGCAATGCTAGGTAATGATCGTGACCTTGCAGGTTCCCGAATGACGCCAGTGGATGCGTATAGGTGCACGAGTCTGTTCCAAAGTCATCAAGTGCACTCCTGAACTACACAATGTCACAGTTTCTGCCAAATGCAAATCTTCACGATTGTTTGCCACGGATAGAAGATCCGGAATGGAGTTTTTGTTTGACACATGGTCATGCCACATGAATTGAAGGATAAGTCTCAGTCTAATGGTGTTCCTATACCAACAGCCACAAATCAATCTCTAGTTAAGACATATGAATGGAACATATAATATTGACTCAGCAGGATGGTTCTCCCCCCCCCCCCCCCCCCTTGTGGCGTTTCTTAGTGGCTGACATAACTAGGCCCATATTGGGTGCCGACTTTCTTAAGTTTTTTTTGTTATCTCTGGACCTCCATAATCATCCTCTTGTACAGTCTCCTTCTGTAGCCACAATGCCTCCAGTGTTAGACACCAGTAGATGAAAACTGCCGATCTGGTCACTCAGGGTGGGATAACTGGCATTTTTCATGTACTACTACTGATCTTTGTCCCGCCTAACTCAACCCTTCCAACCATCTGTAAAAAAATAAATTTTACTGAATATAATGAACAAAACTAAATAAAAATTACACATTTAACCAAATATATAATGATTTGAAAATCATTTAATTATAAATTTTTAACCAAATATAAAAACAATTAAAAAGCAGTTAAATTTAAATAACTAACCAAATAAAAAAAATATCGCACACAAAAATTTTAAATTTTTTCTATATGTAGAAGGAATAGCTGTTACTCTCCGTTTTGCTTGCATATCAGTAGTTTTGTTATGGTAAGTAAGGAAGCTAGTAATTTTACAAGATGTCCGTGATGTCTGTGTATGTAGTGGTTTACAGATATATGAATAAAAAAATCTATGCTGTGCCAGTATATAGGTAAAGTATGAAAATGTTTCTGTTATTTTGCTGTATAGTGAAGCTGAAAGCATGTACCATATTTTATAAGTATATTTTAAAAAAATGCATCAATTCATTACACTCGTGCAGAAGTACAGTATGTAGGGGTCCCTCTGGCTCACCAAGTACTGGATGTGAGATTTTGCCACAAGAGTAACCTATGCCCTTTTCATTCTAATCTATTATGTTGGCTACATTTTTGATCCTTCCCCCTATGATGACTAATTTATGATTAAAGGTAAAGATAAGACTGTGTTCGTCATACAGCCTTTTTAAATGATGCTCTTGTCGCGAGTCTTAAAGCACCTTGGAAGCTGTAAGAGATGTTTGAAGCTCAGCATCTAAAATGCGATGGACTTGCGACTATTCTAATGTCTATGTAGCTCTTACGGCCACCTGGCATTCTGCATCCATGTTCTGGCGGACACGATATTGCTCTGAGGTTCGTTGGATGTAAGTAGCTTGAGCTCTCTTAGAACTATATGCTAAATCAGACAGGTTTGTGAGGCTTATTAGTTGTAAATGTGGTTCCCACGCTTAGAGTCTGATTTTTCTGTATCTCCAACAAAAATCTCCAGCTAAGTCAGGCTGTGTAGGAACTCAGTATCATAGACTATGCACTCAGTAACATTGGATTTGCACTGCCATGGAATAATCTATAGACATAAGAGTTCCCAACCATCATGCGAGCGTCGTTGGCATGCCACTGCGTACATCATATTTAGAAATGTTAATAATACTTAAAAAGATACAACTTTCTAAAGTACCCTGCGGCCTTCCTCAGGGTTCAAGCTGTCTGCATACTAAATACCAATGGAATCGGTTCAGTGATACTTGTGAAAACATACTAGAATGAGTTACTTTCATGACTAATAAGATTAATAATACTGGTATTAGTATGGAAATATGTATTAAACACATAGAGAATTGAATAAGTATTGTATTGAATTTATTACATACAGCATATCAACCAATGACCATTTTCACAAATATGACGAAGTTTGAAAGTCAGAGTAAATAGCTCTTTCAAAGAGTAATTATTGTTACATATTTCATGTTATATTGTCCAAATCAATAATGTGTTGCATGACGCACACTCTATAGTAGCCTATGTTCTTCCTCAGTGCACAAGCTACCTCCATACCAAATTTTATCAAAATCGTGTTTTCGTCATGAAAGTACAACAGATAGGGTTATTCTTGCATTTATAATATTAGTGTGGATTCATTTATTAAGAAGCACAACAATTCTAATCTTTCAAAAAATTAATGCGTTAGTATTAAATTTTTATGTAATGTTACTAACTGTGAATATTAAATACTAGACACGGTCATATAATTTTTGTAGAGCTTAATGATGAGTTTAAAATTATTTTCGCAAAGCAGATATAATAAATTAATTAATGACTATGATTTAAATTGTTTTGAAGAAGGAAATATTAAATTAAAATATAAAAGAAAAATATAGAATTCTTAAACTAAAATGTATAAACCTAATACAAAACATAAATTCATTTTTTCATTTTTTAAAAATCTAATAAATCTTTCATTTTCTTAAAAATCTAATAAATTTTAATCATATGAATTAGCTCTGCCAAAACTAGTATTCAAATATTTACAACATTTTTTCATTTTTAAAAACCTAATAA
The DNA here is from genome assembly GCF_023898315.1 of Schistocerca nitens. NCBI lineage: Eukaryota > Metazoa > Arthropoda > Insecta > Orthoptera > Acrididae > Schistocerca > Schistocerca nitens. Next base: position 483,217,244 of record NC_064618.1, read on the forward strand.
TTTTTTTTTATATTATAAGTTATCTCCCCCACAAATCTAGTATTCAAATATTCAAAACTTAAATAAACTCGATTTTTCCATTTTTAACAGAAACCGAACAGATTTTTAATTTTTTAATCTATTAAATTACTTGTTTTTTTTATTTTTTAAAGAACATTATAAAATTTTTTCCTCATAAATGCAAGAACAATTAAACCACATCAAATATCTCAACTACATCACTTTTGTATATAAGTGATTTAAAGGGATATTATAAATTAAGAAAACTTAATTTAATTAATTTTGTAATTAAACACATCATAACCTATCACAAGAATTGAAAGAAAAAATTGGAAACAATTACCTTATTATAATATTGAAAATAGTGATGAAGTTTTTAAAAATGAAGAAGGTAGACCATTAAAAGAAATAATTCTTTTTTCTACTAATATGTTTGTGGGAAAACAAAAAAAAAAAAAAAAATAGAACAGTCCATCAATATTTAGTTGATTAAACATTAAAAAAAATATATTACAAACTATACATTCTGACCCCCCCATGAACCATGGACCTTGCCGTTGGTGGGGAGGCTTGCGTGCCTCAGGGATACAGATAGCCGTACCGTAGGTGCAACCACAACAGAGGGGTATCTGTTGAGAGGCCAGACAAACGCGTGGTTCCTGAAGAGGAGCAGCAGCCTTTTCAGTAGTTGCAGGGGCAACAGTCTGGATGATTGACTGGTCTGGCCTTGTAACACTAACCAAAACAGCCTTGCTGTGCTGGTACTGCGAACGGTTGAAAGCAAGGGGAAACTACAGCCGTTATTTTTCCCGAGGGCATGCAGCTCTACTGTATGGTTAATGATGATGGTGTCCTCTTGGGTAAAATATTCTGGAGGTAAAATAGTCCCCCATTCGGATCTCTGGGCGGGGACTACTCAAGAGGACGTCATTATCATGAGAAGGAAAACTGGCGTTCTACGGATCGGAGCGTGGAATGTCAGATCCCTTACTTGGGCAGGTAGGTTAGAAAATTTAAAAAGGGAAATGGATAGGTTAAAGTTAGATATAGTGGGAATTAGTGAAGTTCGGTGGCAGGAGGAACAAGACTTTTGGTCAGGCGAATACAGGGTTATAAATACAAAGTCAAATAGGGGTAATGCAGGAGTAGGTTTAATAATGAATAAAAAAATAGGAGTGCGGGTAAGCTACTACAAACAACATAGTGAACGCATTATTGTGGCCAAGATAGACACGAAGCCCACGCCTACTACAGTAGTACAAGTTGATATGCCAACTAGCTCTGCAGATGACGAAGAAATTGAAGAAATGTATGATGAAATAAAAGAAATTATTCAGATAGTGAAGGGAGATGAAAATTTAATAGTCATGGGTGACTGGAATTCGGTAGTAGGAAAAGGGAGAGAAGGAAACGTAGTAGGTGAATATGGATTGGGGGAAAGAAATGAAAGAGGAAGCCGCCTGGTAGAATTTTGCACGGAGCACAACTTACTCATTGCTAACACTTGGTTCAAGAATCGTAAAAGAAGGTTGTATACATGGAAGAAGCCGGGAGATACTGACAGGTTTCAGATAGATTATATAATGGTAAGACAGAGATTTAGGAACCAGGATTTAAATTGTAAGACATTTCCAGGGGCAGATGTGGACTCTGACCACAATCTATTGGTTAAGAGCTGTAGATTAAAACTGAAGAAACTGCAAAAAGGTGGGAATTTAAGGAGATGGGACCTGGATAAACTGAAAGAACCAAAGGTTGTACAGAGTTTCAGGGAGAGCATAAGGGAACAATTGACAGGAATGGGGGAAAGAAATACAGTAGAACAAGGATGGGTAGCTTTGAGGGATGAAGTAGTGAAGGCAGCAGAGGATGAAGTAGGTAAAAAGACAAGGGCTAGTAGAAATCCTTGGGTAACAGAAGAAATATTGAATTTAATTGACGAAAGGAGAAAATATAAAAATGCAGTAAATGAAGCAGGGAAAAAGGAATGCAAACGTCTCAAAAATGAGATCGACAGGAAGTGCAAAATGGCTAAGCAGGGATGGCTAGAGGACAAATGTAAGGATGTAGAGGCTTATCTCACTAGGGATAAGATAGATACTACCTACAGGAAAATTAAAGGGACCTTTGGAGAAAAGAGAACCACTTGTATGAATATCAAGAGCTCAGATGGAAACCCAGTTCTAAGCAAAGAAGGGAAAGCAGAAAGGTGGAAGGAGTGTAGAGGGTCTATACAAGGGCGATGTATTTGAGGACAATATTATGGAAATAGAACAGGATGTAAAGGAAGATGAAATGGCAGATATGATACTGCGTGAAGAGTTTGACAAAGCAATGAAAGACCTGACTCGAAACAAGGCCTCGGGAGTAGATAGCATTCCACTAGAACTACTGACAGCCTTGGGAGAGCCAGTCCTGACAAAACTCTACCATCTGGTGAGCAAGATGTATGAGACAGGCGAAATACCCTCAGACTTCAAGAAGAATATAATAATTGCAACCACCAAAGAAAGCAGGTGTTGACAGATGTGAAAATTACCGAACTGTCAGTTTCATAAGTCACGGCTGCAAAATACTAACTCGAATTCTTTACAGACGAATGGAAAAACTGGTAGAAGCCGACCTCGGGGAGGATCAGTTTGGATTCCGTAGAAATGTTGGGACACGTGAGGCAATACTGACCCTACGACTTATCTTAGAAGCTAGATTAAGGAAAGGCAAACCTACGTTTCTAGCATTTGTAGACTTAGAGAAAGCTTTTGACAATGTTGACTGGAATACTCTCTTTCAGATTCTGAAGGTGGCAGGGGTAAAATACAGGGAACGAAAGGCTATTTACAATTTGTACATAAACCAAATGGCAGTTATAAGAGTTGAGGGGCATGAAAGGGAAGCAGTGGTTGGGAAGGGAGTGAGACAGGGTTGTAGCCTCTCCCCGATGTTATTCAATCTGTATATTGAGCAAGCAGTGAAGGAAACAAAAGAAAAATTCGGAGTAGGTATTAAAATCCATGGAGAAGAAATAAAAAGCTTGAGGTTCACCGATGACATTGTAATTCTGTCAGAGTCAGCAAAGGACTTGGAAGAGCAGTTGAACGGAATGGATAGCATCTTGAAAGGGGGATATAAGATGAACATCAACAAAAGCAAAACGAGGATAATGGAATGTAGTCGAATTAAGTCTGGTGATGCCGAGGGAATTAGATTAGGAAATGAGACACTTAAAGTAGTAAAGGAGTTTTGTTATTTGGGGAGCAAAATAACTGATGATGGTCGAAGTAGAGAGGATATAAAATGTAGACTGGCAATGGCAAGGAAAGCATTTCTGAAGAACAGAAATTTGTTAACATCGAGTATTGATCTAAGTGTCAGGAAGTCATTTCTGAAAGTATTTGTACAGAGTGTAGCCATGTATGGAAGTGAAACATGGACGATAAATAGTTTGGACAAGAAGAGAATAGAAGCTTTCGAAATGTGGTGCTACAGAAGAATGCTGAAGATTAGATGGGTAGATCACATAACTAATGAGGAGGTATTGAAGAGGATTGGGGAGAAGAGAAGTTTGTGGCACAACTTGACTAGAAGAAGGGATCGGTTGGTAGGACATGTTCTGAGGTATCAAGGGATCACAAATTTAGCATTGGAGGGCAGCGTGGAGGGTAAAAATCGTAGAGGGAGACCAAGAGATGAATACACCAAGCAGATTCAGAAGGATGTAGGTTGCAGTAGGTACTGGGAGATGAAGAAGCTTGCACAGGATAGAGTAGCATGGAGAGCTGCATCAAACCAGTCTCTGGACTGAAGACCACAACAACAACAACATACATTCTGAAAATAATATAAACTTGTTTGACTCAAACTACTTCTTGAATGCATCGAAGACAGAAATTATGAAACTTGTGAAATATTATCTACAAATACATCATGGATTGAAGATAAATTTTATCATAGTACAAACTGAAGACAAAAGATAAAATTATGGAACTTTGGCATGAAAGTCAAAATTATAGGCTCACTAGGGAAAAAGATATATCTAACAAATTTCAGAAAGGAAAACAAAATATTTTAACACACATATCTAATCATCAATTTTGTGATTCACGTTGGGCATTAAATAAAATATTTAGAGTACAATTATCAATTAGTAGACATGTCCCATTAAGAGGTTCATCTTGTACTGAACTACCACAATAATAAATGAGAAACAAGCTTGTATTAATGTTAAAAATAATGCTCAAAGTGATTTATATGGTCTATAGCTTCAGCATTAAATCCAGTAAATAGATAGAAATGTAGAAATCCAGATAGAACAAGTAATTATACAAAATTGGTTACAGAACTTGACGGGAAAATACCTAATATTTCGTTTCCTATTGAAGGTGGTGATATTGCAAAAAGTTAATATATCTATTACTCCTCATTCTTCTCATGAAAATTATGAAGCATGTCCATTGAAAATAACAAAATCAAAAAAAGAAAAACATTTACTATATTTCAAAGAAGAAAATAATTTGCACTACTGTTGGATAAAAGATTCACCTAAATTAGTTTCAAGTCCAGTTAGTAAAAATGGACATCAAAAGTTCATTTGTGATTTACGTTACTACTTATAGATCAGTTGCTGCAGTTCAAATGGCAGGTTATCAAGATTTAGTGAGTTTGAATGCAGTGTTATAGTTGGCGCACAAGCAATGGGACACAGCATCTCCGAGGTAGCGATGAAGTGGGGATTTTCCCATATGACCATTTTACAAGTCTACCTTGAATATCAGGAATCTGGGAAAAACATCAAATCTATGACATCACTGTAGCTGAAAAACGATCCTGCAAGAACAGGACCAACAACAATTGTAGAGAATCGTTCAACATCACAAAAGTGCATCCATTCCACCAATTGCTACAGATTTCAGTTCTGGGCCATCAATAAGTGTCAGCATGTGAGCTATTCAACAAAACATCATCGATATGGGCTTTTGGAGCCGAAGGCCCACTTGTGTACACTTTATCACTGCACAACATAAAGCTTTACACCTCACCTGGAACCGTCAACATCGTCATTGGACTGTTGATGACTGGAAGTATGATGCCTGGTTGGCAGATGGACGTGAATGAGTATGGAGACAACCTCATGAATCCATGGACCCTGTACATGAGCAGTGGACTTTACAAGCTGGTGGAGACTCGACTCTGTAATGGTTTAGGGCTTGTGGAATTGGAGTGATATGGGATCCCTGATAAGTCTAGATACGACTCTGACAGGTGACATGTACATAAGCATCCTGTCTGATCACCTGCATCCATTCATGTCCATTGTGCATTCCGACAGACTTGGGCAATTGCAGCAGGACAACATGACACCCCACACGTCGAGAATTGCTAGAGAGTGGCTCCAGGAACACTCTTCTGAGTTTAAACACCTACACTGACCACCAAACTCTCCAGACATGAACATTATTGAGCGTATTCGGGATACCTTGCAACGTGCTCTTACAGGTTTATGGACAGCCCTCCAGGATTCTTGATGTCAATTCTCGCCAGCACTACTTCAGACATTAGTCGAGTCCATGCCGTGTTGTTTTATGGCACATCTGCATGCTCGCGGGGCCCCTACACAATACTAGGCAGGTGTACCAGTTTTTTTGGTCCTTCATTGTGTAAGTAATGATGAAATTGAAGTTTTTAGCACATAAACAAAGGGTATGAACATAATATCAACTATAAAACATGTAGGTATACTAAAAATAAACTCAAATACAATATTAATGCCTAAATACATAATAAGTAACAAAAAAATCATCATGTAGTTACTTCCAATGCCCATTTAAAATTTAAAAAAATGAATGAATACATAAAATTAAACTGAAGTACTCAACTTTTCATTAATCCTCTCCTGATGTGAATGAATTGCTAAGCTAGCAATTAATAAATAATTTGCAAGATATTCCCTGATGGAATTTGCGGAACTCCTGATTTTCAGATATAATTGTGCAACATGGATGTAACTGACTGTTCCCCCCCTTCCCTGCACCTTCCCTCCTCCCCATGCAACTCCACCCTGAAGAAACAACAGGCCCATCAAATACATGGAAGTTTGATGTTGGTATTCCAGGTGCACGTTCTACTGTCTTGCAACCTATAGTCAGTCAAAGATTGAAAATTCATTTTTCATTTGCCAGAATAGCTCTTGGGTATGACTGCATGACATAAGTTTTCAGAGGGAAGGCCTCGTCACCAATGAAAAAACAGGGGACAGGAACCTGATTTGCGTCTAATGGTAGTGGGTGTGGTTGTGATAAATTCAACCCCCTTGAACCCACTAGCGACCTAAACATGATGAACAGGATACACCTCAATCACTGTTCTCCCACTGTTCTTCCACAGTCATCTGCATATAGCACATTCCGTAAACTGAACTGAGGGATAACCTCTGTAATAATAGTAATTGATCCTATTTTTTGCGTGCGTAGTCCTGGTATGCTCGCCACCTATTGAACTAATGCAGTGGGGCAAACTCCAAGGTTGCTTCCACCATTCCCATCAGGAACTGCAATGTACATTGGTTGCAAACAGATCCCTATTCCATCTGTTGTCTTAGCTACAGCCAAACCAATTGTTTGTTCTCCTCTAATGAAATATGGAGTCAAAGATTTGAAAGATCTGCCAGTATCAAGGTATCTGAAAAATAATAAATTTGTTAAATACAGTAAAATAAAATAAATAATGTAACACATTTTAAATGACTAAAATAAACGAACAGTTTTTAATTAATTCTATATTCTGTTTCAGTGAAAGAATGTACTGGAGATATGTGAGAATCTTATTTACAAGGAACATGAAAAAACCACCATCTGATTCCAAGACCAAAAAGTTGTCATGGCCTCCACTGCAAACCATAACGATCCTAAAATCACGTGTGACTGCGAAAGGAAATGACGTACCTTGGAATCTTCCATCTCAATCTTCTCTTTCAATAGACACTGATGACTCATCAGTTGTAAGTGAATTTGAGCAAAAAGAGGAAACTGGTGAGGCCATAAATGAAACAGTAAATCCACATTCAGAGCAAGATTGTGCTATGAGAAAATGAAATGAGGAAATACATCCAAGTTCGGAGAAAACTGGAGCACTGGAACCACTTCCCAAGAAAAATAAGGAAAAGAAGAAAATCCAGTCTAATGATGCTGATGAAATACTTGTGAATTACATCAGTTCAAAAAATCGTGCCCTCAAATGATAACCCTAGAAAGCATTTTTATTGAGTTTGTTTTCAGATCTCAAATATATGTCTAAATTCCAATTAAAGAATTTCTGAAAAGAGGTTGTTCACCTGATAAATTGGATTGTTGCTCCAGCATGGTCTCCAGCAGTTGACAATTCCCAGTTTGGCCACCAATAGCAGCCACCTCTGAGCCCAATCTTTACACACTCATGGTCAGGGGAGTCCAGTTTCCACTTCATGAAAGCTTCAATATGCCACAACGTGATCCACTCTGTACTGAACTCGTGTCCTTTCTTGTAAAGAACCCCTAGTATAATTATTTTCCATTAATTTTACACAAGTACATACAATTTTCATACAGCTACCTTTTTTAATCTTAAACACATGTATTTTATTTATTTATTTACATGAACTGACCAACTAATGACCGTGTTGCAAATTTTATTTCATGTTCACATTTTTCTTTCTCCTCACGGGCTGCTCTTCTGCCTGCTGCTATTTTTTCCACGTGTTCAGCTGTTAGATTCCCGTTGGTCTTCGGTTTTGGAGCCTCCTGAATAACCTCGAATTCAGTTATTGCCTTTCTGTATTTGTCCCTATTCATTGCAACCATTTCTGTAAACCGAGCGAGGTGGCGCAGTGGTTAGCACACTGGACTCGCATTCGGGAGGACGACGGTTCAATCCCGTCTCCGGCCATCCTTATTTAAGGTTTTCCGTGATTTCCCTAAATCGCTTCAGGCAAATGCCGGGATGGTTCCTGTGAAAGGGCACGGCCGATTTCCTTCCCCATCCTTTCCTCACCCGAGCTTGCGCTCCGTCTCTAATGACCTCGTTGTCGACGGGACGTTAAACACTAATCTCCTCCTCCTCCTTCGTTTCTGTAAGTCCAAGTTCTCCGAGGTCTTTCTTATTTCTTGCAACCAAGAGTTGGGTGTTTTCCTCTGTTGAATTATATTGAAGATTTTCTTCATTAATCTGCCATCCATTCTCACCAGATTACCAAAGAACATCAGCCTTCTCTTTCTAATTCCCATTGTGACTGGTTTAATAAATTGGTAGATTTTCTCATTGCTCATATTTACCCAATTTTCACCAATTTTTTTGTGTCCACCAAGAATCTTCCTCAGAATTACTCTTTCATTCTTCTTCTAGACACATTTATTTCATATTGTTCCTTTCCTTTGTAGAAATTGAGAACCTCTGGAAGTAAAAAAATGGTTTTCAGTTACCTCTATATTATTGTTATCTCTTCCTGAGGACTCAAAGCTAACCAGCAGCTCGTTTTCTTCTTTATTATTTTTGGACCAACTACTCCACCAAACCCTCTCCATTGGATACTGCCCTGTCAAAGGCACCTTATGTGCTGGGTGGGGAGGCTTGTGCGCTCTGAAGGAACTGGGAGCTATACTGGCATAGTGTAGCTACTGGGCAGGGTCACCCAAGCCAGATTGGCCCCAGTGGAGGAGCCAGACAAAGTGTGTCCCACATCATAGATCAGAGGTAGCTCTATAGTCTAAGTCATCTACCTTTCTAGTGGAGCTAACCCCGAAATGAAAGCTTGGTCCTCCAGGTTGGGGGTTGAGCACAGGGTTGATGCCCCTGCCTCACAAAAAGCCTGTCACCACGCATAATTTAAGAATGAATCCTGGACTGCCTTTATGAAGACAAGGTGTGCCAAAGAACAGGAATATAGATATCCAGGTGCTTAAATTTGGGATATGGAATGTGCGTACCCTGCTGCACGAAGAGCATTATGAAAGAGACGCTAAAGTATGAGATGGGAGTTGTTGCACTTCAGGAAATCAGGTGGAAGGCAAGAGGTGAGATTCATCAGCATAAATTCTCCCTATATTATTCAGGAATAGGTAATACGAGGGCATTCAGAAACTAGCGAACGTTTTGGCATTAAAGAAAACTAAGTACAAGAAATACATTTTATTATATACATCCGAAAGAGTGACCGACGTATTACTTTTCCACATAGTCATCAAACACATTGAGACACTTATCATATCGTTGGACAAGCTTTGAAAAACCTTCGTCATAAAATTGTGCCATCTGAGTCTTCAGCCAGTGAGTCACGCCCACCTGGAGTTCTGCGTCGTCATCAAAGCACTGCATTGGAAGCCAGTTCTTCATTTTGGGAAACAATTGGAGTAGTTTGGTGCAAGATTGGGGCTGTAGGGCGGATTAGGGAAAATTTCCCATTTGAATGAATTAAGGAGTTATTTAGTGCGGTTTGCTGTGTGAGGTCAGGCACTGTCGTGCAAAAACAAAATTTTGGACAGCAGCTTCCCTTGGCGTTTGTTTTGAACTGCTCTTCTAAGGCTGTGAAAAGTTTGACAGTACCAGACAGAATTTATGCTTCCTCAACATCTGAGAAAATCAATAAGTAGTATACCTTGCCTATCCCAAAACACTGGCGCCATCAATTTCCTTGCTGACAAGGTTTACAAACATTTTCTTGGTTTTGGGGGGGACTTTGTGTGTCCCCACTCCATGGACTGTAATTTTGTGTCCCAATTGACATGTTTCACCCAAGTGTCGTCACTGGTTATATTTCAATCCAGTAATGAATCACTATGTTTGTGATAGGTCTCCAGATATGTCAAAGTTGCCCTCATTCGCTGTTCTTTATGGTGCTCTGTAAGCATTTTGGGCACCCATCGTGCACAAGCTTTGTGGCAGCCTAGCTTTTGAGTGACAATTTCAAACAACAAAGTCTTGTGGAAAATAAAGCGAAAGCTCCGTTATTGCGAAGCGACAGTTGTCATGACTCGTTTTATCAACTTTAGCGACAAGATTGTCAGTCACAATGGCGAGGCGTCCACTCTCCTCTTCATCATGAACATTGGTTCGGCCATTTTTAAACTGAATGCACCATTTCTGGGCTGAGCATTCACTCATTACATTGTTTCCGTACACTTCGCACAGTTCACAATAAATTTCTATAGGTATCAGATCGCACCTCACAACTGGTGAATTTTCGATTGCAGCTCACATTTCAAATTTGTGTATTGAAAAAACGAGACATGCATAGACGTTCCAGCTGTCACAGATAGATGCCGACTGAGCTGGCGAGCACGCACATACCAAAATATACGCGATTGGGGTGCGCATAGCGGCGTCAGACAAAAACGTTCCCTAATTTCTGAATAGCCCTCGTAAGACAATGGGAGCATGGAGTTGGGTTTATAGTTTCCAAAGATATTTGTAGATCTGTTATTGCTTTCACTCCACATAATGAAAGAATATGTTCTCTGCATATCAAAGGCAAATTTCGAAACATGACATTTGTGAATATTTACGCACCAACAGAAAAGAAAAGATAGGGATTTTTACAGTCAGCTACAGGGAGTTGGTGATAAAATACCTAGATATGATTCCAAAATGATCTTTGGTGATTTTAATATCAAACTTGACAAAGGAGAGGGTTTTAAAAGTGTGTTTGGTAATAAAAGTCTGCACAATGAAAGTAGTAACAACATTATGAGGGTTGACCAGTTTGCTTCTTCGAATAAATTAAAGGCATTAAGTACCTGTTTCCAAAGGAAAAAAATCTATAAACGGACCTGGAAAATACCAGGAACAAATGAAGCAAATTAAATAGACCATATACTGATATCGAAGAGTAGGCATCTGGTATGGAAAATATGTGCTCTTTCAGAGGAGCTAATTCATATTCTGACCATTATCTAATGGGATCCAAAATGAGCCAGAAACTTGCTATGTCTGCCAAAGGAAATGACACCAGAATAAATAAATTTATTACAGAACAACTGAAACATAGGTCTACTGTTTAAGAACAGATTGAAACAGGAGTTATGAAAAAAGATGGTGAAGATGGTACAGACAAAGACTAGAACTCTATTAACAATGTCATTCTGACAACAGCACATGAAATACTGGGGGAAACAAGGAGAGTTAAAAATGAAGAATGCTATGATGATAAATTTTGACAGGCAGTGGAACAGAAAAAGGAAGGAAGGCTGAAGTGCTTTCAGTGAAGTACAAGATTAAATTAGGCATTACGTGATGACAAGAGAATAGAGGTTGCAAGAGTGTGTAGGACAAAAAAGAAAAGGGAAGCCATAAGGATAAAGATAGAGGAAGTGGAAGAGCACTATCAAAGGAATGAGAGCAAAAAGTATTATAAGAAAATTAAAGAAAAACTAAAGAATATCCTGTTATTTTTGGTCTATATTCCAAACATAACAGACTGTAAGGACAAAGAGGGAAATTTGCTGACAGATAAACAAAATGTTCCTGATAGATGGACAGAATACTTCAAGGGAATTCTGGAGGGCAACCCTACCAAGAGTGTCCAGCCATTCTATTACATTGCAGATTCAGAGATAGAAGAACCCACATTAGATGAGGTACAGAAGAAAACACAGTGTCTAAAAAATTTCAAAGCACCAGAAACTGATGGAATAACAGCAGAACTGTTGAAAAATGAGGGAATTGGTCTCCATAAGCGAATCTGCAAACTCATCAAGCTAATATGGGATCAGAAAAGAATCCCAAAATAGTGGACCTTACAGGTAATCGAATCAATCTAGGAGAAAGGAGAGAAGACTTGTTGTTCAAATTACTGAGGAATTACCCTGCTGAATGTAAGCTATAAGATTGTCTCTAGTATTATCCACAACAGGCTAGTTCCATATCCATTGTGGATTTTGGCCTAATAGATCAACAACAGATTAGGTTCAAATGGCTCTGAGCACTATGGGACTCAACTGCTGAGGTCATTAGTCCCCTAGAACTTACAACTAGTTAAACCTAACTAACCTAAGGACATCACAAACATCCATGCCTGAGGCAGGATTCGAACCTGCGACCGTAGCGGTCTTGCGGTTCCAGACTGCAGCGCCTTTAACCGCACGGCCACTTCGGCCGGCAACAGATTAGGTATTTGCGCTGAAGCAAATACATGAAAATGCATCTGAGTGTAATACTGAGCTTCATAACATGTACACAGATTTCATGCAGGCCTTTGATAGTCTTGATAGAGCATAAATGCTTTGCTACTACTTGGTATTCTATTATCTAAATATGTTTCACTTATCCAGGTAACATTGGCTGGCTACAAGGCTGCAGTGTGAGTGGCTGGGGGACTCGGTAAATGGTTTAGCGATAGTAAAGGATTCACACCAGGGGATGCCTTCTCTACAATACTTTTGAATCTGATTCTTGTAGCGGCCATTCTAAAACATCAAATATCTAGTTACATAGCCACAAAGTCAAGCCAATTTGTGCATATGCTGATGATGTAGCAATTATTAGCAGAAGAAAAGTTTCACTAGAGAGAATAATATGTGAGCTGAAAGAAGCCACACTAGCCAGAGGCCTAGCAATTAATGAAAAGAACGCTACATACACGAATTTCACCAGGAAGGAAAATAATAACTTCAGTGTGCCCAAGAAGTGGTAGTGATCTGGTGGCCTAGAAAGTTAATTTAAGACTTATCAAGCACATACTTAGCAGTGTTCAGAACCACTCTGTAGTGTCCTAAATGCTTAAAGACTGCTGTTCTGCAGTAGCCAAAAAGATATGGATATTGTCCAAAGAGGTAAAACAGAATTGTAGACACTGTTGTACTAAGCTGAGAAACCTTTTCTATGACTCTGCAGTGTTACACAGGCCAAGTGTCATAAAAAGATTCTCAAATATACCAAATGGAGTGATGATGGCTGCTTTAGGGTCTTAGCACAGCCAACCACACTGAACACAGTTGCACCACATAAAGTGTAACTGTAACCCACAATATGAGTACCGGCTACCAGCCTGACACTGATGGAGTGTTAAGTGTTCGATATTTACTGCACCCCACTGCACATCACACTTCGTCGGCACAAGGTGGAGAGGAGACAACATAGAAGACTGCCTGATGGTCGAATGATGCATTCCTTGAGCACGGAATCAAATTCTGCCTTCACAATGGCCAGACAGTCAAGAGCTAATTGTCCGGGCCTAGACAAGATAGATGGGCCATTGCCAGTCTTAGTATGGTGGACAGTGCTATGATGTACCTTCTTAGGAGCTACAGGAGGTCAAATCAAGGCTGGAATCTATTGCAGTAGATCTGCGTACTAATCACTTGCCAATTGAACAATCTTGGCAGTGTTGACAGCTGTGCTGCATCAGAAACCTGTAAGGTTAGTTGGGGTATCTGGTCCATGATTTTACAAGGTGAGCACGTAGTTCCTAATTTAGTACTAGCCTGAGAAGCACTAATACGTTAAATTAATATCTTAAATATGTTTTCTTATAATTCAACATGCAACCTTCAAATATATTATAAATTAACGTAATTTTATTGATGTTTAAACTTAAAGGGAAAAAAAGAAAAAAAAGCCTAATGGGCCCAGATACCCCTAAAAAGTGGGGCAAATGGGCCACAAGGGCATTATTTCCATAGAAACTGTTGTTGTTTCAATTGAGGCAACTGGGCCTGTTGGCAAACATGTAAACCCCATGTGAAAATTAATACAAGTCATTACTGTGACCCTGTAGTTGAGCTATCGACACTGCAAGATAACATCTTCAAAGTGAGTGGGTATTAAATTAATTCAAATTTTCGAATAACACAACTTTTATTGAGGATCAGGAGTTACAATTATTAGTAAAGATCAATCCAATTACAGGTATTAATATTTAAGTTTTATACTATATGTGTAGTTAAAAAATGTTAATAAATATGTGATAGGTCACTCAAATCATCAGTAAAGCTAATCATGTCCTTGAAGCTAGCAGAGCTGCTTTTAAGAGGCTTTGACAGCTTCCTTACTACATCTTTTTTGGCAATGTAAGCCCCTTCTTCTGTTTTCATAAATTTCATTGTTTGGGAATGACGTCTGCAAAACATGACATCATATCCAGTGTGTGACTGGTTTGTTACTTTTGCTATGTACAGCCTGAAATTCACTTCTGATTTTTCATAGTCTTTGACAACACAATATTCACCCACTTCTATTGAATTCACATCGTGTTCATCTAATTCTTTGTCAGTATAACTTATAAAAGCATAATCATCGTCACTGTCACATGCAGAAAATTGATCACTTTCTTCACTAATTTTTGGCTGGCAACAGACTTAGAAAGGTTGATCTTTGCCAACTCTTTCTGCGTTTCTCTTGCAGTGTGGTTGAGTGTCTTTCTGTTCACTTACCACTCTTTTTCTTTCATTAATAAATATTGTTTTGATGTAATAATCTCACAGTTGGTCAAAAGTCTTTTACGCTTCTTATCACCTATTTCAGGTTTTTTCTCACTCTTAAGCATGTCTAATGACAGGTCTTCAAAACTTTCACGACATACTCCTGTGGATGTATTGGCTACTGCTGGTGGGCTTGCAGCTGTGGATGTACTGGCTACTCCTGGTGGGTTTGTAGCTGTGGATGCAGAAATAGCAACCATTCCCAGTGGCATTGTGTCTATAGGGTTAGAAGCTGAAGTGATTTCTGAAGACACTATGTCTGTTGAGTGGAAGTCTGTTTCTTGTCAGATAGTAGCTGCCTGTGGTGGCACATTTGGATTTAGGCAATTTTTTTGTACTTCATCAGATCAGTTGTCTTGGATACTGAAGTTGGGATTACTTCTTTGTTAACCCCCTGTACTTCCCAATCATAAATTCCAGTAGTCTTAAATCCAGTGATAATATTTGTTATTGGCACATCTTGGGCCGGTCTGGTTAAAAGTGAGACAAATGTCTGCTTAGGGATATTTTTCCGTGGATTTCCTCTTTGCCATTTACATAATTCACTGTCCCATTTGCTCTTGAAGCTTTTAAAAACTGCCACATCGAGAAGCTGTCATAGGTGTGTAGTATGGGGAGGTAGCTTAATAATGTTGACTTGATTTTGTTGGGCTAGTCTTATCAAATTAGTTGAAATATGTGTAGTATGACCATCATAAATCAACAGCACTGGCCTTTCTTTACCTATATTTCGTAGACACCAATTGAAGAGTAAAGTGGTTTCCATCCATCCGCGTGCACTTGCTGAAATTGCTGTTTGCGAAGCAAGATCTGCATTAATCCAACTCTCCATTACATATTTGCCTTTGAATATGCACAGTAATGGAAGCTATTGTCCTGCAGCAGAACAACATAAGAGCACCGATGTATTTTCATGCCCAGATGCACTTGTTTTGCATCTGCTTTTTGCGCCAATGACCCAAACAATTCTGGTTTTCGATGGATCATGACAAAACGAGGTTTCATAACAATTGAAAATGCTCTCTGGTTTTCCATGAAGATTCAGTTCCCTTGCAGTTTTTTCTAAAACATCAAAGAAGTTGTGTACTACCCCTGGGTTGACTTGCTCACACTTACATGTTCAATACTTTGTGGTTTCTTGAGTGACAAGTGGTGCCTAATTCTAAAATTTATAAACCAGTCTACACCAGGCCTCTGGTCTTTGAATCTTCAAGGGATGCTGTTTTGTCTGATGTAACATTGAACTAAAACCAAAACTCCTTGTCGAGATAAGCCACAACCATTTCGGTCCAATACTTTCAAACAGTTCCCAATCTCTTCTTCTTCAGCAGCAGACAAGAACGATTCAACACCACTACCACCACCACCACCACCACCTTCTTTGCTGTTTTTTGAAGTGAATCCTTTACCCCGTGTGCCCAGAATATGGTGTTTCAGTGTAGATCTAGGAACACTGTGGAATGTAGCTGCTCCTCTGGTGGTACAATTGCCATTCCGAACATATTTGATAGCTTTTTCTAAATCCTCTTCAGAGTAGTTAATGCCAGCTCCCCTCTGAGTTTTTCTGGCGTATGTTCTCACCATTATCTGCAAAAAAAAAGTTAGAGAGATAGTCAAAAGAAGTTTAGGCTAGGTTAAATTAAGGTTAGATTAGACAGTCACAGTTAGAACTCAAATAGTAGACATCAGGTAAAATTCATTTAACATAATTCACAAGTAAATAATAAAAACTGACTTGAGTAATGAATTAAAGAATAACAATAATGATAATTAATGTAGTTGGGGTAAATGGATATAATTGGGGTAAAAGGGTCCTAGGTGAGCCCAGTTACCCCAAGCACCTGGCGCAATTGTCCCATTTTTGACAAACTTTTGGGGTAACTGGGCCACCCCCTCAAACTTATAACCTAAAGGATCACATATGCTGCCAGTAACATTTCAAATGTTTGTCATGCTTCTACTTTATGCTAAATTACTTGTAACATTGATAATACTTACAGTGAACCCGTAGAATTCTGTCAAATCGTGACGGCACCACATTGCTATAGAAATCCAGCACTACAAAATTGAAAACTTTCAAACAGGGAAGCCAAAGCACTGTAAAAGATGAGACTGCTTGCTCAAGGAAGACGCCATTGTCCTTCAGTGCTGCCAACCACTTGAAGTGAAATTCCTCTGACAACTCTTATGGAAAAAAACCCATAGCCCAGTTACCCCCTGGGCCACATACCGCAACTGACCTTAGCTGTCAGCCTGGTGATGTTATCATGTCTGGCAGCAGGTGGTAGTACACCCGGAAGTGTGCTCCAGTTATTGGTTACACGATGTCAGCAATCATAAAATCCATTCAAAGGCACAGCACAGCCCCAAATCTTAATTCAGTCTGCTGCGTGTTGATAACAGAGAATTGTTTGCTGCAGGTAAGCAGAACAAAGTCGATTGCCGACTGCCATGTAACAAGGTACACGATAAAATGCACAAACCTGATTCAGTGTCCACCAAGAATTTCCATCCTGACTTTCGATTGCTGATGAATAGGCTGATGATAACTGTAGTCAGCAACCGAACGTGTCTAATCCCGACTGCTGCTGACATTTGGGTAGGTGGCTGATCGCCAAATTTTGTGTGATATCAACAAATCGGCTCTTGTTCTACACCAGGTGTCGAAGACTTTGTTGAAGAACAGCTATGTAACCTCTTGTGATATCAACCCCTGTCATTGCTAGAGTGACAAGACAACAGTTTAGTGATTAGTTTTGAAAACAGATTGACCCTGAGTGCAATAGAATAACACTCTGTGCATGCAAACATTGATGCCGATACACTATTACACAGCACTGTCACTGTACTAATTCGAATGGATGTCACGGCATCTTGTATTTTGCTAGGTCTGCTATTGCATCTAAAGCATCTCCATTTGCGATGCTAGAATAGCTTTGACTTATGGCGGTAGGCACCTATTCCACAAGGTACATAGCAGGCTATCTGGTATAGCGCAGGCATCAACTTTGCTCCTCAAATGACTCAGTTTCTTCAATGATTTCCGATCGCCAATGTCTTTCTGCGTCAAACCCTGACCCATGCAATCTTCTTGTAAGGCAGAGACACTCTGGATCAGTTCTGACGAGTTTTTCGTAGGAGTTAGTCACAGGTGGCGCCAATACCATGTCCTCGACGTACACTGTGAAATTGTGCTCCATTTTTTGTGGGGTTGGGGAAATTACCCACTTACTATATCCAAAAATTCATCTAATGAGTAGGAGTTGCCATTAAGAAATTCTTTTAATTTCCTTTTAATGCTATATGGCTATCTGTTACGCTTTTGGGCCGGCCGCGGTGGTCTAGCGGTTCTAGGCGCTCAATCTGGAACCGCGCGACTGCTATGGTCGCAGGTTCGAATCCTGCCTCGGGCATGGATGTGTATGATGTCCTTAGGTTATTTAGGTTTAAGTAGTTCTAAGTTCTAGGGTACTGATGACCACAGATGTTAAGTCCCATAGTGCTCAGAGCCATTTGAACCATTTTTTTACACTTTTGAAGCTATTAGGTAAGTGACCAAAGACTTTTGTGGCAGCATAATTTACCCCCTTCTGAGCCAAAGTTAGATTTAACCTTGAGTAGTGAAGATCATCCTTTCTCCTAGTGTTGTAGCCATGGACACTGCTATTGCTTTTGAATTCGTTCGGATTGTTGATAACAAATTTCGTAAGTGAATATATATATTGTGAGGCTACAGTGAAGATCTCTAGCTCTTTAAATAAGTGTCTGCAGGATGATCTTGGATGAGCTCCAGCAATTATTCTGATTACACGCTTTTGTGCAATGAACACTCTTTTACTCAATGATGAGTTACCCCAGAATATGATGCCATACGAAAGCAGAGAATGAAAATAGGTATGGTAAGCTAATTTACTGAGATTTATATCACTAAAATTTGCAATGACCCTAATAGCATAAGCAGCTGAACTGAAACGTCCCAGCAAATCTGCAGTGTGTTTTTTCCAGTTCAACCCCTCATCAACGATACACCTAGAAATTTGGAATATTCTACCTTAGCTACCGATTTCTGATCGAAGTCTATATTTATTAATGGTGTCATTCCATTTACCGTGTGGAACTGTATGTACTGTGTTTTGTCAACGTTTAATGAGAGCCCATTTGCAGAGAACCACTTAATTATTTTCTGAAAAACATCGTTTACAATTTCACCAGTTAATTCTTGTCTGTTGGGTGTGATAGCTATACTTGTATTATCAGCAAGAAGTACCAGCTTTGCATCTTCGTGAATATAGAATGGCAAGTCATTAATATATATTAAGAACAGCAGAGGACCCAAGACCGAACCTTCTTGATTGTTCCTCAGTTTGAGAAATCACCAGTTTTTTGCATATTATGTGAACTGCTTATTTCAACTTTCTACACTCTTCCAGTTATGTATGATTTGAACCATTTGAGAGCTGTCCCATTCATACCACAGAACTTGAGCTTATCTAGAAGTATTTCATGATTTACACAGTCAAAAGCCTTTTAGAGATCACAAAAAATCCCAACAGGTGACTTCTGGTTACTCAGAGCATTTAATATTTCATTGTTGAAAGTATATATAGCATCTTCCGCTGAAAAACTTTTCTGGAAACCAAACTGACATTTTGTTAAAACTTTATTTTTACAAATGTGTGAAGCTACTGTACAATACATTACTTTTTCAAATTTTGGATAAGGCAGTCAGAAGAGAGATTGGGCGGTAGTTGTTGACATCAGACGTACCCCCCTTTTTATGCAGTGGTTTAACAATGGCATACTTCAGTCTATCTGCAAAAATACCCTGCTTCACAGAGCTATTACATATGTGTCTAAGAATCCCACTTATCTCTTGGGAACAAGCCTTTATTATCCTGCTGGAAATGCCATCAATTCCATGTGAGCTTTTATTCTTGAGAGAGTTTATTATCTTCCTAATTTCAGAAGGATAGGTGGGTGGAATTTCAATTGTATCAAATGGTGTTTGTAACGTCTGTTCTATTAACTGCCTCGCTTCTTCTAATGAACATATAGATCCTATTTTCACTACAACATTTAAAAAATGATTATTCGAGATGTTTTCGACTTCCAGCTTGTTGTTTGTCAAGTTTCCATTTGCTGTGATGGTAATGCCATCATCCTGTACTCTTGGTTGCCCTGTCTCCCTTATAATATTGGTGTGACCTGAGCAACTTTCCAGTCTCTGGGATACGGATCTTTCATCGAGTGAACAGTTGTATATGATTGTCAAGTATGGAGCTAATGCATCAGCATACTCTGAAAGGAACCTAACTGGTATACAGTCTGGACCAGAAGACTTGCTTTTATTAAGTGATTTAAGTGGCTTCACTACTCTGAGGATATTTACTTCTACGTTACTCATGTTGACAGCTGTTCTTGATTCGAATTCTGGAATATTTACTTCATCTTCTTTTGTGAGGGCGTTTCGGAGGGATGTACGATTATTAAGTAACTGTGCTTCATCAGTATCTGCATTGCAATCGCGCATAGAAGGCATAGAAGGGTTGTTTCTTGCCGCTAACATACTTCACATACGACCAGAATCTCTTTTTGAAAACTGTTATAAACATCTCGCATTGATGTCCGCGCTAAATTTCAAGCTTCTGTTAAAGATCGCCAACCTTGGGGATTTTGCGTCCGTTTAAATTTGGCATTTTTGTTTCGTTGTTTCTGCAACAGTGTTCTGACCCGTTTTGTGTACCAAGGAGGATCAGCTCCGTCGTTTGTTAATTTATTTGGTATGAATCTCTCAATTGCTACCGATACTGTTTCTCTGAATTCAAGCCACATCTGGTCTACACTTATATCATTAATTTGGAAGGAGTGGAGATTGTCTCTCAGGAAGGCGTCAAGTGAATTTTTATCTGCTTTTTTGAATAGGTTTATTTTTCGTTTATTTTTGGAGGATTTGGAGGTTACAATATTCAGTCTCACTACGACAACCCTGTGTTCACAAATCCCTGAATCCGTTTTGATGCTCGTTATTAACTCAGGATTATTTTTTGCTAAGAGATCAAATGTGTTTTCACAACCGTTTACTATTCGCGTGGGCTCATGAAATAACTCCTCGAAATAATTTTCAAAGAATGCGTTTAGTACAATTTTTTATGATGTTTTATGCATCCTCCGGAATTAAACATGTATTTTAGCCAACATATCGAGGGTAAATTTAAGTCACCACCAACTATACTCGTATGAGTCGGGTATGTGTTTGAAATCAAACTCAAGTTTTCTTTGAACCTTTCAGCAACTGTATCATCTGAATTCGGAGGTCAGTAAAAGGATCCAATTATTATTTTATTCCAGTTGCCAAAACTTACCTCTGCCCGTACTAACTCACAGGAACTGTCTACTTCAATTTCGTGACAAACACGCCACCGCCAACCGTATTTAGCCTAACCTTTTGGAACACCATTAGGTTCTTCGCAAAAATTTCAGCTGAGATTATCTCCGGCTTTAACCAGCTTTCAGTGCCTATAACGATTTGAGCATCAGTGCTTTCTATTAGCGCTTGGAACTCTGGTACTTTTCCAACACGGCTATGACTATTTACAACTGTTATATCGATGGTTCCTGTTTGTATCTATGTTCTTCCTGTGTTCGGCCTGCACCCTTTGTGGCCAAAGCCCTTCATGTGTTTTTCCAAGACCCTCTAACCTAAAAAAACGCCCAGTCCATGCCGCACAGCTCCTGCTACTCGTGTAGCAGCCTCCTGCGTATAGTTGACACCTGATGTCTTCAGCAGAACCCGAAACCCATCCACCCTTTGGCGCAAGTCGAGGAATCTGCTACCTACGCGGTTAGAGCCGTCTGAGCCTCTGATTCAGACCCTCCACTCAGCTCTGTACCAGAAGTTCGCAATCGGTCCTGTCGACTATGCTGCAATTGGTCAGCTCTGCTTTCATCTTGCGAGCAAGACTGGCAGCCTTTACCACTTCTGTTAGCCACTCGAAACCAGAGAGAATCTCTTCTGATCCAAAGTGACACACATCATTGGTACTGCCCATAGAGTAAATATCTCTGGAGTGAGTATTGCGTTCTGCGCGTGTTGTCAACATAAAACCAGGATTGTCACGTGTTTTCGG
Source organism: Schistocerca nitens (assembly GCF_023898315.1). Classification (NCBI taxonomy): domain Eukaryota; kingdom Metazoa; phylum Arthropoda; class Insecta; order Orthoptera; family Acrididae; genus Schistocerca; species Schistocerca nitens. The sequence continues at coordinate 483,238,812 of NC_064618.1, forward strand.
GACTTTGCTGTGCGTGTGTGCTTTCCACAGAGTTTGAAGTTTATAATATGAAGAGTTTTTGTTGTGTTTTCACCGTTTGTTGATAGTGTAAAAGCGATGGTGAATTACTGTTGTTGCTACGGATGCAAAGAAAAATATGTGAAAGGAGAGATAGTAACTTTTCATGGGTACTATGTTTAAAAATTTAGAGACGCATTATAATTAAGGCTTGATTCTGTAGACCTATTTTTCTACGATTTTATGACTATATAATAGATATTACGGCTCGTACAAAAGCTTACAAACAATCGCCTCCTCTCGTAAATTTGCTAGTGGAACAGGAAAGGGAATGGTTAGTTCTTTCAGCAAATACTATCCTCCATGCATTTATCAGTGACATGTCGATTATGTATATAGATCTGAAAGACAGGAGACAGATAAATTCAATAGAGTGGCAGTCTGTAATTGTCTTCGTATAATGTGTGTGTCCAAACCTTTTTGTTTACCATAAAGTTACAGTAGGAGACCATGTTAAGTGTGTCTAGGGCATGGAGAATGATTATGTGTGATTTATATTTTAGTTTCCCGAAGGATGAACAATGAGTAAAGATGTGGCTCCAGAAAATACGGAGGAGTAATTTTGTCCCCACAGAATATTCCAAACTATGTTCAAAACACTTTGAAGAGGAATGTTTAGACAGAGAAAAATTTGGATGTGTGTGGCTGAAGGTAGATGCTATACCAACTATTTTTAAGTGTCCAAAGCACCTACTACCAATTTCTACATTCATCTTAAATACATTTTGTGCACAAATCAAATAAAAAACACAATATTGTAGCTAATCAAAGTACACATTCATCTTCTTTGGTGGATTTTGCCTTCAATTTATTTCCTTCGCCATTTGATTAAGAAGCGTAAAATATTAGTAAACATGTCCCCAAACACTTTCATATGTGTTACTTTCCACTTCCCTAAATGGTGTTATATGGGTTGACTGTTACATGACCAACTGTATTTACTTTACACTACATTTATTCTCCGATCGCCTTTTTTCCCCCTTCTTACTCAGTCTACTATTTATTTAATAAACTGGGAGCAAGTACGAAAAGTGCGTTAAATAAAAACATGAAAGTGTCACCAGCAAGAAAAATTGTGCTTTAGGTCGCAAAAACGAGAAAATAAATACGCAGAAATAGCAGAAAAAAGGACGAATTAGCAGGGATATTATCGCTAATGTGTGGCAAATTCGGTGTTTTTCAGACACTTGCAAAAGTACTAGCGTACTGTCAAGTCGTTTTGCAAGACTAACACTGCAAAAATGTACGTCAGGCTCTGTAATACTATAAAGTGCCGTATCATACCGAAAACTACCAAAAATCGAGTGCATCTGAACTGTGACATCTATCGCAAAGAAGCAGAATGCAATATCACTTGCCCTTAAGAGTTATGTAGCTGGTTTATTCCCGGTATCAAATGGATATTGTCAAAATTTCTGCGCAACATATATAAATAATCCACGACACGTACGAAAATAATCCGTCTGTACTAGGGATGTAGTGACATTCGAAATGTACAGGGCGCTATACGGACAAACACACGACGTTCCGAGAACATGTGACCAGACTGGCAATGTATGTTAACAATACAAAATCTGTTCTGCACATGTGAATTCTCACTCCAGAGATATTTACTCTATGATACCGAGGTGAGCAACTACCTGCAGTTGGCTGCAGCCTTACATTGCAACTAATACATTTGTCGCATTGGTGCTTCCACTGTTCAAAATATTTTTTGTAGTCATCTTTAGAAATGGCTGAGAGCTCCTCCCTCATTTTTTTTACTTCTTCAGTGTTGTCACAATAGGGTCCTTTGATGCCCCTTTTCGTATGTGGAAGTAAGAAATAGTAGCAGGGAGCCAGGTCAGGCGAGTAAGGTGCTTGGGGTTGCAGAACCATGCTATTCTTAGCCAAAAATGTCTAACAGAGATGGGTTGTGTGCTGGTGCGTTGTTATGGTGGAAGAACCAGTCTCCTGTCTGCCACAAATTCGCCACATTGAGCGCGCCAAGATAAACCACTAACCTTTGACAGTTGATCAATTGTCTGTCAACGGTCTGTGAGTACAAGCTCTCGGATTCTTCCAATATTTTCCTCGATTCGGGCAGTTGATGGATGTCAAGGACGAGGTTCGTCCTCAGTCGACATGTCACCATTTTTAAATCGAGTAAACCACTGGTGCACTTTAGTTTTTGCCATAGCATCATCTCTGTAAGCTGTTTTCAACCTTAAAACAGTTTCAGCAGCATTTTTACCCAGCAGAAAACGAAATTTCACAGCTGCACATTGTTCAATTAAACTTGATATAATAAAAAACGAAATAAGAACAAAACAGCGATCGCAAGAAAAATCACTGAAGATCAACAGGACAAGCCTGGTCGACAACACAGGTGGCACTGAACTGGCAATGTGTTGCACTAATATCCGCCAAGAGACAGAAATGCTTGCTGTTCAAGCGCCACCCACTGCAATGTTATTCCGCTTTTTTTTGGGGGGGGGGGGGTACCTCCTCGTATTGCAAACCACCTTTATCTATCTCTTCATGTCCAAAGTCTTCTTGAATGGTTATGATGTGTTGCAGCAGCACAACTGTCCTTGTTACAAGATACTTAAATTGATGTCTTGGGCACCAAATTCGCCTGATCTGGTCTCAACTACGACACTGTTGGATGCCAGTTCTGTGGCCACAAACCACTTTCCCATAATTTAGGGGAAACATACGAACGACTTGTCGAATCCACGCCACACAGAATTGCTGCTGTATTGCATTCCAAAGGCGCTTCAACATGCTGTTGAGCAGGTGGTCATAATGTTTTGACTCATTACTGTATATATCTGTCACATTATATTTATTGACATCAACATCACATTAATTACATTATTGGGAAGAAAGAAACATTTATGTTAAAGCATTAAATCTAATCAAATAAAGAAAAAATAGTGCTGCAGCCTTACAGTCACAGTTTTTAGAACGAAACCATTACCATAACTTTAAATTTCTCCCAGGGCATTAAGAAATTAATTTTTCGAACCATCTGGTAGTATGATAGCAGCTACCCAGAGTCTTTATTTCAATTTGAATCGAGAACTTAGGTCTGTGAACACAGAAACAGGTCACAATAGTTGGTAGTCTAATTTGAATGTGAAACCCTGTGTATTACAGGTCTTCCATCACCTATGCCTGAGGTGCTTGTCCCTTCATATTTCTCAAAAGCTTTCTGACTTCAGCACAAAAAATTAATTCTCCCATGCTTATGTAGCAAACTTCACACTTCCTTTTGGAACGGAACATCACATCAAAACGTTTCATAGACCATTTGAAATGGCAGCATTCACACTGGCAGTAAATGGCATGGAATGGAACAGGTTCTCGGGAAGAAAAAGTTGATGTTGGTGGAACGGACGGTATCATTGTCTGCTAATATCGGAAGTTAATCTATTTTCACATGTTTACTAATGTTACACTGGTGAAGTCTCTGCAGTTGTTCCTTTATAGTAGTTAGGTTTTACAGTAAATGAACAGAGAAAAAGACGGCACACTGTATAAATAACAACAAAAATTGGTGAAACAATTTTCATTAAACAATCAAAAGAGATAAATCCATTCAACGTGGAAAAAAGTGGTTTTTGACGTTAATTGTTGCTTGGAAAAAGAAAACGCGACTGATGAGGTAAACAAGGTCTGTGTATTACCTTCTAAATATTGCTTGGTGCATTTGTTTGTATGTATTCGTTTTAGCTTGAAAATAAACTCTATGTTTTGATAACACTTACCTGTTGTTACAATTATCAGCAGTTTTTATGGTAATCTTTATCAAGAACATCCATTACGCAGTTTGCTCTGATCAGTGATAAACTTGAGAATGAGATTTTCACTCTGCAGCGGAGTGTGCGCTGATATGAAACTTCCTGGCAGATTAAAACTGTGTGCCCGACCGAGACTCGAGCTCAGGACCTTTGCCTTTCGCAGGCAAGTGCTCTACCATCTGAGCTACCGATGCACGACTCACGCCCGGTACTCACAGCTTTACTTCTGCCAGTATCTCGTCTCCTACCTTCCAAACTTTACAGAAGCTCTCCTGCGAACCTTGCAGAACTAGCACTCCTGAAAGAAAGGATATTGCGGAGACATGGCTTAGCCACAGCCTGCGGGATGTTTCCAGAATGAGATTTTCACTCTGCAGTAGAGTGTGCCCATGAAAGGCAAACATTCCGAGTTCGAGTCTAGGTCCGGCATACAGTTGTAATCTGACAAAGTGTTTTCGTTTAAAGTCACTGTTGAAAATGTGTTAAAGCAGGACAATATGTTAGAAACTCAGTGATTTATTTTCTTTGGTTCTCACAACTTTTTGCTGTGTGCATTTTCTTTGCAGTCCAGTATCTTTGTATTTTTATTGTATGTATCCATTCTTCCCAGTATGTTGTGTGTGTAACTGTGAATCAAATAAATATCCAAGTTCATTATGTTCGATATATTATTTGGCATCTCAGAAATAAGTAGTTCCAACTACTATGGAACAGGTTATGGGCCCAGGAACGCAAGACAGATAATATTTTGTAAAAAAAAGTTAGTATCGGTAGCGAAATAATAATTTAAATACGATCGTGCCAAGTGAGGTTAGTTTTCCGGCCACAAGCGAAGAGAAAAATAGCTTAACCTTAGGATGGAAAGTGAGATCGTCTGCATAAATAAGCATAGAGGTGTTGAAAATTGGACTGCCTGGCAGTTTCAAGTGTGCATAGTGTTCAAATCACACAATGCTTGGACCATTGTCGATGGTTCGTATAATTTGCCTGAAGAATATTAAGTTCACCATGGAGATCGAAACGGATTGAATACTCGCTTTCCTAGATATTTTGATTAGAAGACAAGCTGACGGTACTTTGGGCCACAAAGTGTATAGGAAGAAGACGCACAGCAATTTGTACCTACGTGCAGATAGCTGCCACCACCCGGCACAAAAGAATGGCGTGCTCAAAACTGTTGTACACAGAGCTCACACCATGTCTGACAGGGACAGTCTTCAACAAGACTTGGCCCATCTGAAGACTGTGTTTCGGAGGAACGGTTCAAGGAAGGGCAAATTCGGAAGGCTCTACATCCCACACCTGCAGCACCGGCAGAAACTGAGGATGAACCTCAGGAGGAGGCGGCCTTGGCTGTTATTCCGTTTTGTGGGGCCTTATCCGGAAAACTCCTCCAAGCAAAACCAAGAGCCTTCTTGGTAGTGTCAAGAACAACCTCGGTCTACGTAAATCAGGGGTTTATCAGATACCTTGCCAATGCGGTAGTGTATACTTAGGGCAAATCATTCGTACCATTGAGGACCGATGTCGAGAACATCAATGGCACACTACACTGCAAGTACCCAGTAAGTCGCCAATCACTGAGAATTGCCTGTCGGAACTCCATAGCATGGATTATGACCAAACCAAAGTCCTGACACAGACTTCCAAATACTGCGACTGTGTCATCAAAGAAGCCATAGAGATCAGAGTAAGGGAGCCACAACTAAATCGTGACAGCAGTTACATCCTTAGCAAGGCATGGGAACCCGCGATCACTTGGACCACACACGGGGCGCTGACCGCACTGACTCATAGGAAGTGCCTGAGGGAGGAGCATATACATGGCGCTGGCCCACCGCAGGTCAGTACATCAGTGCACCTGATGATGGCAACGTTGTAGATTGCCGAAATATTGTGTCCTATGCACACTCGTAACAGGCTCTTCACCCGAGATTTATTTCGTCAATGCTGCATATTATGAACTGCAACACATTGAAAGAAATGAGGGACAAGCTAGTGTCTATTTACGAACAAAAATCTGGAACCAGTGTGTACATGCTACTGCAACAGTGGTATAGTTTGCAAAAGAAACCAACACATGACATAGTGACTCATATTGCTAGAATTGAAGATCTTGCACCTCGCTTGCAGATTCTTGGTGAGCAAATACTAGAGAAAATGGTTGTTACAAAAATTTTGATGACTTTACCAGTGGCATACAAATATTTTGTGAGTGCATGGGAATCTGCGTGGGCAAGTGAACGAACACTTAGTAATCTGATCTCCAGACTTGCCATGGAGGAAAATGGAATAAATGTAAGTGATCAAGGTGAAAGTGCAGCATATGCAGCAAACAACAGCTCTCATAAAAAAAGGTGGTAAAAACACAACCATTTTGTAAAATCAGGCACTTGTCACTATTGTCATAACCCAGGGCACTGGATCCGTGACTGCAAAAAGCGAAAAGCCACAATTGCAAACCAGTCTTCACCCAATGGAGAAGATCTCATTGGAAAAGCAATGTTTAGTGCAAGTGATACAGATACAACTGGAGAAGCATGATATATGGATTCAGGCGCAACTGGCCACATGTCCAATCAATGTTCTCGGTTCATCACCTATGAAGAATTTTCAGAGGCAAGACCTGTTCGTATTGGTGATGAAAATACATTCCTGCTCTTGGCTCTTGAAACATTAATATTCTGGCCTACACTGGAAAGGAATGGAAGAAGCACATTAGCAAGGTTTTGTATGTTCCAGAGTTGACCTACAATCTGTTCTCTTTGAGTGCTGCCCTTGATAACGGTATGACACATCAATCTGACAATAGAATGTGTAAATTTTTAAAGAACGAAAGTTTTGTTGCAGTGGGAGAACAAGCTGTTTGAAATGAAATTGTGTCATATCGTGAGTATTGTGCAAATGTTGCTGAGTGAGAACCTCTTTTTCTGTGGCACAAGAGGAACGCACTTCAGAATATCATGCAAGTTCTAACATAAATTTCCAACATCAGAAGTTTCAGAGTGAAGACTGCATTATTGGTAAAATGTGCAAACTGCCATTTCCATCCAGTGACACAAAATCAAAACAAATAGGTGAGCTTGTACATGCAGCTTTGTGTGGTAAAATGCAAGAAGACACTCTGGGTGGTGCAAAATATTTCTTGATGTTGAAAGATGACTATAGTCACTGGAGAAAGGTGTACTATATCAAGAATAGCTGAATGTTTGGAAAATTTCTTTAAAGTGAGTGAGAAACATTTGTGCAGAGGCATAAAGACATTAAGAACAGATAATGGATTAGAATTTTGTAATGTAGTGGTTGCCAATTTCAATAACCAGCATGGCATCTTGCATGAGAAAACAGTACCATACAGTCCACAACCGAATGGAGTCATTGAAAGGGAAAACAGAACAGTGGTCGAGTTAGCCAGGGCTTGTATGCATGCAGGTGGACTGCCAACTAAAATGTGGGAAGAAGCTGTAAGTTATGCAGTGTTCACACTCAAACTGACTGGAACAAGTAAACAAAGGGGAGTTGTGCCATGTGAGCTGTGGCTAGGGTAGAAAACAAGCTTCAAAATCCTCTGAACTTTTTGTGAAGAAATTTATGTCCATGTTCCAAAAGAGAAGCAAAAATGGGATGCAAAGGCTAAAAAGGGATATTTTGTTGGCTATGACCAAAACACGAAAGGTTATCGTGTGTGGTTTCCAGAGCTGCGACAAGTAAATGTCTACAGAGATGGTACTTTTACAGGGAAACTGTTTAAGGACAACTGCAGCAAACGTGAAACATCAACACCAAGAGCAGTGAACTTTTTATTACCTGAAAGTAGTTATCATCTGTAGAAACCAACTTTCAAACTATTCCTGTGGATGTGGGATTCTACAGAAGCATGTGAATAAAGAGACAATAATCCACTTTCTGATGATATCAGTGGATGGGAAGCAGTAGCTGATGTAGCTGTTCAGTCTGGTGGGAAACATCAATTAAGAGATAGCAGATCGTTAAGATTGCCAGCAAGATACGAGAATCATCTATGCGTTTTAGATATTTGTTAATCAGAGACATATGACGAAGCAGTTATGTGTGATGAGGCAGAAAAGCGGAAAGATGCTATGAATGATGAATTTAATTCATTGGAGGCTAACCAAACCTGGACATTAGTGGATCTACCTGCACATCACTAAGTCATTGATGACCATTGGGTGTACTAACTCAACTATTCTAACAGTGACGATGCTCCACATTTCAGGGCTAGACTTGTGGCTAGAGGTTTCAAGCAAGTTGCAGGTATAGATTATCTGGAAACTTACAGTCCAGTGACTAGATTTGACACAATCCATATAGCATTATCCATTGCAGCATCCAGAAACGTGTCTTGAACAATTTGATGTTCGAACTGCTTTTCTTTATGGAAATTTAGCAGAGAACATTTGTATGGCTCAACCAAAAGGCTTCAAAGATGGCTGTGTAAAGTAAATCGAAGCTTATGTGTTCCTGAAACATACTTCCATGTGTTGGAACCAACATTTTGCAACAGTTTTATTCAAGTTTGGACTTCAGCCAACAAATGCAGATCCATGTGTATCCACCAGTCAGGACACAAATAATCCATTAATCTTGACAGTACATGTGGATGATGTTCTGATAACTGCTGAAGATCCTTCTACCATTAACCTTTTGCTTAGTGAACTACAAAGAGAATTTGACATCACATTCAGAAAACTGGATACATTCTTGGGCCTGGATGTAGAACTATTAGCAGATGGCTCCACTTTTCTGCATTAAGAGGCTTATGCCATGAAGGTTTTATGCCACTTCAGGATGGAGGATGCTAACCCTGTAATAGTACCTGCATACCATCATCATCAGATGTGTGCTGACCTGCATAAAAGGGGGGAGAAGGACATGTCCAATGTTCCATATAGGCAAGCTGTGGGTAGTCTGATGTATTTGTCAATAGGAACTCGCCCAGACATCACTTTCGCAATCAACAGTGCCAGTCAGCATCTCGAGAGACCAATGAAAATGCATTGGAGTGCTGTGAAAAGGATCCTGAAATATGTTAAAGGCACTATGGACTTCATTTTCCTTCAAAGCAGGAGAATCACCTTCATGCACACAATGACGCAGACTATGCTGGTGAAGCGGAAAGTAGGAGATCCACAACTGGTATGTCGTTAAAGCTAGGTGAATCCACTATCGCTTGGGCCTCAACAAAGCAGAGAGTGGTAGCTCTTTCTACAACTGAGGCTGAATACATTGCAGACTTGGATTTGTTCAGGAAAATAAAAACAACTTTGAACATTGACAATTTAAGTGCAGTGAAAACCCAGAGTTTCATCAAAGAAGTAAGCATACTGATGTACGTTATCACTTTGTGTGCGATAAGCACGAGGAGAATGAGTTTGTACTAGAGCATGTTCCATCCAATGACCAGCAGGATGATTTACTAACAAAGCCATTACCAAAGCTAACACTTCAGTTGCTGAACATCCAAAGCATTCAGGATATTTGTGAGAAATTTCTAAACACTTAATAATAAATTTGAGTCCTTTTTAAGTGTGTGTGTTGAAAATGTGTGAAAGAAGGACAAATTTATTTGTTATATGTATGTTAGAATCTCAGTGATTTATTTTCTTTGGTTCTCACACCTTTTTGCTGTGGGCATTTTCTTTGCAGTCCAGTATCTTTGTATTGTTATTGTACTTATCCATTCTTCCCAATATGTTGTGTGTGTAACTGTGCATCAAATAAATATCCAAGTTCGTCACATTCGATATATTATTTGTTATATCAGAAATAGATAGTTCCGACAGTCACATTTAGAGCTATAGTTCTTCAGAAGAGAAATAGTCTGCCATTTAAAGGATACACAGAAATCCCAGCTTTGACAACAAAGTCAAAAACCTCTATCACCATTCAGAAACTGTTATTAAACTGCTGCCTACAAGTTTATGACACATCTACACAGACACAGGAAAAAATGCTAACTTCACGATCGTAAAAGCTACGAACTTCGTGCTGACACTAAAACCGTCAATTTCCTGTTATCGTTTAGAAGGAAATTTACCTCTCCCTTCCTGTGGAACATGGAAATAACTAGCCAGAAAATAATCCCATACATCTTGGAGTGAAAAAAATACGAAATTAGTCAACATCTTCATTCACAAATTCCTCTAGTTACAGTAGGATCATTGGAGAGTTATCTTAGGAAAGGAATTATGTCAAAGCTATGGCTTGATGCCTCAGCACTGATTAAGAAAAGTACATTTGTCGCCAACGTTTACAGTGTGTTTATTGAATATTTCACTTTGTTAGAGTTTATAGCACATTCACTCCTAATAATTGGTCTATTTGAAATCCATTACAGAATGTTTTGATGGGTTGTAACATATCACGTGATGGCCAGTGTTAACTGGCCTTAATTTGCAGACTCTCAACTCACTACTCCATAAATGACTGACTGATTTGTTGACAATTACAAAGATATCAATGTTTTACATACAAAGATATATATTTACAGTCGATATTGTCGATGATTTGTAACCAGATAGATAAAGTTAATTAATAATTCACAGACAAGAGCATTCTATTAATTCTATCTGAATATTCTCTACTTCACAAATGAAGAAAACTTTGAAATATGTTAGAAATGCAGAAGTTGTTGTGTCTTATAAAATAGATACTTTACATTAATATTGCGCTTTAAGAGTGTAAATTCACTGGAATTCTAGAAAATTGCATAATCTTTTGATTCAACCAATTTGGATCATTTTTTAAATTATAGTGGATTGGTTCTACAATACTTTACAAACACAGAAGTATGTTGAGCAGTTCCATTACAACATGAACAACACCAATGCTCGCTGGTGGCCATTGTGCCTTGCCTTAACATTTTAAAAATCTTGTGGAAAATATTGCGAAGTTTAAGACTGAATTAAACTTTGTGGTGTGCAGCCATTTCTTTTCAGTTGAAGAGTATCTTCACAAAAATTCTTAAACTTAATATTTTGGGTTGTGTAATTACTTTATCATTCTAATACAATAACAATTCATACTATTAAGCCAATTTATCGTATTGAATTATACACTGAGGTGTCAAAGTCACATGTACAGATTGTTGTAATATGGCATACAGAAGGTATAAAAGGGCAGGTGGTTCATAAGAAAACGTTTACTATGTGATTATGGCCGCACAACAGGAATTAACAGACTTTGAACACAGATCGGCAGTCAGAGCTATATGTGTGGGACTCTCCATTTCGGAATCGGTAGGGAATTCAGTATTCCGAGACCCACAATGTCGAGAGGATACTGAGGATACCAAATTCCAGGCATTACCTCTCACCACAGACAATATAGTGGTCGACAGTCTTCACTTAGCGGCTGAGAGCAGTGGCGTTTGCGTAGATTCGGCGGTACTGACAAAGAACACTGCATGAAATAACTGCATAAATCGGTGTGGGACGAATGACGAACGTATCCATCAGGACAGTGAGGCGAAATTTGGCATTAATGGCCTATGGCAGCAGGCGACTGATGCGAGTGCCTTTGTTAACAGCATGACATCACCTGTTCACTGTGGGAATAGAGTGATGTTTTGATGCTTTTAGTAAAATCCCAGACAGAGTTTATGAATAGCAATGTACAGTTAGAACAGCATCAACCTCTCTTCATAAAAGCATACAGGGTACCCACAGCCATATGAGCAGCTGTTGAAAAGGAGCTAGTGAAAATATGTGGTGTTATTGAGAGAAGTGTTTGTCCACATAACAATCAACTTGTAACTTGGATTCTAGACATTTGAAGAAATTTTTGTAAAGGGAAACGTCATCCTGAGCACGGTGAAGAAATTTTGCATAAAAATTAAACGTATTCAGAATACGTTAAGCTCAGATTGAACATCAGGATGTTATCAGATTCCTTTAACAACAGAATCCAGAAAGTGTACTGCTTTTCTTTACAATGGATGATGCTATCAGTATCGCGTAGCACCTTTGGTAAAAACTGATCTGGGGCAGAATTACTGAGAGCATCATATGATGAACTTGGACAGGAACTTGTATCTGAATTAACAGTTTATGTAGGTAACATTTTGTTAACTGGACAAGACTGGAATGAGCAGACTGAACTTTATGTGAAAAGCTCATGCAAGAAGGAATGACACTAAAATTGCAAAAATGTAAATTGCAAAACCTGAATTAAAAATTTTAGGTCATGTCATTACTAATGTAGATCTAGAGAAAATTTAAGCTAGTTTAGACTTTCCAGCTCCATATAGCAAAAAAAACAACAACATTGAAATAATTTTACAGTTCATGCGGCTTTTGCAGAAAATCTGTAAGTGGTTAAAGTTTAAATGCACTCAGTCTATGTAGTTTGTTAAAAAAAAAAACACCGTTTGGGTGTGGAGTAAGTAAAGAGTGTGAAAAGGCTTTTGAAAACCTCAGAAAATATTCAAATAACCCAAATTTATTACATAACCTGACTTTAGTTTACCATTTTGGTTACAGACTGATGGTAGTGCTTTTGATTTTAGTGCAGAATAATTTGAAGAAAAAGAATTTAATGGAGGAATTATACAGTACATAATTGCTTTCACAAGCAGAATGTTTTTAAAAATAAAAAGTCTTACACAGTTACTAAAATAGAGTCACTAGCAATACAGTGAGCATTTTCATAGTTTAGAACTTATTTGATGCTTCATAAGATAAGTGTAGATTAATATCACAAAGCCTTCTGCTATCTTCAGGAGTGCAGACTTTACCACAGTAGGCTCACCAGAATGGCAATGTACTTACAACAGTTTGGTTATGAGATAAAATACATTAAAGGCTCCGACAACTTTATTGTAAACACTTGATCAAGAATGATGTTGGGAAGATTTACAGAAACTACAGCTCAGGATAAGGAAAAAGAATTTAAGATGAGTTGTATGAAAAGTGTACTCGAAGAAAAATTATTAGGTGCATGTTTAATATAATTAGGAGAAGTCAGAATCATGATCCCTACTCAAGATATGCAAAATCTGTTTGGTTAAAAAAGAAATATTAGAAATTAGGTATGTACTACCAAGTATTCAAAGGGAGACTATTTAGAAAAGCAATGCAAATTCTGATAACTGAAAATTTCGTTCAACAGAGCAGGATGCAGAGATATTAATTTTGTTCATGAAAGCTGTGGTCAGTGCAGTATTCAAAAGTGTTTGTAGAAACTACAAGAAAATGTTAACTTTCATAATACTGCTAAAAAGGTAAGTAAAGAATTGTCAATCTGTGATAAGTGTCAGAAAGTCAAGTTAAGTAACAAGATATGCCAAGGTGAAATACAAAGAACCATTTGAATTAGTGGCTGTAGATTTCTGTGAAAATTTACCAAAAAAGGTGGTCTTGTTATATTTTTGTAATTGTAGATGCTTTCTAGAACTTGATAAAGCTATATCCTTTCAAGAAAGCTGCAAGCAAAGAAATTAATTCAAATCTGAAAAATACTATTTTAAAAATGTTGGGAAACCAGAAGTTTTTTCTTACACAATGGGTCTTAGTTCTTGTCTATAAATTGGAAATCATTTCTAGAAAGATCTGGAATTAAACATGTTATAATTTCAGTATATAATACATCATCAAGTCCTGTAGCTAGATACATGTGTGTTGTACAATACATAGTCATAAACATCCAATATACTTTGGACATGTAAGTGATTTTGAATACATTATGAACAGTTTACAACACAGTTCTACTTGTTTTTCATCTTTTGAAGTTATGTTTCACAAAAACAAACTGTAGAAATTCTTTCTGAACAAGTTGAATTTCCACCATGTACAATTGTGTCTGCTCAAGACCATGTGGGAAAATTGAAAGAAGCTATGAGAAAACAAGAAGAAATAAAAAGAAAGAAGGTATGATGGCAAAGTAAACATAACAAGATGGAACATTATGTATGAATCAGATCACATGAAATATCGAAAAGATGTATGTATTAAAAATATAGATTTATTAAAGAATTAGGTATCTAAAACACGCCTATATTAGAATCCAATATTGTGTCAAAATTTCAAAGCATTCAGATGAGAACTTTGGTTGATTAACAACTTTGAAGAAACCAATGTTTACACTTTAAAATGTTTCCCCCTTTATTACATATACACTGATGGAAAAAATCGCAGGCAAAAAATATTTAATATGGCATAGTGAAAAGTCAGCAATGCGTTGATCTAGGCAACACATTTAAGTGATTAACAGTGCAAGATCACATGTTAAGGTGATAAGGTGATAAGCAATTGCAAATGTGAGCTTCTACTACATTAATAATTTGTGTAAATGCCAGGATGTTGAATGCAAGTATGCCATGTGCATGCATTGCGTTGTACAGGTGCCAGATATCAGTTTGTGGAACGGAGTTCCATGCCTGTTCCACTTGGTCTGTCAATACTGAGACAGGTAATGCTGTTATTGGATGACACTGGGGTTGTCGTCCAATGATGGCCCAATGTGCTTGACTGGAGACAGATCCCATGTACGAGTTTGCCAAGAAAACATGTCAACAGTCTGTAAAGCAAGTTGTGTTGTGACGGCCCTATGTGGGTGAGCATTATCCAATTGGAAAACAACCCATGGAATGCTGTTCATGAATGGCAGCATGGCAGGTCGAAACACCAGATAGATGTACAAATTTGCAGTCAATGTGCGTAGGACAACCTGAGAGTGCTCCTACTGTCAAATGAAATCACACCCCAGACCACAACTCCAGGTGTAGGTCCAGTCTGCTTAGTACACAGACATGTTGGTTGCAGGTCCTCAACTGGCCTCTGCCTGTCCAACACATGGCCATCACTGGCACTGAGGCAGAACTAGCTTTCATTGGAAAACACATCAGACCTCCAATGAACTCTCATTAGACACCACTTAAGTTGCAAATTGTGGTGCTGTGGGGTTAGAGGAATGCACACTACAGGGTGTCTGGCCTGGAGCTCTCCTTGAAGTAATTGATTTGTAACAGTTCGTTGAGTCGCTGTAGTATCAATTGCTGCTGCAGATCAGTATTATACACCAGAGCCCCTATTGATAGTGCTATGTGGCTGTCCAGAACCCAGTCTTCTTGTGACTGTACATCCTCGTGACCACTGCTTTTAATAATCATGTCCACTGGCTATATTCCTGCCAAGACTTTCTACAGTATCACAGAAGTAACTTGCACTTTCTTGTAGCCCTATTACATTACCTCATTCAAAGTCAGTGGGGTGTTGACAATGGCGTCTTTGTCGCCTTAAACGTGTTATTGACTAACATCAAATCACAATATCCTGTCTCAAAGGTGACTAACGCTCATGACCATTACAATGTATATTTAAAGAAAGCCTGATTTGCATCCTCATCCTATTAGCGCCACTCTTATGCAACTGGCCCAAAATGTGAATAGACATAATGTTTCAGGTATACTATTCTTTAAGTCGTCATCAGAACTGTACAACAGGAAGACTTGAATTTCAGAATGAACTCAGAGTACTGGAAGACAAGGGAAGGTGACGGTCTCTATCAGTTCTTTTTCACATTTTATTTATGATAATACAAGAAAAGGTTGTATTACAGAATATGCGATGATGAATGAACTGATTAGTCTCACTTTTCTTCTGGGTCTCAAAGGTGGTCCACTGACTGCGCCAGAAAACCTAGCTCATCTATCAGGAAAGGTTCCAATTAAATTCAAACCAATAAAGCACTTGTAACAACTCCAACATAATCTGCCTTAGGAACACCAAAGTTGCTATGAATAAAATTTGACATGACCTGTAAAGAAAACACAGACAAGACAAGAAAAGAATGGACTGTTCAACACTGATTATTGTTGTAGAACAGTCCTTTAGAACTGTGAAATGTCGAACTGTACCTGTTATATTGCATGCAGTCAATATAACATTGATTCAAACAAAAAGAAGTATGCAATTTCAGAATATTTTAATGTATTTTTGAAAAGGCATCAGTTTCCAGCTTTTAATGATTCATAAGATTACCATGTATAATATTAGAAATTTAGTCCCTTGCTTGACTATCACATTTCTATCATATAAAATAACAAATCCAGTAAGAGGCCCCATATAAAGTTATCAAACAATTTAAAAAGTTTTTCTTCAATTTTACTAATAATGTGTGTTCGTTAAGTCCCAGGAAAAATATTTCCTAATGTGATCATACATCTTTATAGTTAATCCATTTGCAGTGGAAGACAGTTTGGTGATTGTACAGGTATGATGCTGCAAGTGCCGATCATGAAATTCAATTTTGTTGCGCGCTTCATTACAAAATGATGCTGCAAGTGCCGATCATGAAATTCTATTTTGTTGCGCGCTTCATTACAAAATTCGATTATCTAGAATGTTTCTGTTATAGCTATTTCACATTTCACATTTTCCCCATCGGCACTGTGATGCTTCCACAGCAGATTTACTAAGTCTTTACTTTACTTGACGAATGCAGCCGCCATGTTATCCAGCTGGTTCATCTAGCAGGATGTGCAGCAGTATCTTTAGGAATATCTGCAAACCAGTTTTGAAATGTGTCTATCAAAATCTCTTTTCTCTTGAAAACTGCTGTGATAGTTCTGGAAGGAAACAGTTCCACTACATCATCTTCAGTTTGTGTCAGTGCTACGGGGCCTCTGGAATACAAAATTAAAATTCATGTTCATCTTCTGCTATTGTGCAGGACATTTTCATTTACTGTATTTCCTGTTAATCATTGCAGATGCTGAAACAATAGTGATGGTGTATGATCTCCTTGTTGATCTGTTCTTCATGGTTATCGAATCTTTTATCTTCCAGCTGTGATAACCGGTTGACCAATGCATACTCAAAAATATTTCATTTGTTTGGGTGTGCTGGTGAAGCTATCATAAGAGGATGCCAGGGGGCATACAAGTGCTGACAACAGTATCTACATCTACATCTACATGATTACTCTGCAATTCACATTGAAATGAGTGGCAGAGGGTTCATCGAACCACAATCATACCATTTCTATACCATTCCACTCCCGAACAGCGCGCGGGAAAAACGAACACCTGAACCTTTCTGTTCGAGCTCTGATTTCTCTTATTTTATTTTGATGATCATTCCTACCTATGTAGGTTGGGCTCAACAAAATATTTTCGCATTCGGAAGAGAAAATTGGTGACTAAAATTTCGTAAATAGATCTCGCCGCAACGAAAAACGTCTTTGCTTTAATGACTTCCATCCCAACTCGCGTATCATATCTGCCACACTCTCTCCCTTATTACGTGATAATACAAAACGAGCTGCCCTTTTTTGCACCCTTTCGATGTCCTCCGTCAATCCCACCTGGTAAGGATCCCACACCGCGCAGCAATATTCTAACAGAGGACGAACGAGTGTAGTGTAAACTGTCTCTTTAGTGAACTTGTTGCATCTTTTAAGGGTCCTGGCAATGAAACTCCTTCCCCACAATATTATCTATGCGGTCTTTCCTACTGAAGTTGTTCGTAATTTTAACACCCAGGTACTTAGTTGAATTGACAGCCTTGAGAATTGTACTATTTATTGAGTAATCGTATTCCAACGGATTTCTTTTGGAACTCATGTAGATCACCTCACACTTTTCGTTATTTAACGTCAACTGCCACGTGCCACACCATACAGCAATCTTTTCTAAATCGCTTTGCAACTGATACTGGTCTTCAGATGACCTTACTAGATGGTAAATCACAGCATCATCTGCGAACAACCTAAGAGAACTGCTCAGATTGTCATCCAGGTCATTTATATAGATCAGGAACAGCAGAGGTCCTAGGACGCTTCCCTGGGGAACACCTGATATCACTTCAGTTTTACTCGATGATTTGCCGTCTATTACTACGAACTGCGAACTTCCTGACAGGAAATCACGAATCCAGTCGCACAACTGAGACAACACCCCATAGGCCCGCAGCTTGATTAGAAGTCGTTGTGAGGAATGGTGTCAAAAGTTTTCTGGAAATCTAGAAATAGGGAATCAACTTGAGATCCCCTGTCGATAGTGACCATTACTTCGTGCGAATAAAGAGCTAGCTGCATTGCACAAGAACGATGTTTTCTGAAACCATGCTGATTACGTATCAATAGATCGTTCACTTCAAGGTGATTCATAATGTTTGAATACAGTATATGCTCCAAAACACTACTGCAAACCGATGTCAATGATATAGGTCTGTAGTTCTTAAACACTGGTGCGACCTGCGCAATTTTCCAATCTGTAGGTACAGATCTATCGGTGAGCGAGGGGTTGTATATGATTGCTAAGTAGGGAGCTATTATATCAGCATAATCTGAAAGGAACCTAATCGGTATACAATCTGGACCTGAAGACTTGCCCGTATCAAGTGATTTGAGTTGCTTCGCAACCCCTAAGGTATCTACTTCTAAGAACTGCGTCTTGCCGCTTGTGTACTTTACATACGACCAGAATTTCTTCGGATTTTCTACCAAATTTCGAGAAAATGTTTAGTTGTGGAACCTATTAAAGGCATCTCGGATTGAAGTCCGTGCCAAATTTCGCGCGTCTGTAAATTTTAGCCAATCTGCGGGATTTCGCGTTCTTCTGAACTTCGCATGCTTTTTCCGTTGCCTCTGCAACAGCGTTCGGAACCTGTTTTGTGTACCATGGGGGATCAGTTCCATCTCTTACCAATTCATGGGGTATGAATCTCTCAATTGCTGTTGCTACTGTATCTTTGAATTTGAGCCACATCTCGTCTACATTTGCATAGTCAGTTCGGAAGGAATGGAGACTGTCTCTTAGGAAGGCTTCTAGTGACACTTTATCCGCTTTTTTAAATAAAATTATTTTGCGTTTGTTTCTCGTGGATTTGGAAGAAACGGTATTGAGCCTAGCTACAACGACCTTGTGATCACTAATCCCTGTATCAGTCATGATGCTCTCTATTAGCTCTGGATTGTTTGTGGCTAAGAGGTCAAGTGTGTTTTCGCAACCATTTACAATTTGCGTGGGTTCATGGACTAACTGCTCGAAATAATTTTCGGAGAAAGCATTTAGGACAATCTCAGAAGATGTTTTCTGCCTACCACCGGTTTTGAACAAGTATTTTTGCCAACATATAGAGGGAAGGTTGAAGTCCCCACCAACTATAACCGTATGAGTGGGGTATTTATTTGTTACGAGACTCAAATTTTCTCTGAACTGTTCAGCAACTATATCATCGGAGTCTGGGGGTCAGTAGAAGAAGCCAATTATTAACTTAGTTCGGCTGTGAAGTATAACCTCCACCCATACCAATTCGCACGTAGTATCTACTTCGACTTCACTACAAGATAAACAACTACTGACAGACACGAACATCCACCACCAATTCTGCCTAATCTATCTTACCTGAACACCATCCGAGACTTCGTAAAAATTTCTGCAGAACTTATTTGAGGCTTTAGCCATCTTTCTGTACCTATAACGATTTCAGCTTCTGTGCTTTCTATTAGCGCTTGAAGCTCAGGGACTTTCCGAGCACAACTACAACAATTTACAACTTCAGTTCCGACTGTTCCTTGATACAAGCACGTCCTGTATTTGTCATGCACCCTTTGAGATTGCAGCCCACCATGTACTTTCCTGAGGCCTTCTAACCTAAAAAACCGCCCAGTCCACGCCACACAGCTTTCGCTACCCGTGTAGCCACCGGCTCAGTGTAGTGAATTCCTGACCTATTCAGCAGAACCCGAAACCCCACCACCGTATGGCGCAAGTCAAGGAATCTGCAGCCAACACGGTCGCAAAACCGTCTGAGCCTCTGATTCAGACCCTCCACCTGGCTCTACACCAAAGGTCCGCAGTCGGTTCTGTCAACGATGCTGTAGATGGTGAGCTCTGCCTTCATCTCGTAGGCAAGACCGACAGCCTTCACCAAATCGGATAGCCGCTGGAATCCAGAGAGAATTTCCTCAGATCCAAAGCGACACACGTCATTAGTGCCGACATGTGCCACCACCTGCAACTGGCTGCACCCTGTGCTCTTCATGGCATCCATAAGGACCCTTTCCACATCAGGAATGACTCCACCTGAAATGCACACAGAGTGTACACTGGATTTCTTCCCCTCCTTAGCCGCCATATCCCTAAGGGGCCCCATTACACACCTAACATTGGAGCTCACAACTACCAATAAGCCCACCTTCTGTGATTGCACGGACCTTGAAGGCTGAGAATCATCTTCTGAAACAGGGCAGGCAGCTGCATCTGGCTCAGCCAGAGACAGTACCTGAAACCTGTTTGTCAGACGCACCGGGGAGGCTTTCTGATCAGTCTCCGATGACGTCTATCGCTGCCTGCCACGCCTTGAAAAGACCTCCCAATCAACCACAGGCGAGGGCTCAGCCCCACTGAAGGGAGCAACCGGGGCAACCACAGCGGCAGACCGATCTGGGGACAGACGGGACGCGGTTGACATCCCCGTGATACCCAAGTCTGGCACCCCACAGTGGCGACCGAAGTCAGCGCCACCTGCTGCTGTCAGCAAAGGGATGCCAACTCAGCCCTCATCCTAACACATCAATCACAGTCCCTGTCCATTCTAATCGATGTTGAACAACAGTTACTGAAACACGAGTTTGTGCCTAGATAACGCAAGGGAAACAATGTATGAAGTAACCTGTACAAATGCCTAACGACTGCGCTACAATGTGCCTGAATTTACGATAACAGTAACTGAAACTCGAAATTACACCTCCTATACGAAACTCACACGCAATTTAAGTAAGAATCTACGAAGTAAACACAGAAAAGAAGCTATATACGTATCTTTCTGCGCTGTCGATGTGCACCAACTGGGAGCTCAGTCATGGACAAATGATTTTGTTTTTCACTCCCTCATGTTGAGAAGTTCTGTTAAGATGTGCTGCTCATCAGAACTTTCTTATTTGTGGTCTATTACAGCTGAGACATTTACACATGTCATGTTTTCCTGGTAGCAGCATCAGATTTGTGTTATCTCCAACATCCTACTGGGAACCATAACTTCCTGCCATATTCTGAAGTCAAGGAGGGGAGATTCCCCCCCCCCCCTTACCCCCAGCACTTCTGCAAATTTTCCATGAAGGACTCGCCACCACTAGCACCCTCACTCAGCATGCTTGGGAAAGAGACTCGACTGCAATTTGCTTGCATGTCACATTTCGTTGACAGCTGCATCAGTATCCAGCCACAAGCACCACCACTCCCCACACCCTGCACTCCAGCAGTTTCCATGAAGGCCCCCAATCAGCACTCTACCTGCCCATGCTCCCAACTTGCATATCCTTGCCTGTGAAATCATCATACCATAACTAGTATGTGTGGATTGCTGCATATGTTGGGATCGTTTATAAAGCCTGTCCATGCAACAAATGAGGAAGTCTTGATCTATCTATAACCATCAATACGTTTTGTCAGTATTATGGGAGCAGCAGATTGTCGTTTTTTTAATATAAATACACAGCAATCTCTTCCTGTTTTTGCGTTTTGACAATGATAACAGCTTATGAAGATAATGACTGTTAGTATTTTTTAAAAAAGTTTACCTTTTTTACATCACACTTTGTGTAGGTACATGGTGAAAAACCCCCAGATATGGGAAAGTTAAAATTTATTAAAAACAAAAAATGAAATAGTGGTCGACCATAAGCATTGGCAAAGACATTAATTATGTATGCGCAGTAAGCACGGACAAATGAAAAAAAATCATCACTCATTTTTTTCTTTGTACATCATTTTGTTTTTCACTCCCTCATGTTGAGAAGTTCTGTTAAGATGTGCTGCTCAGAGTATGATGGGCTATGAGTGTTTTGTATCATATATTTTTAGAATTAAGAGAAGACTTGATATAAGTATTAAGTATTTTTTTATTGAAGTGAAGTGGAACAAAGTAAAGAGGATTTCCATTTATTTGACATGCACTGGTCTCCTTGAAGTCGGCTGCCTGCATCTACAATTGAAATGTAAGAGACAAAGCCCAATTAGCCTAAATTCATACAAGCAGAACATTTAAATAGCGCAATTGTATTGTCTCTTAAATTTTTTTTTCATCCATATGTATATGTGTATCTCTTTTATTATTATTATTGTAACAAAACTGGCGACCTGAGTGCCACGACTTCAGGGCACTGGTTGTAAGTAAGGTTAATCTGTATTTTCTGTTTGCATGAATCACAGTGCGGAGCATGTAAAACAAAAAGGCAAAAATTGAGGAGAAGATATTGGAAAGGAATAAGAATTGGACACAGGCTACGTAAAATTTTCCATAGTAAGCTGTTTTGTTCGGCGCAGCAAAGGTAGGACTGCTATGCAAGTTGCTTGCGTGGTTACGCTTGGTAGTGCCTCTTTCAATGTAGAAAGAAACCTTTTGCTCATTATTCCCTTCCTTGAATTTTATGGTGGAAAATTTACAGGATTTTTTTAGAGTGATACGATTTTCAGTAAAACATATACACTCCCGGAAATTGAAATAAGAACACCGTGAATTCATTGTCCCAGGAAGGGGAAACTTTATTGACACATTCCTGGGGTCAGATACATCACATGATCACACTGACAGAACCACAGGCACATAGACACAGGCAACAGAGCATGCACAATGTCGGCACTAGTACAGTGTATATCCACCTTTCGCAGCAATGCAGGCTGCTATTCTCCCATGGAGACGATCGTAGAGATACTGGATGTAGTCCTGTGGAACGGCTTGCCATGCCATTTCCACCTGGCGCCTCAGTTGGACCAGCGTTCGTGCTGGACGTGCAGACCGCGTGAGACGACGCTTCATCCAGTCCCAAACATGCTCAATGGGGGACAGATCCGGAGATCTTGCTGGCCAGGGTAGTTGACTTACACCTTCTAGAGCACGTTGGGTGGCACGGGATACATGCGTATGTGCATTGTCCTGTTGGAACAGCAAGTTCCCTTGCCGGTCTAGGAATGGTAGAACGATGGGTTCGATGACGGTTTGGATGTACTGTGCACCATTCAGTGTCCCCTCGACGATCACCAGTGGTGTACGGCCAGTGTAGGAGATCGCTCCCCACACCATGATGCCGGGTGTTGGCCCTGTGTGCCTGGGTCGTATGCAGTCCTGATTGTGGCGCTCACCTGCACGGCGCCAAACACGCATACGACCATCATTGGCACCAAGGAGAAGCGACTCTCATCGCTGAAGACGACACGTCTCCATTCGTCCCTCCATTCACGCCTGTCGCGACACCACTGGAGGCGGGCTGCACGATGTTGGGGCGTGAGCGGAAGACGGCCTAACGGTGTGCGGGACCGTAGCCCAGCTTCATGGAGACGGTTACGAATGGTCCTCGCCGATACCCCAGGAGCAACAGTGTCCCTAATTTGCTGGGAAGTGGCGGTGCGGTCCCCTACGGCACTGCGTAGGATCCTACGGTCTTGGCGTGCATCCGTGCGTCGCTGCGGTCCGGTCCCAGGTCGACGGGCACGTGCACTTCCGCCGACCACTGGCGACAACATCGATGTACTGTGGAGACCTCACGCCCCACGTGTTGAGCAATTCGGCGGTACGTCCACCCGGCCTCCCGCATGCCCACTATACGCCCTCGCTCAAAGTCCGTCAACTGCACATACGGTTCACGTCCACGCTGTCGCGGCATGCTACCAGTATTAAAGACTGTGATGGAGCTCCGTATGCCACGGCAAACTGGCTGACACTGACGGCGGCGGTGCACAAATGCTGCGCAGCTAGCGCCATTCGACGGCCAACACCGCGGTTCCTGGTGTGTCCGCTGTGCCGTGCGTGTGATCATTGCTTGTACAGCCCTCTCGCAGTGTCCGGAGCAAGTATGGTGGGTCTGACACACCGGTGTCAATGTGTTCTTTTTTCCATTTCCAGGAGTGTAGAATTGCGACGAATAGTTTGCACATCATAATAGATGTAAAACAGGTTTGACATCGAGTGTAATAATTAGCAGATGAAATGTTTAACGTTTTTTGTTAAATTTTTATTTTTGGATATTCATACAGCATGGCCGAAAAATATATGTCCATTGTTGATAGCAATAGCGATAGCAATAGCGAAGATGGCGTAGAATTGCGCGAACGAACAATTGTAGTTCAGGCACCATGCATGCCTACTGCAGAAGGTTTGATTAGGTCAGAGATGAGTATCGTGACAAATGGTTCAAATGGTTCAAATGGCTCTGAGCACTATGGGACTCAACATCTTAGGTCATAAGTCCCCTAGAACTTAGAACTACTTAAACCTAACTAACCTAAGGACATCACACACACCCATGCCCGAGGCAGGATTCGAACCTGCTACCGTAGCAGTCCCGTGGTTCCGGACTGCAGCGCCAGAACCGCTAGACCACTGCGGCCGGCGTGACAAATGATAGCGATGTTCCACAGCAGAATAACCTTGATGACACAATGTTTACAATTTACAAGACAAAGTCATGCATCTCCCAGAGTGACATACCGGTCATGAATGAATCATTGGTGAACAATTCCAACACGAATTTTGACAACTCGTTACAAACACCACTTGTTCACAACACAAACATTAACTTGGAAAGTATAGCTGACAGTAACAACAGTAGTACAACTAACGCATTGCTGTGGCAATTATTATCTAACATAAACGAGAAATTAGGTAGTATCAATACAAATTACAGTGATATGAAACAAGATATCAGCACCAAGCTTGATAATTTGACAAAGAATCTGAACACTGTCACAAAAGGTCTAAATATAATGAAACAAGAACAAAAACAAGTATTCAAGGATTTGCAAGACACTGTTTCACAGAAATTCAATGACTTAGCCAAAAATTTTCGGACTTAAATCGACGAAAATTTGAATTATATGTAAAACCAAGTAAAACATGAAATACTTTCTGAAGTTAACCATAACATTACAGAGTTAAAACAGAAGGTAGATTCTTGTAACAGCCATCATGATCAAGTAGTGCAACAATAATTATAATCACAGCCAAAAAAAAACAAATATTGAAGCCACATAAAACCAGTTGTGTTCAACAGTAAAAAGGGTAATAACTGTCGTTAACAAACTATTTAGACCGTGAAGGTGTACCTCTAGCTGTAGAAGAGCTTACTTTAAAGGTAGCAACATTAGAAGTTGACTCAGCATGTGCTAAGAAAGAGAGAGAGAGAAGATCAACGAAAATCTTAGTGACACCATTAGTCATTCTGAAGCAGGTTCATTAGATAAGAGTAAAACCATTGCAGAGAAGTTAGTAACAGATTGTAATTTATACAGAGATGTAGTAGAAAAGGCTATTCAGAAAAAGGAAAATGAAATAGTGAACAAGGTAAACATTAACCTACAAGATGCGGAAAATAGGATCTACAATCTTTCAGAAGAAAATATTATTGGATCTCGAAATATTCACGAAAATAATACACAGGCTACAGTGAACAAACCACAACCTGTTGGTATTTATCCACAAATTGTCACGAGTCCCACAGCAGGTACCAGTGAGAGTTGTAGAGTGCAAAACGTAAACATACCTACAACTCCATTACATGAGCATTTACCAACCAGAATTACAGGTAACTACAATAACTACATTAATACGACCGAAAATGCCACGTATCTATCAACTATTTTTGTAGACTATCGTTTGCTGAGACATTGACAGCTTCCTACATCCACTACTGAAGGTAAGGAATGAATCCAATAGTATTTATCATTGCTTTCTATCATGTATTTCCACGAAACTTGACAGACGCACACAAAATCAGATTTGTCGTGGGATATCCCAGGGTGACGTTCTTCTATGGGTAGCTGGAGTGGCCGAACGTTGCAGCACTTACATTTGAACGAGCTTTCCTCGACAAATACTGGTCTGAGGAAGTGCAAGAAAGACTCAGACGTGAGGTTTTCAACCCTGCACCATTCAATGGCAAATACAGTAGTCTATGTGGATACTTTGAAAAATACCTGAACACGCCACGCTACTGGGCGAACCCAGTACCACAGGTAGACGTGTTAAAAATTTAGAAAAGTCGTTTACCATCGCACATTAGAGAAAAATTAGTCAAAACGCTAGAGCATGACACTGAATACTTTCTGTCAGTGCTTCATTCTAACGACTTAAACTATGAGGAAAGACCTGCACAAAATAGAGCAACAGAAAATCAGGCACAATAACATAGTTATGTAAATAAGTCAGTAAACCGTGATTTAAACACATAGCAAGGATAATACACACAACAGCAAAGACACATACCCAGTAGTAACGAGTACGTTAACGGGAACGGAAAAAACAAACGATTTAAAAGAAATTTCCAGAACAACAGGAGTAATTTTAATGCACGAGCGAATTATAACCCGCCATCACAAGGCCCTATGACACACATGAACAATAACAGTCAGCAACAATGCCGCGCCTTACACTGTACTGCAGTCGACCTATGGGCAGCAAATTAACGGCACAGGAGCTAACTGCAAAAACTGGCAAAGTACCCACACAGTGCAACTAACTGAAATTAATCCAGGTAATGAGTTAAGTCACACTACGCTGTCAGAAAACACCAACAAGTCGTAGTTAAGCCCCAGGCTAGTCGCACATTATCAGAAGCAGAAAGATCTTACTGTGGTAGAATTGGAAAGTTTATCAATAGTATGGGCATTTAAAAAGTTTGAATATTTTTTGTGGGAAAAATACCATAGTTTACATGGCCATCAGTCACTCTCATTTCTTTTAATATGTAAACTATTGCACGGTAGATTAGCTAGGTGGTGTATATATTTACAAGAGCAAGATGCA
Organism: Schistocerca nitens; assembly: GCF_023898315.1. Taxonomy (NCBI): domain Eukaryota; kingdom Metazoa; phylum Arthropoda; class Insecta; order Orthoptera; family Acrididae; genus Schistocerca; species Schistocerca nitens. Next base: position 483,265,417 of record NC_064618.1, read on the forward strand.
GAAATCAAAAAGTTATTAATGCAAGGTACAACGCAACAGACTAATTACCATAAGTTCTGTAAGCAAATGAATATAATACAACAGCAAGATTGCAGATGGAGAAAAGTCATGCAAAACTTTAAGCAAGATGAAGGTGGAAAGGTAAGTAAATGGTATCAGGAGTACAAGAGCGTTTTGTTTCACAGGAAACATGAAAAATCTAATCAGTGGTGTGTGTGTATTCCTGAAGATTATATCGACTAATTTATAAGTCACATACATGAAGTGTGGGGACATTATGCAATAGGCAAATGCACTGAAAAAATTGCAAAACTTTGTTATTTTCCAAATTAGAGAAGGGCAGTGCTACAGGTATTAAGAAAGTATGCAATATGTCAAAAATCAAAACAGACCATTGTGTCAAAATATACTGACCTACACCCAATACTCACAAAAAGCCCTCTATATATGGTATCCCTGGACACAGCTGGTTCATATCCAAGAAATAAAGGAGGAGTAAGATACGTAGTAGCACTATATGATATTTTCTCGAAACATATCAAAATGTATGCCATTAAAAATTCAACAGCCACAAATTTCAGAAAAAGATTTGAGGGAGACTATTTGAGAAAAGTAGGGAAACCAAAGGTACTAGTAACTGATAACGCTTCATATTTTGTTTGGTAAAGTGGAAAAAATTTATGACCTCAGAGGGCATAAACTTGTATCAGTAAGGTTTTATCACCGAGAAGCAAGCCCAGTAGAACGGGTCTAAAAGAATATAACCGGTTTATTAGGACATAAACCCCTCAAAAACACACCCAATGGGTAGAATAGGCAACTCCTTTCATGCAAATTGTCAATGACCTTTCACATCCTTCAATAGATTTCACACCTAACAAATTGATATTCCGGACAAAACAAATGAAGGAGTGGGTGTTGCCCATACCAAAAGTACTAACAACAGAAATAACACTGCAAGCCATGGTTACTCTAGAAAACAGGGCTGAGTAAACTGAAACGTGTTATACAGTTTTTTGAAGGGCAACGAGTCCTCTTACAGACATGCCCTAAATCGATAAAATTTGGCAAATTGAATAAGAAGTGGCAATTACTCTATTCAGGGCCATAAGTGATTTCCATAATACCATACCCTGAGATGTACAGATTAGTCTGTGAGAAAACATTCAGAGACAAGGGTATCCACACTCACAAAGATATAAAATATTTTATAGAATGATAAAGCTAGGTAGCATTCTTTCCTTCAATCACAAGATAATTGTACATAGTGTACATAACTCTAGGTGTAATTTGTCTTCTAGAGTGTATTTTAAGATAAAGTCATGTGTATAAGTGTAAGTAATTCTTTTGATTTATACATGTAAGCATAAAATCAACAGCAATGAGAAGTAATCCACAGCTTCATGCGAAGTGAAAGTATATACAAATTAGCTTGTGGCTCAGTTGACTGCGCTCAACAATATGTGCTGACGTCAGTAGTAGGAGAGGAGTCACTGACCTGTGCACATGCGTGACAGACTGGCAGAAGGCGCAACAAAATAGGAATGCAATATGTACAAGAACTTGACTTAAATATAAAGTAAACAGAAATACTACCCATTTACATCTACTGCCTGAGAACTAAGGAACCCAGTCTGGTCCCTTTAATCCCACAAACCAACCAACTAAGGAACCTATTGATATATGTACACAGAGAGTTAATAAAATACTAAGGTATTAAGAACATATTTACAAGCAAAAGGAAGCATTACGAAAACATATACGAGACATGTAAGCTAAGGAGAAATGACAACATACTATTGGAAATGTCAAATAACTCTCTTTGCTGGGTAAGGATCATAAAGGGTAACAGAATAAACGAATGTCTATGAATTTAAATAAGTATGGAACTATCTATGGACGGATGTAATGACCAAATGTATCAGTGGCCACCGAGCTACTTAATGCAGGTAGTTTTAAGTTAGTTGTAAGTTTTTTTTAGTGATGAACAGAATTACATCGATAGTAGCAGGTACCAAATGAAGAAATGGGCCACACCTCGAGTAAACAGTTTAGTTGTAAGGATATTTGTAGAAAGATCAAAAGACAAATGAAAAATAAAAATATGCATTGTTGCAGTATATCTCCGTGACATTTATCAATATCTATTCACTGCAGAGTACACATAAGCATTTTTTTCATCTCACATGAAAGCATAAATAATGACATTTCCAGTTATTCGATAAAGATAAGTCTAGGATGGTTAAAACTTCATATTTCACACTCAGCTACAAGTTAACTGAAGTAAATAACACTAGCATATGAAGAAACAACATGATACTAAGTGAATGATTAGTTGGTACACATTATTTCCATGGAATAAAAGTTCCTTGGCCACTAGTCCATGACTGTACGAGTAACATTAGGTCATAAATCCTTGAACAAGTAGATTACTATTTTCTTTCTTCTCTCCCAAACAAAGGAGGTGGTGCCAAGTGTGGTTAGGCTATTAATGCATAATGTTTTAGTCCTATTTCGAATGTTTTTCCTTCCTCTACCTAAGGAAGAAATGAGTTCCCATAAGTAATAAAAACCTATCTATAAAATGAAGTATGCCTGTATCATATGCTTGTATTGTATCATAATAATGTGATAGGTAATTAATTTGTATATGTGATGTGAAGGAAGATAAGTTAAAACTAACAAACTGTAGTAACAGAGAAAAGTTAATGAAAAATGTATGACGTTTTAAAACTTAAGAAATTTGTGTTCATAATATAAGTGATAGATGGAATGTCAGCCATAGGTATAAGCTATCATGTTATGTATATTGTTGTAATATTATACTTGTATGAATTTTCATTGGGAACCAAACTCCATGTGAAGGAATGAACTTTAAAGACAAGCAATTTGCACAAATGGTTCAAAGGGCTCTGAGCACTATGGGACTCAACTGCTGAGGTCATTAGTCCCCTAGAACTTAGAACTAGTTAAACCTAACTAACCTAAGGACATCACAAACATCCATGCCCGAGGCAGGATTCGAACCTGCGACCGTAGCGGTCTTGCGGTTCCAGACTGCAGCGCCTTTAACCACACGGCCACTTTGGCCGGCCAATTTGCACAATGTTTTGGATGGCTGTATGTGTCTTTCAATAAGTAGACAGTCAAGTGTGCTGACATTAATGTACGTGTGCAACAAAATAATTCCTGAGTATCGTGGCTCACAAGTATCGAGACATTTCTAAGTGAACTATAGTTCTTTGAGCCAGTACTTACCTTGTCGATGGATGTTGTAGCCAGGGTTCTCTCCTTGAAAATCCGAGTACGACCGGTAATAATATAGCTTGAGCCGTGAAAATGGGGATCCTCTGCCGCAGCGTCGGATTTTGTGAAATAAATTTACACCAACTGCACCCAGAATAAAGACAAACGCCACGGCAGTCCTTTAATATATGATACTCAGGTAAAAGTGTAACACTCAATGTGACATCAACATTAAGGAAACGAGTGCACGCACGTGCGACAGTAGCAACTAACATGTTGACCGTTAGCGACTAGGGCTTGGTCGTCAAAAGTAGCAGTGCACATGCGCGAAACCCGAGACTGAAGCAACTTGAGCATTATTGTCAGCATGCTAAATTCAAATATGTAATGGATTATCATATTATGTATACAATCTTTTAATTTCTTGTAGAACTCTAACATAAATAGAATAAGCTGATATATCCATTCACTTAAATAAAAGAGTAGCTGACAAATAAAGAGCATCGACCTCTCTTGGCGAATATAAACATAAATTATGGACATACAAAAACACTGTACATCTCCATACCATGTCAACGTACAGTGTGGTGGCAACTGTGTAGTTACATGTTGAAAAACCCCCAAGATATAAATTTATTAAAAACAAAAACGAAACAGCGATCGACCATAAGCGTTGGCAAAGACATAAATTACGAAGGCGCGGTAAGGCGCGGCCAAATGAAAAAAATAATTCATTTTTCTTTGTACATGATTTCGTTTTTCACACCCTCATATGTAGTAGTTCTGTTAAGATGTCCTGCTCGGATTTTGATGGGCTATGAGTGTTTCGAATTAAGAGAAGACTGGATATCAGTATTATGCATTTTTTTGTGAAGTGAAATGGAACCAAGTAAAGCGGATTTTCTTTATTTATTTGACACAATCTGGTGCCCTTGAAGTCCATTGCCTGCATCTACAATTGAAATGTAAGTCAGGACGCATGATTAACCTAAATTCGTACATGCAGAACATTTCTAATAATGCACTTGTAATATACTTTTAAATTTTTTCATTCCATTCATATATGTATGTATTTTTTATTATTATAATACGACTGCTAGGCATTCAATCTTCTACAGTAAATTTTTTTTGTCCACAGCACGATGTGATGGGAGCACTGATGATGAAGATATCGAAGCAAATTGCTGTTGTTGCTGTGGTATTTCAGAAATGCTAATGAGAATATTGTCAGCGATTATGTCAATATAGCCAATAACTTTGTACCGGTCCTCACAACAATCGGCGTGCCACTCTGGCACTGAGGCGCTTATCAGCCACGCCACTTGCATGTCCTAAGCATACGAGCATATACCTAGAAAAGTAATCGATGAATTGTTCACCCACTCATGAGAGAAATGTCAAAGTGTAATGATGTCAAGATGATATCAACACTCTCTGCTATGAGGTATTGTAAGTATCAATGGCAATGGTGATGAACAGCGGAAGAAAAGCAAATAAGCTTAACTGATAATGCATGTTTTCCTTGCAGGTGACATGAAGTCATTGCAGCAGCAGGCGCCTGACATGGATATAATGCTGTGCAACCAAAGACACTGTTTGACTACCAATGGGTGTAAGTGTGTCAATGTTGGTATCATATCGAATAGTCAGTTTCACCCAATGCTAGTATTTGAAAACCTTCCATTTAGTGATGTCAATGTAATATTACTCATGGAAGAATGGCAGTGACTAAACGATGTTTCAGGGCAGATTTCAGCCTTGTTCCACAAAAACATTTACTCTCCCCTGCTGATACTGTGTGAACAAACAATCTATGTAGGAACTCCCTTGGTACAATTACAAAATTTAAGAACAGAGAGTGCATACATTTACAGGAGTAGACTTTCAAGAGTTTTATGAATGCCAGCTAAACAATACAGCATGAGTTAGAGTGCCAAAAAATGGGGCAGTCATATGGCTACTGTCTAAAACTAAAAATTGTAAAGAAAATATTGAAGGCATTTGTTCAATTTCTAAAACACAAAAAGCAAATTCGTTATAAAATTTGTAGGTATTTTATATATTCAAGAAGAATTCTTTAATGAGTTAAATAAACCAATGATAAAAACTTTAAAAGAAAAGATGTAATTTCTTTTCGAATAAATGATTTATGACAAGCTGATTTAGTGGAAATGGATTCTGGAAAATAGAAAGGCATTTCAAAAATAAAAATTTAAATATTTCAAACACTTATTGCAGTTTTGTAAAATTTGCTATGCTATTCCATTTACAGATAAAAAGAGTGAAAATATTCAGAATTTCAGAAATCAATAAAAAAATTTAGTATTATCATTATTCAACTTTTAGTGAATTAATAGGACCTGTCATTGAAAGATTTAACAGAACATTAAGAGAAAGTTAGTGGAATAATTTGACATACAACGAAATTATAAATAGGTTTATTTAGTTTCGATATTAGATGATGAATATAGTAACAAAAAACTTTCAACAGTAAAAATAGAACCAAATATCTAAACAAGAAAAGGCAAAATTTTATTGGAAAATGTTTATGTAACAATTTTGTTAGATACTAATGATAAATATAAATTTGGTGATAAAGAAAAAACAACTAAATTAAAAGGAAGTTTCAGAAAAGGACATACAGCAAATCATTCAACAGAAATTTTTGAAATTTAAGATTTTATTCATTCTAATCTAGTCACATACAAATTGAAAGATTTAAATTGTGAAGAAATAAAATGAAATTCTAATGTACAAGAACTAAGGAATACGTGTTTTCCATATGTTTTACTTGTTGGAGATGTTTTAAATTAAAAAGAAACCAAGTATATGTTTAATGTTTAGTTCCCGATAATTCACATTATAGTTGGGTAAATAAAAGTAATGTGATTTTTTTAAAAGGTAATTAAAATTTTATATATAAATGGCGTAAGTTACTAAAAATTTAAACATGTTTCGTATTATATATAATATACATTATGCTTAATGTTTTGCTACAGGAGATAGAGTATATTTTGATATTCAAATAAAGGTTAACAAAAATGATTTTATATCGGAATAATTTGAAAAATTTTAAACTGCATTAATGGAATCACCTGGTTATAAAGAATTTTAGTTTATTAGATGTATATATAAATTCTTAAGAACACTATTAAAAATAATTATGAAAGACCGACTTTGAAATTTATTTTTATATTATAAGTAACGTTTGCTAGTCAGTTATATCATCATACAATTGTCCTTGCACATATTTATTCAAAGTATTTAGACAACTAATATCTCTCAAAGTTTCTTTTATTTGATGATATAAATTTACTGAATTTGGTACATAGTGAAATCTAAAAAAATTTTCACAATTTGGATAGCTATCTCTGACACTATTTAGTTGTTATTCAACATTCTTATAATGTGTTCGAATTACTTAATAAATATCATTAAAATTATTATCTGGTCATCTTAAAATAACAAAAGTTGACCTTAAATTTTCATCAGGTAGTTGAGGAACATGATGTGGGAATAAACTATTGATTTATTCTTTTTTCCAGGCAAAATCTGTGTAGTTCTATCTTAAAGTTCATTTGATTTTATATTTAATTATCCTTAATTTATTTAGATAATTAGAATGGTTTGTTTGACCTTTATAGAGTAGTTTTACAATAGTCATTATTTTACATTCGCCGTGTTTTCGAAATGTTGGTAAAAATTCATAGTTCCAAACTTGAAAAATTTGTGCTACAGTCATTTTTGATTTCATAATGAAAAAATACAAACCTAGTTCATTTATAAACTTGATATGTGAATGTAAGTTTAGCTGCAAAATCCTCATAATTTTATTAATTTTTTTGTATATGACCTTTTAACAAAGACTTCAAAGCATCTCTCAAATTAACAAAAATATCACAAATATCCTTTCCTTTAGCCCATGGATTATCTTTTTGAATAATAATTATCAACACTTGTTGTTTTCAGATCTAAAAATGAATCCATTTATATGTAACAATAAATTTATTAAATTTTAATTTTTTAAAAATTGTTCTCCATTTCCTTTTTCCGTTATTAATATTTAAGGATATAATCCTGCTTCATTAATAAAGGTTGATTTTTCATTTCCTTCCAAAGTCTTTATATTGGAGGGGTTTAGCTTTTCTAATGTAATAGTACCTTATTCATCAAATTGTTTGAATGCTTTATCTATTTTTTTAATCTGGCTTCAGTTTTGTATATAATAAAATTTATTAGGTTTTTATTTTAAATTCTAATAAATTTTTTCATTGTAAAAGGAAAGAGGAAATAAATATATTTTTCTATTGTGCAAATAGGAAAAAGAAATTCATAAAGAAAAATTTCAATTTATAATACACATTCTAAAATGAGTTGAATTGACTGTATGAAAAAGAAACAAGAAAGTGTATAGAGAAAATATATATGAACATGTAGAAAGGACGTATTAAAAACAGGAATAAATACATTTACTTGTAAAAGTTTAATAAAAAAATTAAATTTTCTTCTTAATATATTCTCGGCTATAACTATAATAAAAAACAAAGTAAAAGGTACTACCAAAAGTCGAATTTTTTGTAGGGACCTTGTATCTAAAATGAATCTGAAAACGTATAAAAAACTACCATATCATGAACAAATATTAAGATCTGATTAAGTTTTGATTTAGTTAATCTACTGTGCAATGTTTAATTCAAGTAACACAGCTTTGTTAGCATATATTATTTGAGTTTAATGTATAATGATCTTCTGGTATTTTATTAATTGCATCTTGTAATAATATAATTTATCATACTCACAACATAAAAACTATTTTATTACATTCAGTTGTACATAATTCATGTTTAAATGTTCCAATTAAATTCTTTTTTATGTTGTTTGTAATCTAAAAAAATTAATACTCGACATACATATTTTCACTTTTTATAACAGATTTTTAACTCCTTTTGATTTTTTCTCTTCTGCATCACCAATTTTAGAAGTAAACATTTTCAATGTTGAACTAACATGTTCTGACAAGAATTTTCCGTGTTTACCATGGATTTCATACTTATATAAAAATCTTCAGTTCCTATATGATAAATAATCGAATCTGTATCCATATAACTTAACTTAATATTTTCACTGTATTTTTGTTTCCTAAGATTGTAATGAAAAACATACATTTTTATTTTCGTAATATTTAGAATACTCACTCCTTTATGAATTGTTTTATTGTATTTTACTATTGTATTTTTCATATGAACTGCAAATACATTTTCTGAATATTTGTAATATGTTGGTAATTTAGTATTGAAATACATTTCGTATATTTTTCTGGATCTGTTCTTATTTTAATATTTTTTGTTTCTAATATATTCCATCGTTTCTCAAACACTTAATTGTGCATTAACTTATACAAATGTTTTTCAAAATCGTTATTGGCTTTAATTCTCATTTCTGTATTAAAATAAACATATATTTTCAACCATTCTTTTTGTTATGATTTCTATAATGTAACACATAATCTTCTGTTTTACTCAATGTTGTTAATCATTTACATACCCCTTCTGATGCTATCGGTAAATTTTTGTGTAGATCATGTAATTTTTTTGGCTATTCTAAATCAACTTCTAAAATATAACTACATAGATATTCTTCTGTTAGTTGAAGTTTTTGTCAGAATTAAATGATTTTGGATTTATACAACTGAAATCGATAAATGGTAAAAATTGAGACATTACCCAAATATATAAATTGTTCGCATCTAAATATGTAATATAATTAGATTATTTTTCTGGCTCCAAATTTTTCGTATGTGAATTATTTGATTTAGCCTATCTTTTAATACGTTGCAAAGTTCTGACTCAAATTCCTTTTTCAAGAAATCATGTAGTAATCGTTGTTTATTAAGTTGAGAATATTTTTTTTAATTTGTTGTTTTACAGATTTTCCGAAGATGGTTTAAAGACTTTTTATTCAATAAGCTATCAATTTTATTAATATTGTCTTCTGATCTTTTCGGTAAGACAGTAAACTGTTATTTATAAAGTTTGGAACACTTTTCTAAATAATTTGGTTTTCAGATTTCATGAAGTTCCTTTAAAGATTTTTCATTCAATCGCTTATCTATTATTATAATCTTCACATGGTTTACTGTAACAGAAATCAATTTTTCTTTATTAAGCATAGAGTAATTTTTTATTTTCTAGTTTTACAAATGCTATAAATTAGTTTATATTTTTGTATCTTAGTTGTCTGTTCTTCATTTCTTTCATGTTAAAATAATCAAGAAATTCTTGTTTAGTTTGATTTGAATAATTTTTTTTCCATGATTTTCAAAAACAGCATAACTTAATCCATGTTTTTCTTTCCCATAATATTCTGAGTTTGAAGTAGCTCGGGCCTGGAGTGCATTTTTGTTTTGATTTGATTTATATTTAAAAAAATTAGCTTTTAAAAAATTAAAATATTTATGTTTGAAATATTCTTTGAGTTTTTAATTAAAATTGAAATCTATGGAATAGATAAATGAGGTATGACAGAGCTTATTAAAAAATAGAAAAATTTATTATATTTTTATTTTTTTAAATAATGTTATGAACACAATCTTGAAGAGCTTATTTAAAAAAATTATTAGATATTTGGTTCTTTAAATAAAATGGAAATATCGTTTGTTGCTTGAGATAAACACTGTCTTGTAGAACTTATTCATAAAGAAAAAAATTTACTAGGTTTTCTTTTTGTAAATAAAATTTGGTTCACAAATGTAGATAAACATCATCTTGGAAAACTTTGGTTGCAGATATACATAAATCTTGAAATGGGGAAACGACAATACTGTAATCTTTTGTTATATTAGAGAATTTTAAAAAAATGTTTTCTTTGAGCCAGAAACCACATAAATACGCTACTGACTTAGTCTCACTTTCAGCCACCTATAAAATATAAAAAATTTTGACAAGTTAATTATTTGATAAGACTTCTTTTTACAACAAGAACGTCTTCAAATAAAGTATGTGTGCAGACGAAATATATTCTGGTACTGGTACACGTTTATTCCTGGATGAGTTTTTCTCGTTGTTTCAGTTACTTTCAGGAGCAGAGGAAGAGGATTAGTTACCTGCCAATGCATTGTAATTTTTCGCACAAATTAGAACACACTTCGCACAACCAGTGGATTTATTGAGTAGTACAGGAGCTATTTTTTGTAATACGTACAACTATGTAAATAACAGTATGGTCAGTGGTTGATGGTTTCTTGGTTTCAAAAAAAGGAAGTACAGCAATAGTTGAAATTTTTCACACAAATTAGAACGTCACACAACCATGACATTTATATAGCATTGGGATAGTTTCTTAAGTAAGTTTCGTTCTACAGAGATCTATGTATGTAGCTAATACAAAGTGGGCACGTTCTCACTTTAAATGGAAGAAAAGACAGCATTAGTTACCAAATTTTCAACTAATGAACCAGCAGACATATGAAGAGCTTCTGCTTTATTTCGGTTGCTAGAAAGGCTGCCACAATCAGGACGATACCTTAGCCCATACCTTGACGACAGAGACATTTATCAATGCCTTCAAGAAGTTTGTCTTTAAAAGAAGCCCAGCCACAGTACCTCCCGTGAGCGTGACGTGTAGATATAAATAAACGCACCTCTACACTGCTCACTGTTATTGCAGATTTCGTGCGATCATCGGTAAAGTTGTTCCGTGTGAATACAAAGTCCAACATTGCGAACCATAACTCTGTTTTTACCGGAATTTCGGAAATTGTACCTTCATCTGTGGACGTATCTTTACTAACACAGATAAACTGACACAACGAGTCGATAGCCAAAAATCACAAACTGTTAAAAACTTCTCTGTCTAAGAGTAAACAATGTAGGCTAATGTGCATCTGCTGTACAAAGCACAGCCAAATACACTTTGCACGTTATTCTTGAGCTCGTGTTTCCTACAGCATATCTGTTTTTCACCGTAAACATTTGTTGTGTATTATTCTTTTCTTGAAATGTTCTACATCGTGGAGGATCTCCTCACTTTGAATCAATTGGAACCAAAAGTGTATCTAATTTAATCTCAAAACTTTCTTCCCTAGAAACCTCGACGTGATGTTCTGTTGATAGGTGTGAATGTCACTATTTGAAATGCATTGTGGAATGTTTTGACGTTACGTGTCATGACGGCCAGTGTGAAATGGCCTTAAGACATGTAGACCATATTTCTGTATACATTGTACAATAGTGACCAACCGAATGAGACGTTCAGTTATTAAGATGCATTGACATATTCGGAAGGATGGTGTTTGCTCTCTTCATCCATCCTGATTTAAATTTCCCGTGTTTTTTCCTAAATCTTTTCAGGCAAATGCTGGGAGAGTGCTTCATCAATGCTACATCCGACCTCCAATCGTTTCCTCGTAAGAGCATACTTACATACGTTTTTCATTAAGTTTGTATACTTTTGAGCTATTTGTTTTGTTGTTGTAGAATGATAAATCCTATACCATTGAAAGAATGTCCCTGGACGAATAAATAAATAAAATAATCTATTTTTGCACACAGTATCTGAGAAGTTCAATTGCTGCGCACAGACATATCTCCGTACAGTACAATATCTATGGATCACTAGAAGGTTGACAATATTACGCCGGCTTACAGATGCGGTGAAGCCAAACATACCTGAAAATCCAGGCTGTCTGTGGCATCAATAGTTAAAAATAGCTCAAATGAAAATTATTCCTACCCAACTGTTATGAATAAAAGTCTCATTTTATTACCATACAGAATTAATCTCCAACATGACAGATCAAGTGACATGTTGACATGTGTTTTACTCGGAGATAGCTTTAAGAAATGGGTGCGGGTGAGTGGGACAAAATGCTACCAGAACCAGAACTTCTTGGGAGATACTTCCATGAACAGTTCAAAGTTTTACCTGATCACCAAAGGTAGGACAGACACTTTCGTATGCTGTAGTGACGACTCCTTGTTTTTTTTTCCTTTTTTTTTTTTTGCCTGTGTAGAAATTTAGCTTTGCTGATTTTGATTGCAAATTAGATTGTTGTGGTTACTGGCAAATATTCGTTACTAAGCAAATCGTCGAATGTCATTTGTTTTAGGAGAAAAGCGGAATGGAAGAAAGGGAAAACTGCAAAACTATCGAAAGGAAAAGAGAAAAGGAAAGTCAAAGTAGAACCTTGTGGAGAAATTACAAATCTGTCAAATCCACCAGACGTTGAACTACCAACCAATGCATCAAGTTTCGCCGTATTCGCCAATGTTCGGCAAGCGGTGCTGGAACGATGGGTTAAACAAGCCTGTCAGATTTATTTATCTTCTTCGTCCAGTGTTCCAGCAACCGATGGGAACAATGATGTTGAAAGTGACATTGAAGATAACACAGACAAAGTCAGGGATAACATCTTGAAAGTCCCAAAGGTGTGTTCTTATATATTGCACTTCAATGTTTTTTTCCTCCAGACTTAGATTGTCTGACACTACAGCCCATTCATCTGTGTATGGCACGAGAAATAAATATTCCATTTATTTGTAGGTGTCACACAAATACATGCTTCTATAAAAAGAAGGAGTGAACCTTTGAAGCTACACAGTCACTTTGCCTCTCTTCCAGCTCTTATTTGTAACTAGTCCCAATTGCCTGATTTTTACACCATGATAAAAAGTGTTGCCATTCATTTACCACTATATATTTATATATTACAGTAGTACTTGCTGTAATTAAAGACTATTTAAAGTAGATCCATTTGTTTTGTAAGTAGATTGTTCATTTGTTGCAGGTTCAATACCTTCTGTATCCCTTGTATGCTTAATTACAAAGTTATAATTTGAGGCTGTACTCATTCATCCACTTTAATATTACTTAATTCAAGAAAAGTAGTTTGTCCACATGATGCATGCAGTTATTGTCCATCAATTTTGCAAGATAAATAGTTTCCCTTTCCTCACATTGTGTAATGTTTTTTCAACAAACTTGATAAAGTAAAACTAAGTGAAGCTACTTAATATCACATTGTTTATTTAATAATTATGTATACAGTAATAATAGATGCTTAGTTATCTGTATCTGATGATGTTTGCTGTTATAATTTATGTCAGTTCAGGATTAACACATACCAAATGAAACAGGTTTACTGCTATTTGTATCAACAATGCATTTCAAGTGCTTAAACCTTCATCATCAGGTGTATTTTTATGTATTAGTTTGACAATATGTGCAGTGTATTGCAGGTTGTCTCCTGTGTCTTGAAGGATGTCTTACTAGTTGCCAAGTAACATATTTTTAATACCTTATTTAGTGAAACTAACCAATAATAAAAGGTTAGGAAAAGGACTGTGGTACATCTGTCTAACACTCCTATTTATTTTAATAGCTTTTGTGTTGGTATTCCGATTCCCACAGTAAATTTCGTGCAGTTTTATCTGAATATTGTCTCATTCTTGATGAGTGCAATGTATATGTTTATCTTAATAATTTTCTTCAGTTAGCTGTTTGAGAATAGAAACATCATATATGGCAGTGAACCTGCTCCTCCTAAGTCTGCATGGTGGTTGAAAAAATACATTAGGGATTCTTTGCTGTCTTTCTTGTAATGTATTTTATAAGCAATACTCGGGTGAATTAATCTGCAGTAGCTCTTAGCCTTGATTTTTTAAAGTGATCTTTCCTGTACCCATCTCATATGTCATAATTTTTTCAGAATATATTACATTTCATGGTTTCAGTTTCATTTCTCCACATTTGATGAGCGTATTATAAATTAATTATTCATTAATTTTCAGATAGTTGGTGTTGGCCTAAGAAGTGTGTTTGAATTAATTCGAGAGAGTCGGTCGTCACATCCTGTGCTGTGCACCAAAGCACTTGGTGCTCTACTAGATGTCGTTCAGGGCCAGCAACCTGAGGGTCTAAAGAATGAACCAGCTGAAGTGATTGGTAATATGCAAAATACTGTTTACACCTGTGGTATTTTTATTATAGGCCTAGTTACTTTTATGTTAAAGTGCTGAAGTGATTGGTAATAGGCAAAATACTGTTTACACTTGTGGTATTTTTATTATAATTACTTTTATGTTATAATAGAGGGAAACATTCCACGTAGGAAAAATATATCTAAAAAAAAAAAAAGATGATGTGACTTACCAAATGAAAGTGCTGGCAAGTCGACACACACACAAACGAACACAAACATACACACAAAATTCAAGCTTTCACAACAAACTGTTGCCTCATCAGGAAAGAGGGAAGGAGAGGGAAAGACGAAAGGATGTGGGTTTTAAGGGAGAAGGTAAGGAGTCATTCCAATCCCGGGAGCGGAAAGACCTACCTTAGGGGGAAAAAAGGACGGGTATACACTCGCGCACACACACACATATCCATCCACACATATACAGACACAAGCAGACATCTCACAAACAGACATATTTAATAGGTATCTTTAAATATGTCTGCTTGTGAGATGTCTGCTTGTGTCTGTATATGTGTGGATGGATATGTGTGTGTGTGCGAGTGTATACCCGTCCTTTTTTCCCCCTAAGGTAGGTCTTTCCGCTCCCGGGATTGGAATGACTCCTTACCTTCTCCCTTAAAACCCACATCCTTTCGTCTTTCCCTCTCCTTCCCTCTTTCCTGATGAGGCAACAGTTTGTTGCGAAAGCTTGAATTTTGTGTGTATGTTTGTGTTCGTTTGTGTGTGTGTCGACTTGCCAGCACTTTCATTTGGTAAGTCACATCATCTTTTTTTTTTTTTTTTACTTTTATGTTAAAGTGATATATTTATGTTATAAAGAAATATTCAACTAAATGGAGAGGGAACTTAACTTGACTCTGATGAACACACTTGACAGTGCTAATTTAAAAGAACTGACAGATTATATTTACACACACTTTGTTCAAGAATCATAAAAGAAGGTTGTATACCTGGAAGAATCCTGGAGATACTAATAGGTATCAGATAGATTATATAATGGTAAGACAGAGATTTAGGAACCAGGTTTTAAATTGTAAGACATTTCCAGGGGCAGATGTGGATTCTGACCACAATCTATTGGTTATGAACTGCAGATTGAAACTGAAGAAACTGCAAAAAGGTGGGAATTTAAGGAGATGGGACCTGGATAAACTGAAAGAACCAGAGGTTGTAGAGAGTTTCAGGGAGAGCATAAGGGAACAATTGACAGGAATGGAGGAAAGAAATACAGTAGAAGAAGAATGGGTAGCTCTGAGGGATGAAGTAGTGAAGGCAGCAGAGGATCAAGTAGGTAAAAAGACGAGGGCTAATAGAAATCCTTGGGTAACAGAAGAAATATTGAATTTAATTGATGAAAGGAGAAAATATAAAAATGCAGTAAATGAAGCAGGCAAAAGGGAATACAAACGTCTCAAAAATGAGATCAACAGAAAGTGCAAAATGGCTAAGCAGGGATGGCTAGAGGACAAATGTAAGGATGTAGAGGCTTGTCTCACTAGGGGTAAGATAGATACTGCCTACAGGAAAATTAAAGAGACCTTTGGAGAGAAGAGAACCACTTGTATGAATATCAAGAGCTCAGATGGCAACCCAGTTCTAAGCAAAGAAGGGAAGGCAGAAAGGTGGAAGGAGTATATAGAGGGTTTATACAAGGGCGATGTACTAGAGGACAGTATTATGGAAATGGAAGAGGATGTAGATGAAGATGAAATGGGAGATAAGATACTGCGTGAAGAGTTTGACAGAGCACTGAAAGACCTAGTCGAAACAAGGCCCCGGGAGTAGACAACATTCCATTAGAACTACTGATGGCCTTGGGAGAGCCAGTCATGACAAAACTCTACCATCTGGTGAGCAAGATGTATGAGACAGGCGAAATACCCACAGACTTCAAGAAGAATATAATAATTCCAATACCAAAGAAAGCAGGTGTTGACAGATGTGAAAATTACTGAACTATCAGTTTAATAAGTCACAGCTGCAAAATACTAACGCGAATTCTTTACAGACGAATGGAAAAACTGGTAGAAGCGGACCTCGGGGAAGATCAGTTTGGATTCCGTAGAAATTTTGGAACACGTGAGGCAATACTAACCCTACGACTTATCTTAGAAGAAAGATTAAGAAAAGGCAAACCTACGTTTCTAGCATTTGTAGACTTAGAGAAAGCTTTTGACAACGTTAACTGGAATACTCTCTTTCAAATTCTGAAGGTGGCAGGGGTAAAATACAGGGAGCGAAAGGCTATTTACAATTTGTACAGAAACGAGATTGCAGTTATAAGAGTCGAGGGGCGTGAAAGGGAAGCAGTGGTTGGGAAAGGAGTGAGACAGGGTTGTAGCCTCTCTCCGATGTTATTCAATCTGTATATTGAGCAAGCAGTAAAGGAAACAAAAAAGAAAAATTCGGAGTAGGTATTAAAATTCATGGAGAAGAAGTAAAAACTTTGAGGTTCGCCGATGACATTGTAATTCTGTCAGAGACAGCAAAGGACTTGGAAGAGCAGTTGAACGGAATGGACAGTGTCTTGAAAGGAGGATATTAGATGAACATCAACAAAAGCAAAACGAGGATAATGGAATGTAGTCAAATCGGGTGATGCCGAGGGGATTAGATTAGGAAATGAGACACTTAAAGTAGTAAAGGAGTTTTGCTATTTAGGGAGTAAAATAACTGATGATGGTCGAAGTAGAGAGGATATAAAATGTAGAGTGGCAATGGCAAGGAAATCGTTTCTGAAGAAGAGAAATTTGTTAACATCGAGTATAGATTTAAGTGTCAGGAAGTCGTTTCTGAAAGTATTTGTATGGAGCGTAGCCATGTATGGAAGTGAAACATGGATGATAACCAGTTTGGACAAGAAGAGAATAGAAGCTTTCGAAATGTGGTGCTACAGAAGAATGCTGAAGATAAGATGGGTAGATCACGTAACTAATGAAGAGGTATTGAATAGGATTGGGAAGAAGAGAAGTTTGTGGCACAACTTGACTAGAAGAAGGGATCGGTTGGTAGGACATGTTTTGAGGCATCAAGGGATCACAAATTTAGCATTGGAGGGCAGCGTGGAGGGTAAAAATTGTAGAGGGAGACCAAGAGATGAATACACTAAGCAGATTCAGAAGGATGTAGGTTGCAGTAGGTACTGGGAGATGAAGAAGCTTGCACAGGATAGAGTAGCATGGAGAGCTGCATCAAACCAGTCTCAGGACTGAAGACCACAACAACAACATAGGTATATTTGAGATATTATGACAGAATTGTGTATACTTTCTTCAGCACTGAGTAACATTAATTATAAATGATTTAGAGGTAAAGGTAGCTAACACACTGAATAGTAGACTTGCCTGCCAATGACTCAATATCTCTACTGTTTGGTGAGTTGTTACTTTTATTCATGATTCATTCAGTTATGGGAGAGTATGAGCTCAGTAGTAGGAGAAATGAGAAAGGAGGAAGACTACTTGAGTCCTGCTGTAAATTTCAATTAGTAACAGCAAACACACTGTTGGAAAATCACAATAGGAGAAGATATATTAGCAAAAGGCCTGGAGACATTGCGAGATTCCAGCTGGATTACATTATGGTCGGACAGATTCCAAAATCAGATAAGGTGTACCCGGAAGCAGATATAAACTCAGATCACAATTTAATAATGATGAATAATAGACTGAAACTTAAGAGAATCAAGGTGGAAAAAAGTGCAATACTGAAATATTGAGGAATGATGAGATGCATTACAAATTCTCTGATGGGTATCACTTGCTGACAAGTATGATTGTCTTTTTCGAAACTCAGTTTCTGTGGGATCTTAAGTAGCTATAGAGGACAATCCTGGAGCTGCAAAATTTTCCACATTGTTGTCAAGTATTTTTTCTGGTGGGGCCTGGCTTCATAGTGTCGTTTATCTTCAGCAGATCCCATTGTTTCATACCATTGTGGTTGTCGGCTTCTGTTTTCCGCCTCAGTTGCTCGAAGTGCTGAATTCCTTCCCATCATGTTGAACAATTAAGTGCAGTAGTTTCCCAGCTACCAGTTCAACATCTTTTCATGTTGTCCCATTAATACATCTTTGTATTGCTTTTGTTGTCTTTCTAGTTTCCTTTGATCATCCTTTAGCTGGGAATACATAATTTGTTTTGATAGATGGGATCCAGGCATACATACAGTGTGGCCTGTCCAGTGTAGTTGATGCTTGATGATTGTGGCTGCAGTGCAAGGAAAGTTTGCTTCTCTCAGAACACTGTTGTTAGTGTACCAATCTTGCCATTTCATCCTTAGTATCCTACTCAGGCAGTGCTGATGGTACTTTTCTGGAGATCGTATGTGCCTTCTGTAATTAGTCCATGCTTTGCACCTATATGCCAGAGATGTTGTAATAGTGGCTTGTTATACATAGAGCTTGGTCATAGAGCTGATGTTAATGATTATCAAAGATCCTTACCGGAAGATGACCAAAAGCATAACTGGCTCATTTCGAGGAGGTATTGGATTTTGGCATCAATATTTGTATTTGCGGAAAGATGGCTGCCAAGGTATTGGAAGCATTCTATGTTCTGCAGGATTTTATCTTGGACTGTGAGTGTTGGGGGCGATAGAGTTAGGCGCAGGTTGACAGAGGATCTGCATCTTCTGGATGTTGGAAAGCTTAGTCCAGTGCTGGTATATGCTTCATCAAATGCATTTAAGATTGATTCTAAATATTTTTCTGACTTTGGCAAGAATGACTTTATCATCTGCGTATTGAAGTTGAATGATGGCTGTAGTGGATACTTTAGTCTTGGCCCCTAGTCTACTGAGATTGAACAAACCACTGTTAGTCCTGTGTTCTGTTTCTATGCCCTTTGGCAGTTTCCTGTTGACAAGATGAAGTGTGATTCCAACAAATATAGAAAACAGTGTAGAAGCTAACACACAAACTTGCTTCACACCTGCTGTGATTTCGAACTTTTTTCCAGCACTATTGTTGACATAACCATACCATCCGTGTTGTTGTGCAGCCGTCTAACAATGTTAATGCATTTCACTAGACATCCTATTTTAGGTAAGATCTTTCACAAGGCACTTCTCTTGACTCAGTCAAAGGCCTTTTACAAGATGTGTGAATATCATGTACAGAGCATGTTGTCAATCTTTGCACTTGTCCTGCATTTGTCTGGTACAGAAAATCATATCTGTGTGGTACTGCATTTAGGTCAAAATTCACACTGTGTTTCAGGCAAACAGTCTGCAGCAAGAGGTATGATGCAATTGGATAGAATTGGAGTAAGCATTTTTCCAGCAGCAGATAGAAGGTATATTCCATGGTAGTTACCACTGTCAGTTCTGTTACCTTTTTTAAGATGGTAACTGTCGGTGCATCTATGAAATTAGGAGAAATGTTTTCAGTGCTCCATTTTTAACAGTGAACATTAGTATATGTTCAGCAAGAATACGTCCACCTTCCTTGAAAAATTCAGCAGGGATTCCACCTGATCCAGCAGCTTTGTTGTTTTTGAGTAGCTTAATAGTTTTCACACAACTTCTTGCAGAGAAGGGACTTTGCCAAGGTGAAGTTTTGTAGGTTTTTGCAGAAATGCGGAAAGTGTTGTGTCATTCATCTCTGGATCTTTAATCAAGAGTTCATGGAATTAGTGATGAGTGATAAGTTGTGCTCTGAACATTTCATGAGCAGAAGAGTTCCGTTAGAACTGCATTTCACTACCCCCTCATTTCCAATTACTTTGGGCCATATTCTTGAGCCTCTACTGACTTATTTATTGCAGTCTCCCAAGAGGATGATTTTGTCATCATGGGGTATTATTGTTGGAGGTATTTCAAATTGTTAGTGGAAGGCTTTGTTTTCATCATCTGCACAAGTGAGATTCTGAGTGTATGCACTTATAACTCTATTCATTGGTAATTGGTAACTTTAAGGTGTAGGCTCATGAGTCTCACTTTTGCCAGAAGGTAGCAAAGCCAATACTATGAATACAGGATTCATGAATTTCTTTTTCTTTCCAAAAGAAAATGTAGGCATCTCCTTGTTCTTTGATTCCTTTGCCTAGTCTTTTAGTTTCATCTAATGATGCAGTATCAATCTTAAATCCCTGCCCTCCTGGTCAATTTACCATATCAGTACCCATTAGAGTCAGAGTCAGATGTTCCAAGTAGCAAGATTAATGTTTTTTTCTGTCAGCTGCGTATGGTGTACCTGCTGAGTGTGGCTTAAGGCACCTTTTATAGCCCCCTTCCCATTAGAGGCGAGCAGAGGGGCTCCGGAATAGGCCTGCTCAGTCACAAATGCAACACATGATTTGCTTTAAAGCACCTCTTCAAGCAGAGTGGCCATCACACATTCATTGCCTACATGTCGGTTTATCACTATGAGCTCCAAGACTACATGATCCTGCTCCTGTCACAACTCTGCGCTTGCTGTAGGACTTGTTGGGTTGTGCTGTTGTTCTCTAGAAGATGCCTGTGCGTGATGTCATTTAGTGTGGAAATGCTGCTGCACAACAACACTCATACATTTCTTGACGGAATCGAGACCTGTACCCCGCGGCATAATAGTTACGAGGGTTGGAGATTCCAAAACTGCGACAACCTTCATCTGCCTTTCCAGCAGCCAGGGAAACTTCGGTTGTTCTTGCGCCTGGTCTACCATTCTGAACTTTAAGACCCTACCGGCTCATTCACCTTCCTAGGAGCTGGTTGGTGTAGTAGAGTGGACTTTTCATACAGAGAGTATATTGAGCATTTTCTGTCAGGGTTTTTTATTTTTATTTATTTCTCCATCCATAGACAATGTAAATTGTATGGATGTTGTCAACACATAAATACATAAACTAAAGACACAGAGATACATAAACGTACACAGTTACACCCATAAATAGATACATAGATTTCTTGTCATACTGAGTTGCCCCTTTGGACATTGTACAGTGAAACCTCTTTATAACGTTCCTCCATATAATGTTTTCCTCTATGTTATATCTGTTTTTTTCAGTCCCGACTAAAAGCCCATATAAACAATGTAAAATTTTCCTCTTTACTGCGTTTCCTCTATATTACAATTTCCTCCATGTAACGCTTATATTTTTGGAACCCTAGTCAATTATTTACCTCTTTATAACATTTAATTGACTGTATGTAGACACATCGTTTTCTGTTCTGTGGATTCACAGTTTGCACCGGCTCGGAAAGCGCGCGCTCAGTGTGTTTCATATGTCAGCGGCAGAACCTGGTCATGTGACATGTGACGCACATTCTGCTTGCGATCTTTTTAGCGCCATTTACTTTCACCCATCCACCTACCGGGCCCCATGTTTTAATTACAAAAAACTAATCATTTGATACATTGATCATTTGCAATGAATATCATATTACAGTGTTGTGAAAATTTAAAATGTCATCTATGGCACCATTTGTCAAAGCTGATTAGCGGTATCCCGATCTTCAGCAATGCCCTATAATTATTATTTGGAAGCCTTCCTCTTTATAGTGTTTTCCTCTATACAGTGTTCAGAATTTGTCGTCCCTTGAAATATGTTATATAGAGGTTTCCCTATATTTCACTTTTCTATTGAACATATTGTAAAATGCCTCGAATTGCAGAATTAATCATGAGCACAATTGTCAACAAAATTTACACATAATTTTAGGTATAAAAACACTCTTCTAACAAATAATTTTGGAGAGTATTCCAGAAGGCATGTATGTCACTTTTGCCTTTGATTTTTTGTGGAGGTTTGTTGTATAATTTAATTCCATTATATAGAACACTGTTTTGCATTTATTTATTTATTTATTTATTTTTCTATTGAGATGTAAGTGGTGGCTGGATCTGGTTCATGTTCGTGTAGGGACCTGTTCGTTGGGTACTGATCAGTGTCCTTTTTAATGTGGTTCTCTTTTGGAACAGTCAAAAGTCCCTTAGATTTAAACAACTCAGTGCAGTGGGTCCTCTTACTACTGTTTATCTTAATTTGTACAGCCCTTTTTGTAGCTTAAAGATTGTTTGTCTATTCTGCTCATTTGTCCCCCGAAACATTATCCCAAAACTCATCACAGAATGGGCATATGCAAAATATGTTGCTTCGATGCATGAGCTAGTACACACAGAATTTATCATTCCAAGTGCAGAACATGCTGAAGCTTTCATTTCCTGAGGGCAGTTATATGCCCAGTCCATTTTAGTTGTGCATCAACATGCATCCCTAGAATTTCTATGAGCTCATCTTTAACTTTTAAAAAGTTTGGATTTTCTGCTTATGTGGAAACTAATATGTTGTTTTTTGCACTTAAAGTTAATTTGTTGTTGTCTACCAATCTGATTACATGCATGAGTGTTTCTTCAGCTTTGTCCTTTAGTACACTTGATGATGTCATTGACATCAGGAAACAATACTGTTTCACCGTATTTGACACTCTGGGGAAAATCATTGATATACATCAAGAAGAGTTTTGGGCCAAGCACACTTCCTTAGGGGACTCCAATATTAATGTATTCTGGGTCAGAAAGATAGTTTATGGTATGATTGGAGTTAGTTTGAGAGACCTCCACCAATTGCACTCTATTTTTCAGGTATGTATGAAACCACTTATTTGCTACCCCTCTTATACCTAGAACTTCCCGTTTAACAGAATTGTGTGTTGTACTGTATCAAAGGCTTTGCTGAAGTCAAGCAAGACACCTGTTATATGATCTCCATCATCTAGTGCTCCCAAAACCACATTTGTAAAATGAGCTGTAGCTGATTGTGTTCTTTTACCAGGCCTGAACCCAAACTGTTCCTTACACAGAAGATTGTACTTTTTAGGTACCCCATAAGTCTAATTTTCATTATAGTTTCCATTAATTTTGAAAATGATGACAGTAAAGAGATGAGCCTATAATTTTCTACATCTATTGCTTGTATATTTTTTGAGGTGTTTTTCTTGTTCCTATTTGGTCTGGTGATGGCGTTGAGACTGTGCGTTTGGTTTTGAAGTTATTGTGGTGTTTTTTTAATTTGCTTGGCTATCATTTGCACCAGATATTCTTTACCCAAGCCGTTCAGGTGTTGTGTGTGGAGTCTACATCCTGTATCACACACATCAGTGCATTTCACATTTTTAAAATGTGTACAAACTGATTATTGGCACTTTGTATCTCTGTATTAACACACGACTGCCTCATAAGATCATGGCGATGCAGAATATTCACAATTACGACATTTGTATCTGTAAGATTTTTCAGACACTGTTTAAGATCACATGTAGCATTTGCCGTTTCATTTTTGTGTATGTTGTTGGAACCTCCCAAAAGTATGACAAAGTCTTTATCATGTAGATTTTTTTTTTATCTTTGTAGATGCCATCACGTTTTTAATTTAACCAAGCGGGGCTCCTGGTTTCACTATACCACATGAACATATATTAGTTTTTCTCTTAGTTTATTTGCAAGACCATGACCATGACCATGGCTGGCTGAAAGCACATACAGTTGGCTATTGGATTTTACAGTCTGGAAGTCATTTTGTGTCATTTCACTAAGCACTTCACCACAACTTTGGGTCGGCAGACTTGCACTGTCCATGTTTAAACTTGGTTTCTTGTTTGTCAGCATTGATAGATTTTCATCTCCTGCTTTATTCACATTGTCCTTTTCCTCTTCATCTCGTTTACAAGAACTACATATGCCTGTAGTTCTACAATTGTCAGCAGAAAGTACTTGAAATAAGTTTTCGTGTACAGAGCTTATGTTAGTTTTACAGTTTTTTTTTTTTGATGTAGCACTTTTTTCTTGCTGCTATTACATGTCACATATGTCCACTTTTTTGTAATGGCTGCACTATTGTGCAGTAATTGTAGTGTGTTCAGTTAACTTTTTTTGAGCTGTAGTTTTGCAATATCCGTTTTTAAAGCACCAATAATAAACTATAAACTAGTTATGAACTCATTCAGTTTGCTAATTTCATCCGTACAGTTTTCACACAATTTCTTTTTAACAGTAAAACTGATGTTTTTTTGGAAAGACAGATGCTTAACTTTTGTCCTTGCCGCAGTCTTATATATACTCCCTTAGTCTTCGGGGATCCCTGCTCATCCCACAAGACAGTGGGTGCCATCTGTATTAGCCCCAGAAAGAGGGGTTGCCTCTTCAACAAGCTCCGCCATTGAGGTCTTCACTGTACTCTGGCAAAGAGCCCTCACAAGAAAAAATTTTCTGCGTTACTGCTATAATGAATACCACAATAAGCAGTTCAGTTGAAGAAGAATGTACATCTCTGAAAAGGGCAATCACAAAAGTTGAACAAACAGACATAGGTACATAAAAGATAACTGTGGAGGAGCCTTGAGTAACAGAAGAAATACTTCAGTTGATTGCTGAAAGAAGGAAGTACAAAAAATCTTAAAGAAAAAACAAGAATTCAGCAATGTACACTCTTTGACATAAAACTTGACCGGCGGCCGGCCGCTTCAGAGGCTAAGTCCGCGCCGATCGCGACATGGGACAAAAAAACTGGCCAACTCGCTAATTCTCTAAGTCCGGTTATCTGCACAATCTGGCAACACTGTAGACTGCGGCACTTCCTGGAGGAAAACTTGTCCCATGATAGAGAAACTCTAGGCTGATTACGCCTGTGGTCTAGCGGTAGCGTGCGTTCTTTCTGTTCATAATGTCAGTGGATCGAGAGCAGCTGGCATAAAATATTTTTATAGCCTCTTCTGTCTGAATGCTGAAGACGTGAATGTAATGGTAGCGCAGATTCAATCTATTTCGCTTTCTGACACACCGATATCAAAATTTTATCCAGTAACGATTTTGCGGCAGATTTCCTGCAGACTGTCCTCCTCTGGACGCCGTATGCGGCAAAGCTCCGGGATCCATTTGCTGGCTACTGGCAGCGGCCGTGGCGACAGCAGCGGCGCTGCACTCCCCCGTTCTTTATCGAAAGCGCCTGCTACTGCTCATCGCTTTTGATGATTTAAAACGCTTTATTATTAAATGTTGCTCCACAGAAAATTTCTACAATTTCCATTCACGCTCAAAAGCAACGGAGACAGACGCCCTGATTAGTAGGCGGGTATTATATTACACTAATCGGCAAGAGCTGAGTATGGCCCGAAATTAATTTTATAGACTGGGACGAAAATAAACCACCTCACTACATTCGATGAATTTATAAATGCTTCATACCTCGTTTCTTTTCCTTTCAAACTCAATTATTTGTGCAACTTTTGGTCAATGTTTGGATGTTTTCGTCAAGCCAGAGTGAGCGTCTGTGGTGTAAAGTGTATTACAGTTCTTGTTTCATTCCTTATGGTAAGTCTATGCGATAAACTGTGTGAATACCTTGCAATGCATGCTCTGTAGCAGTGCAGGAACACTGCACATTTGGAGTTCCATGTATGGGTTCATGAAGTATTTATTGTTGATCGGAAGTGATAGTTAAGGTCATCAGATTTAAACCAGAAAATTTTGTCGTTTTGAAGGTTTCAGAGAACGGAAAGGAACTGCTAACGCCGGTGTTAGAAAACGTCTACAGTTAAATGCTATTGCAAAAATTTAGAAGAAGGGAACTACATTAATGAACATGTGCACTTCATAAACAACATTCTGACATGTTAGACCTATATGACGAACAAAGCTCAAATTTATATCGTTGACACTCGGTTTGAATCTTTTCAGGGTCTATTTTACAGTGAAGCACCTTGGAATTTGCAAAGCAGAAATCCATGATATTAACTTAATTTACTAAGTCGAAATCGGACGAAGATTGATGTTTAAAGGCATTCTTCAGATTTTGCATAAGAAATTTTTACTAGCAGTTTGCAACTCCATTAATTAAAATGGAAAATAAAACGTTGTAGTCAGCGGCTTCTACCGTGATTCGAACTGCTATGTCTTATAGTACAAGCACTGCAACGCACAAGTGAACCTCTGAGCTAACGACACACTGGCGGCCAGAGGCGGAATATAGTCACTGCGATGTTGCCTGAGCCTCAAACGCAACCTTAAACACACGAACAGAGGAGGTGGAGATTACTGTTTTAACGTCCCGTCGACAACGATGTCATTAGAGACGGAGCACAAGCTCGGATTAGG
Source organism: Schistocerca nitens (assembly GCF_023898315.1). Taxonomy (NCBI): domain Eukaryota; kingdom Metazoa; phylum Arthropoda; class Insecta; order Orthoptera; family Acrididae; genus Schistocerca; species Schistocerca nitens. The sequence goes on from NC_064618.1 coordinate 483,291,708, forward strand.
GAAGGATGGGGAAGGAAATCGGCCGTGCCCTTCCTAAGAAAGGGAAATCATTGAAAACCTAAATCAGGATGGCCGGGCGCGGGATTGCACCGTCGTCTTCCCGAATGCACACACAAACAGGTGTTACTTATGTGAAGAACGCCGTTCTTGGAGTCCAGAAATTAAATATACTTTCTAATTGTGTCATCTTGCAGTGGATTATATCGTACGAGTCTTCGATGTGGAAAACGAATGTCAAGTGAATTTAGCGAGGTAACGCCGACCTACACCCGGAAGTAAATGCACTATCAGAGTGTTGACAAATACTTGCTACGACGCTGCCATTTCTAGGCTCTCTGACGAGGCAGCTCTTCAGCGAAATGCTTGCCGTGATTCTCCGAAACGGTTCTTCAGAGCGGAGACGCGCGCGCACGTTTGGTTTTTATGCGGCGTTCTCCCCTGATGGTTTCTGACGTCGCCTTGTGGGCTATGTATACATATGAGACATTCAATTATCATTAATCCAGAATGATACAAGTTTCAGCTTCCGGTGTGGAAGAAGGCTGTTGACGCCGACATTATATCATTTCAACGTAGGGAAAGCAAAACGGATCATTCAATGTTTCTCATTTAACATAAAGCATGTGAGATAATTTTCCGTAACGTTCATAATCATCTAAAAATACAAACGAAGTAAAAATACACCGGAAGCTTATTCGAATTGAATATAACGCTTTGCACCTCGATGTCGAATTTGTCCACTTCCAATCTTTTGCAGCATGCACATAGAATGTCATGATTACCACGAGAATGAAGAAATATGTTGGTAAGGATGGAAGCAAGAAGAGACGCAGTCAACAAATATTCTATTCCTCATGGCATTCATTTCATTTGACACGTAAGAAGAGGTAAAGCGGGAATTTACTTTCGTTAACACGAAAGATATGCCGCACATATTGATAACGAGGAAGTCTGCGTCTTCATACGTTTCCTCCTTGAAATCTGTATGCTCTATTATATACTAAGTAGCCCGATCATTGTTTCAGTAATGTTACCCTCTTGTTTGACCCCGTAACGATGAACAGATTCCAAATGCATGTCTCCCTTCCTGGGTTGTTTTTTGTGTTTTATTGCTTGGAATTCCTGAAGCAGACCACTGTGCCTTTCCCCCTCGTGGGTTAGGTCTCAAAACTAAACCGCTTTGTATCCAATGGCATAATTTATTCAGACAGCATCAGCATAAGACTGTCAAACAAAGCCTTCCATTTACAGTTGCAGCACTCTAACCAGCACTGACCAAAGTGTAATCCACGGTCATGGTCCTAAATTACCAGCTGTCTGCTACTGTGGCAAAGTCCGTACTACACTGTCGATTCCACAGCACCATTTTATCTGGTAACACTGTGTTGTTGCACAGTTGTGCTACCAGGTCTGTCCTCACACTGTCAACTTTATGTATCTCACTTCTCCTGTAGCGTAGATCACGAGGAGCCGAAGTAAATGAGTGTATTCTGCATGACGTAACATTCAGTATTCCCTTCTTTCATAGCCACTCTTCATGTGCATCGATACCAAATAGGAATTCGAAAACTCTTGCGAGTGAGAGAATGACAATAACAATCGTAACAAGAACAAGCAAATAATGAATGATGTTTATTCCAACGCAGAACGAGAATGGCTTTAAATATAAAAATCTGTATCTATATCTATATCCATATCTATTGATCTTTGAGTTGGCACAATGCAAATATATTCTTAGCATTTAGTTACTGAATTTAGTTCTGGATGTTTGCAGAGAAAAGGAAAAGTCGGTACTTCTCGCTAGTGTAATATAATGTGAACCAGCAACTACCCTTTCCTTAGAACACGACTCAAGCAGGTCCTCAAGTAGGTAGCAAGGCACTGCTGCATTCTGTTCCCTGACATTGCTCTGATGACGGTTAATGCAGATAGTTCCGATTATGAAATACAAAACGTATTGCAGGTTAGTTCCTAGGATAGTAACATTAAATTTGCGTTGTAGACGGCACATGAACGTCACGACTATCCATATTACTCATCAATATAAAAAGACAATATTTTGGGAATTTAGCAGGATTACTCAAAATGAATTCTGAAATTGGGTGACTGACTGCACAGGTGCTAAACGTCGTCAAGAGTATACGATGTCCTAATCGCATTAGGAATATGAAGATCGTCTTCGACAGCTCGCAACTTTCACATTGCTATCTCCACCCTACTCCAAACAGCCCTCGGTGGAGTTACACTACGTTGCCGATGTTATGGAAGGCCTTCAAACCGACAACAGACCACATATTGAAAAATACAAGCGAATTCTCTTGCAGCGTAAGCTTATTGTAACTAATCTAAAAATTATTGGAGAGGAACATTGTCCTATTCAAAAAAAGTAAAATGTTACACACTGTTGACGTCAAACGGACATTATCTATGTCCTGTCTTGTGTCCTACTCATCTATAATATCAAGTGTACTATGAAAATGATGATATATAATGGATGATAGGGTAATGCATTGATACCAGATGGTGGGGGCCGGCCGGTGTGGCCGTGCGGTTCTAGGCGCTTCAGTCTGGAACCGCGTGACCGCTACGGTCGCAGGTTCGAATCCTGCCTCGGGCATGGATGTGAGTGATGTCCTTAGGTTAGTTAGGTTTAAGTAGTTCTAAGTTCTAGGGGACTGATGACCTTAGAAGTTAAGTCCCATAGTGCTCAGAGCCATTTGAACCATTTGAACTATTTAACACAAAATGACATTAAAAATTAAAGTTATTCACGAGCAGCTAGTTGAGAATATGTATGAACATTAAATGGCACGACGAACTGAAATAATATGACGAAGAGTTCAGCGCTCACTGGGAATAGAGCCCCACACATATCGTTGTTGACTACACACAAAGAGACGTCAGCTACCGAATTTTTCTCCACCAGCTGCTCAGAATAGCATCTTGAACTTACAGTCATCTCGCAAATAGTTCTGTGTCTCACTGGGAGTTAAAAACGTCAGATATCGTTAGTGTTGACAACGAATGAAAATACATTAAAAATCAAAATTATTATCCACCAGCAGATAGGTGTTCCCATGATAGAGCTTGATAATACATAATTAAATCTTTAGTGCCAGGCCAGGATTCGATCCCATTCACGCGTAATATGTGAAGGTGTTGAGGAATCTGCAGTTTTGAACAAACAACAAATTGTAGCCGAGCTGTATTGCCACGAAGGGATCAGATTCCGCGTTAAGGGCGGTCTGAGTTGCATTCCCAGTTTAGAACCAATTTTATCGACATACAGAAGCTCAAATAAAAGATGGAATAAGTGTCCTGTGACCATACATAGCGTTTGTGTCGTCACTTGAAATAAATAACTAGTATAAGAAAGGTTACTGGTGATAGAGTTTCTACATGTCGCCACTCCAGACTTCATTGTGGTTCAACCTACCGTCTACTTGGTAAAGAAGGAATATCATCTTTAATGTGGATTTTCAGACCACGCAGCCATTATATCTCCTTCACTTGGTGTAGCCAGGAGAGAATGGAATCTGTCTCTCCCTATCTAAAATCATTGACGGAAGTGGGAATCGAACCCAGACCATAGGTATAACAACCTACCATCCGTCCAACAGACCACGAAAGCCTCTTCTCTGCGAGTCATTTTTCTATCGTAACGCAGTTGCGCCACACTGGATGAGAATTCTGACACACAGGCTCCCTGTAGTAATTTGCAGCATGTTCAGTAAATTCATTTACTTGGTTGACCGAATCACCATGAACTAGCTGCCTCGGCTACCCAGTGCATACATTCGACTATTTTGTAATCACAGAAATAAAATCACGTAACTGCCACCTACACACAACTGCCAACAGTGTAGGATGCAGAAGTTTAAATAGGAAGTGTTCCTTTCCACTTGAGCTATTCTATTGCGCTATCTGTTACTAGAAAACGTCGTTCAGTCCAAAAGTAAAGCTGTAACTGTTTGTCTCTCAGAAGTCAAGACCTGGCCATATGCATAATCTCACAGTGCTGTGGAATCCAAAAGTTCTGGAGGAATAGTTGCCGAGCTCTGGAGCTGCTGTAGCTACGTGTCAGCTTGTAGCATAGATAAGATGTCGCGAGTTCGAATACATTCAGTGCTACATATTTTAAAACGCAATTCTGCTCTCTGCTGAAGGTATCAATCTAATGGAACTTTGAACATAATTCCCTTCACTTCTCAACCCAAAGTAGTCGCATGTGGAAAAAGGGCTAACTACTGTGACATTTTGTTCTATTCAGGTTTAATAGACAGCAGGCAGCAGATGCATCTCGAAGATGCGCAGGGAGAGCGCATCGTGCCATAATATGTCAGAAAAGTATTTTCTACATTAGCCGTCGTGTGGTATTGATATTTTATTCTTCTTCAAACTTTGTTTGACAGCTTTAACTCAGAACAAGTTTTCTACATGCATGTAATCAATAAACTGCATGTGCATTGTCAGACTGTCATACGTAACATCAGAGAATTCGCATATATCGTTGATGATAAATTTCTCTCTCATGTTTACTATTGTTTTAACAACACTAAAGGAAACCTTACGAAAATTGTGCACTGTATTATAAGAAATGAAATAAAACTAACCATGATAACCTTACGACGAAAGTATCTGTACACAAGCATGCCACTATCGACACGAATTAGTAAAATACTACTCACTTAGATTTTGATTGGGTCTGTGTTTAATTGGTATGCTGTGTCATACTCAAGAGGTATGCAAATGTGGCATTTTATAAATATAGTTACGTATTCCTAGAAACCCAAAATTCGCTTGTCAGCAGCGGAAAGAGGCCTTACCTGTTGTGCAGCATTGTAAGTTTTTCAACATTGCACTATGAGCTGAAAGCATTTTCTTGCGATTTCCTTATTGATGTTTGATCTGACTGCTTGTAGCTCTTTCACAGAAGGGGTAAAAACGTTACAGTCAGTGAGACTGGAACTGCGAACCGTAACAGACGCTTTTTCACAGGTCAGCACGTTACCACAGAGCTGGCGAGGAGGTATGGGTCTTAGCTTCCTATTACGAAGGCAATAGTAACTAGAACTCGTAAACCGCTATTTGAAGGTCGAGATTAGTTGCGGTTTCCACCTGCAACGACTTTCCTGGGCTGAAAACCGTAAATTTTCAATCTTTTGTTTCCCTTCAAGCGATAATAACTCAGATTATTCAATGGAAATGACAGGTAAAATCAAGTGAACTTTGAGGCTTAATTCCGTGCACACCAGGAAGTAACTCGTCGATCACAGAGTTGCCAAACATACGTTGCCTTGTTGCCAAATCTCAGTTACAGTACCAGCAGGAAGAAGACGAACCGATGTGATCCTACAGCGGTCTGGGAAGTGACCATAGCTGGTGTCTCCAAGTCACGGCTGCTACGGCCTGGAATACGTAATGCGTCTGATTCGCTTTCTGTAACTAGGTTTAGGGACTGGAGCGTAGTTACTAATAATACTCAGAACTGACTGCAAACTGAGCATCATAAATCAGTAACTCTCATTGTTGTTTTTATATTTCATTCGTAAGTGTACTCAAAACTAAGAAAGTCATTCACAGGCGTTTTCGTGCCTCGCCGATAGTCGAGCACAACATACAAATAAAAATAAAAAAGAATGTGTGTGTGTGTGTGTGTGTGTGTGTGTGAGAGAGAGAGAGAGAGAGAGATAAATAAAAAGCAATGAGAGAGAGTGTAAAAAATTGTTGTAAAGAAATTGAATCATGGTATTTAAAGAAATCTTTCATTAAAATGACACGTTCCACATCATTACGAAATGTCGTATTCATGATCTATGGAACAAGAGTTAATCTAATGTAATCTAATCTAATCTAATCACATCATATTGATGATTAGCCATGAAGAGTCATGAATTACCGAAATTTTGGCCAATACCAGTAACCAAATCTAAACTTGAAAATAAAAGACGACAATTTTTGTAATAAACCGTGACTCCTATCAAGACCCTTTCGTCCCTGTTATCTAACCACGAAAGATGTCTGATATACCTCCATTCTGAAGTAACAAAGTGTGCATGCATTTAAAGATGAAGTGCATGATGTGAAGTTCTGTGACGGAGATACGAACCCAACACGTAATCCGATTGTTAACTAAGAAAAATCAAATGTTACGTATCGGTTTTTCTTACGAGCCGCTAGGTGTCTGAATCTAAAATAAGGATACAAACTTTTGTGCCTAAGCGACAATCGAACTGCACACCTACCGTGCATCCACGAATATAGCTTAAGTATCAGTTGCTTACTCATGAACAGTAAGATGTGTGCGTGTTTGACCAGAAATAACGACACCTGTTGCGATTGTTGGAAACACATGAACAGACATTGAAATTGCGCGTTAATTTTCACTAGCAGGTGGGTGTGCACTTGATAAAGATAGAAATGAAATTATGAATATTTTTGTACTGGATCAGGTTTCAGACCCACATACTTACCTTTGGAGGAGACCTAGAGAAGATTGCAGTCTTGGGAAAAGGAACGAAATGACTGAACTATACTGTTCCGAGAGATTCAGATCCTCGAAAGAGGAGATACGAATTCGAATCACAGTCCAGCACCAAATTTTTAAACGTCTCTAGTTCAATCAAGTACAAGTAAAATAAGAGCCCTGTCCCTTTAAATGGCTATCGGTTCATCAAATAAAATAAAATTTTCTAATGTAAGTAAGCTTACTGGCGACTGTATTTCTGTTTACCATGACTTCCGCTGTGTCATTTCCCAACGTAAACCGGCTCTGCCCAGTTGGTAATGAAGGAACGTGATGTTTAATGCGGATTCTGGATTATAACGTCTTTCTCTTGAGGTTACCAGAGGTAAAATAAATCTGTTTGTGCCTCTTAAAAGTAAATGCCTGAACCCACGCATTGCACCTGTGATAGCTCGTTCCACCATACCATTGTGGCCACATTACCCAGCCCCAAGAGTGTGCTGTAACGGATGATGTGCTCAGCTTACAAAATTAGTCACGGTGGAAAAAATGCGAGTCTATTAAATGGTCAAGTAGAAGCAAGCTTCTGACGCAGAGATTATGCTATTCTCATTTCAGCAGGATGTAAAGACTCTTCTAGGCATCATAGGCTGGATGTGAAGCCATTTTGATTTTTCACAAATTCAGCAAATTTCTTAGTTCGAGAAAATCCACTGTGAAGTGTGAAGTTGCCGGATAATTCGATTATTACTGTTATTATTAATATCATTTTATTCATACCGCTGCTGGAACACGACCGTAGTCTTCAGGTAAAACGCGAGACCAGCTAATATGACGTCTGGCGACCGAAAGCACATATCGACAAAATATTTATCGCCCCCTTTCCTCTCGGTGCTGAAGCTATGAGTGTAATTCAAGCGAATCTACAATATCATATTAGCTGGTCTCGCGTTTTACCTCAAGACTACGGTCGTAGTCAAGAGTAATGTACTAAGACTGGAGTCAAGACTTCCTCTGGGAAGTGCCGTAGTCTACATGTTGCTAGATCGAGCATATTGCCAGACATAGAATTCTGAGAGGAGCACGACTGTATTGTCCACCTTACTTGAACGACTCGGCGGTCAATTTTTTGGTCTGAGACTGTATCTACAACACATATTGCACGCTGAAGACCCAGAAGAATTTAAAAAAAAAAAGTAGTTTATGAGAGCAACGTTAACCATAGCGTTCGAAGTATTCATAGTATTGTATACGTGTGTGTAAACGCCTTCCAATGACCACTCAAGAAAGACAAGGATACACAGTCTAGCTCCAATATTATAAATACGCCTCAGTTTGTGGATGAACTCAGACTTAGGTTGATCATAATTGTGAAAATTTAGCAGCACTGTACCCATTGGTGTTAAACTCGTTTTCAACCAATGATTCCCACAGCTGCAGGGATACTACTTGTGATACCTCTTAGACAAAATACTTAAGCAGTGTTATCAGACGAAAAGATCAACCTGACACAAACTGTGGGAAGTTTGTTTTACAACCTTCGTACCTGGATATTCAGCTTTTTCCTATTTGAGATATCTGTGAACGTTGCTGCTTAAGACGATTTAAGCAGAAACTAAATTCCCTCAGCTTCGACAATGTTTAAAGAAATCGTCTTATTGGCACTAAATCGTGGTTTGTGAATTGTTTACCGGCCGTACTCTGCCGTATTTTGCCGGTTGGAAGGCAAAAGCTTACTGACAAATTTCACACAGAAATTACTGTTACAGTGTACTTATGGAGCCAAATGAGTGAATTGCGTATTTTCCGGTGAGAAAGAGCACTGGCAAACAGTCTTCGCTACATTAGGTTATTTAAACTGGTGTCACTCTGAGCTAGAATTTATGGTCAGCGACTAAGCGTAAGGTCAACGTTTCGGATGCGAGTTTTGCGACTGTGAAATACTTTCCTACATTATAGAAGCGAATATTAAATATGAACTAATATTGCGAAAATTTTGTACTTGGACAGCTTAGAATGAAAATACTTCTGTTTATTTCAAAGGGAAACAATAGATTTTCTAAAACACTGTCTGTCATACACAACTTGAAACAGGTCATTTCGACCAAATCATGTGGAAGAACTAACAGCAACGTATATCGGAAGGCAGTAAGATCTCTTGCCTTTTGGTTTGTCAGTACTCGATAGCCATTTCTAGGCGAAAGTAAATGAAGAAAGGCAGTGCGTTTTTGTTACCAAGTAACATCTTCGTCAATTACTTTAGTTTTAAAGTAATCTACGAGTAATTGCTGGTGTTTGATATTAACATGAAAAGGATTCCGTAGACAGGGAAAGAACCTGTTCTTGGGAAACTACATCTATAGTGACCAAAAGGCATTAAATGATGTTCAAGCACTTGTGTTACAGCAGCGGTATGAATAAAATGATATTAATAATAACAGTAATAATCGAATTATCCGGCAACTTCACACTTCACAGTGGATTTTCTCGAACTAAGAAATTTGCTGAATTTGTGAAAAATCAAAATGGCTTCACATCCAGCCTATGATGCCTAGAAGAGTCTTTACATCCTGCTGAAATGAGAATAGCATAATCTCTGCGTCAGAAGCTTGCTTCTACTTGACCATTTAATAGACTCGCATTTTTTCCACCGTGACTAATTTTGTAAGCTGAGCACATCATCCGTTACAGCACACTCTTGGGGCTGGGTAATGTGGCCACAATGGTATGGTGGAACGAGCTATCACAGGTGCAATGCGTGGGTTCAGGCATTTACTTTTAAGAGGCACAAACAGATTTATTTTACCTCTGGTAACCTCAAGAGAAAGACGTTATAATCCAGAATCCGCATTAAACATCACGTTCCTTCATTACCAACTGGGCAGAGCCGGTTTACGTTGGGAAATGACACAGCGGAAGTCATGGTAAACAGAAATACAGTCGCCAGTAAGCTTACTTACATTAGAAAATTTTATTTTATTTGATGAACCGATAGCCATTTAAAGGGACAGGGCTCTTATTTTACTTGTACTTGATTGAACTAGAGACGTTTAAAAATTTGGTGCTGGACTGTGATTCGAATTCGTATCTCCTCTTTCGAGGATCTGAATCTCTCGGAACAGTATAGTTCAGTCATTTCGTTCCTTTTCCCAAGACTGCAATCTTCTCTAGGTCTCCTCCAAAGGTAAGTATGTGGGTCTGAAACCTGATCCAGTACAAAAATATTCATAATTTCATTTCTATCTTTATCAAGTGCACACCCACCTGCTAGTGAAAATTAACGCGCAATTTCAATGTCTGTTCATGTGTTTCCAACAATCGCAACAGGTGTCGTTATTTCTGGTCAAACACGCACACATCTTACTGTTCATGAGTAAGCAACTGATACTTAAGCTATATTCGTGGATGCACGGTAGGTGTGCAGTTCGATTGTCGCTTAGGCACAAAAGTTTGTATCCTTATTTTAGATTCAGACACCTAGCGGCTCGTAAGAAAAACCGATACGTAACATTTGATTTTTCTTAGTTAACAATCGGATTACGTGTTGGGTTCGTATCTCCGTCACAGAACTTCACATCATGCACTTCATCTTTAAATGCATGCACACTTTGTTACTTCAGAATGGAGGTATATCAGACATCTTTCGTGGTTAGATAACAGGGACGAAAGGGTCTTGATAGGAGTCACGGTTTATTACAAAAATTGTCGTCTTTTATTTTCAAGTTTAGATTTGGTTACTGGTATTGGCCAAAATTTCGGTAATTCATGACTCTTCATGGCTAATCATCAATATGATGTGATTAGATTAGATTAGATTACATTAGATTAACTCTTGTTCCATAGATCATGAATACGACATTTCGTAATGATGTGGAACGTGTCATTTTAATGAAAGATTTCTTTAAATACCATGATTCAATTTCTTTACAACAATTTTTTACACTCTCTCTCATTGCTTTTTATTTATCTCTCTCTCTCTCTCTCACACACACACACACACACACACACACATTCTTTTTTATTTTTATTTGTATGTTGTGCTCGACTATCGGCGAGGCACGAAAACGCCTGTGAATGACTTTCTTAGTTTTGAGTACACTTACGAATGAAATATAAAAACAACAATGAGAGTTACTGATTTATGATGCTCAGTTTGCAGTCAGTTCTGAGTATTATTAGTAACTACGCTCCAGTCCCTAAACCTAGTTACAGAAAGCGAATCAGACGCATTACGTATTCCAGGCCGTAGCAGCCGTGACTTGGAGACACCAGCTATGGTCACTTCCCAGACCGCTGTAGGATCACATCGGTTCGTCTTCTTCCTGCTGGTACTGTAACTGAGATTTGGCAACAAGGCAACGTATGTTTGGCAACTCTGTGATCGACGAGTTACTTCCTGGTGTGCACGGAATTAAGCCTCAAAGTTCACTTGATTTTACCTGTCATTTCCATTGAATAATCTGAGTTATTATCGCTTGAAGGGAAACAAAAGATTGAAAATTTACGGTTTTCAGCCCAGGAAAGTCGTTGCAGGTGGAAACCGCAACTAATCTCGACCTTCAAATAGCGGTTTACGAGTTCTAGTTACTATTGCCTTCGTAATAGGAAGCTAAGACCCATACCTCCTCGCCAGCTCTGTGGTAACGTGCTGACCTGTGAAAAAGCGTCTGTTACGGTTCGCAGTTCCAGTCTCACTGACTGTAACGTTTTTACCCCTTCTGTGAAAGAGCTACAAGCAGTCAGATCAAACATCAATAAGGAAATCGCAAGAAAATGCTTTCAGCTCATAGTGCAATGTTGAAAAACTTACAATGCTGCACAACAGGTAAGGCCTCTTTCCGCTGCTGACAAGCGAATTTTGGGTTTCTAGGAATACGTAACTATATTTATAAAATGCCACATTTGCATACCTCTTGAGTATGACACAGCATACCAATTAAACACAGACCCAATCAAAATCTAAGTGAGTAGTATTTTACTAATTCGTGTCGATAGTGGCATGCTTGTGTACAGATACTTTCGTCGTAAGGTTATCATGGTTAGTTTTATTTCATTTCTTATAATACAGTGCACAATTTTCGTAAGGTTTCCTTTAGTGTTGTTAAAACAATAGTAAACATGAGAGAGAAATTTATCATCAACGATATATGCGAATTCTCTGATGTTACGTATGACAGTCTGACAATGCACATGCAGTTTATTGATTACATGCATGTAGAAAACTTGTTCTGAGTTAAAGCTGTCAAACAAAGTTTGAAGAAGAATAAAATATCAATACCACACGACGGCTAATGTAGAAAATACTTTTCTGACATATTATGGCACGATGCGCTCTCCCTGCGCATCTTCGAGATGCATCTGCTGCCTGCTGTCTATTAAACCTGAATAGAACAAAATGTCACAGTAGTTAGCCCTTTTTCCACATGCGACTACTTTGGGTTGAGAAGTGAAGGGAATTATGTTCAAAGTTCCATTAGATTGATACCTTCAGCAGAGAGCAGAATTGCGTTTTAAAATATGTAGCACTGAATGTATTCGAACTCGCGACATCTTATCTATGCTACAAGCTGACACGTAGCTACAGCAGCTCCAGAGCTCGGCAACTATTCCTCCAGAACTTTTGGATTCCACAGCACTGTGAGATTATGCATATGGCCAGGTCTTGACTTCTGAGAGACAAACAGTTACAGCTTTACTTTTGGACTGAACGACGTTTTCTAGCAACAGATAGCGCAATAGAATAGCTCAAGTGGAAAGGAACACTTCCTATTTAAACTTCTGCATCCTACACTGTTGGCAGTTGTGTGTAGGTGGCAGTTACGTGATTTTATTTCTGTGATTACAAAATAGTCGAATGTATGCACTGGGTAGCCGAGGCAGCTAGTTCATGGTGATTCGGTCAACCAAGTAAATGAATTTACTGAACATGCTGCAAATTACTACAGGGAGCCTGTGTGTCAGAATTCTCATCCAGTGTGGCGCAACTGCGTTACGATAGAAAAATGACTCGCAGAGAAGAGGCTTTCGTGGTCTGTTGGACGGATGGTAGGTTGTTATACCTATGGTCTGGGTTCGATTCCCACTTCCGTCAATGATTTTAGATAGGGAGAGACAGATTCCATTCTCTCCTGGCTACACCAAGTGAAGGAGATATAATGGCTGCGTGGTCTGAAAATCCACATTAAAGATGATATTCCTTCTTTACCAAGTAGACGGTAGGTTGAACCACAATGAAGTCTGGAGTGGCGACATGTAGAAACTCTATCACCAGTAACCTTTCTTATACTAGTTATTTATTTCAAGTGACGACACAAACGCTATGTATGGTCACAGGACACTTATTCCATCTTTTATTTGAGCTTCTGTATGTCGATAAAATTGGTTCTAAACTGGGAATGCAACTCAGACCGCCCTTAACGCGGAATCTGATCCCTTCGTGGCAATACAGCTCGGCTACAATTTGTTGTTTGTTCAAAACTGCAGATTCCTCAACACCTTCACATATTACGCGTGAATGGGATCGAATCCTGGCCTGGCACTAAAGATTTAATTATGTATTATCAAGCTCTATCATGGGAACACCTATCTGCTGGTGGATAATAATTTTGATTTTTAATGTATTTTCATTCGTTGTCAACACTAACGATATCTGACGTTTTTAACTCCCAGTGAGACACAGAACTATTTGCGAGATGACTGTAAGTTCAAGATGCTATTCTGAGCAGCTGGTGGAGAAAAATTCGGTAGCTGACGTCTCTTTGTGTGTAGTCAACAACGATATGTGTGGGGCTCTATTCCCAGTGAGCGCTGAACTCTTCGTCATATTATTTCAGTTCGTCGTGCCATTTAATGTTCATACATATTCTCAACTAGCTGCTCGTGAATAACTTTAATTTTTAATGTCATTTTGTGTTAAATAGTTCAAATGGTTCAAATGGCTCTGAGCACTATGGGACTTAACTTCTAAGGTCATCAGTCCCCTAGAACTTAGAACTACTTAAACCTAACTAACCTAAGGACATCACTCACATCCATGCCCGAGGCAGGATTCGAACCTGCGACCGTAGCGGTCACGCGGTTCCAGACTGAAGCGCCTAGAACCGCACGGCCACACCGGCCGGCCCCCACCATCTGGTATCAATGCATTACCCTATCATCCATTATATATCATCATTTTCATAGTACACTTGATATTATAGATGAGTAGGACACAAGACAGGACATAGATAATGTCCGTTTGACGTCAACAGTGTGTAACATTTTACTTTTTTTGAATAGGACAATGTTCCTCTCCAATAATTTTTAGATTAGTTACAATAAGCTTACGCTGCAAGAGAATTCGCTTGTATTTTTCAATATGTGGTCTGTTGTCGGTTTGAAGGCCTTCCATAACATCGGCAACGTAGTGTAACTCCACCGAGGGCTGTTTGGAGTAGGGTGGAGATAGCAATGTGAAAGTTGCGAGCTGTCGAAGACGATCTTCATATTCCTAATGCGATTAGGACATCGTATACTCTTGACGACGTTTAGCACCTGTGCAGTCAGTCACCCAATTTCAGAATTCATTTTGAGTAATCCTGCTAAATTCCCAAAATATTGTCTTTTTATATTGATGAGTAATATGGATAGTCGTGACGTTCATGTGCCGTCTACAACGCAAATTTAATGTTACTATCCTAGGAACTAACCTGCAATACGTTTTGTATTTCATAATCGGAACTATCTGCATTAACCGTCATCAGAGCAATGTCAGGGAACAGAATGCAGCAGTGCCTTGCTACCTACTTGAGGACCTGCTTGAGTCGTGTTCTAAGGAAAGGGTAGTTGCTGGTTCACATTATATTACACTAGCGAGAAGTACCGACTTTTCCTTTTCTCTGCAAACATCCAGAACTAAATTCAGTAACTAAATGCTAAGAATATATTTGCATTGTGCCAACTCAAAGATCAATAGATATGGATATAGATATAGATACAGATTTTTATATTTAAAGCCATTCTCGTTCTGCGTTGGAATAAACATCATTCATTATTTGCTTGTTCTTGTTACGATTGTTATTGTCATTCTCTCACTCGCAAGAGTTTTCGAATTCCTATTTGGTATCGATGCACATGAAGAGTGGCTATGAAAGAAGGGAATACTGAATGTTACGTCATGCAGAATACACTCATTTACTTCGGCTCCTCGTGATCTACGCTACAGGAGAAGTGAGATACATAAAGTTGACAGTGTGAGGACAGACCTGGTAGCACAACTGTGCAACAACACAGTGTTACCAGATAAAATGGTGCTGCGGAATCGACAGTGTAGTACGGACTTTGCCACAGTAGCAGACAGCTGGTAATTTAGGACCATGACCGTGGATTACACTTTGGTCAGTGCTGGATAGAGTGCTGCAACTGTAAATGGAAGGCTTTGTTTGACAGTCTTATGCTGATGCTGTCTGAATAAATTATGCCATTGGATACAAAGCGGTTTAGTTTTGAGACCTAACCCACGAGGGGGGAAGGCACAGTGGTCTGCTTCAGGAATTCCAAGCAATAAAACACAAAAAACAACCCAGGAAGGGAGACATGCATTTGGAATCTGTTCATCGTTACGGGGTCAAACAAGAGGGTAACATTACTGAAACAATGATCGGGCTACTTAGTATATAATAGAGCATACAGATTTCAAGGAGGAAACGTATGAAGACGCAGACTTCCTCGTTATCAATATGTGCGGCATATCTTTCGTGTTAACGAAAGTAAATTCCCGCTTTACCTCTTCTTACGTGTCAAATGAAATGAATGCCATGAGGAATAGAATATTTGTTGACTGCGTCTCTTCTTGCTTCCATCCTTACCAACATATTTCTTCATTCTCGTGGTAATCATGACATTCTATGTGCATGCTGCAAAAGATTGGAAGTGGACAAATTCGACATCGAGGTGCAAAGCGTTATATTCAATTCGAATAAGCTTCCGGTGTATTTTTACTTCGTTTGTATTTTTAGATGATTATGAACGTTACGGAAAATTATCTCACATGCTTTATGTTAAATGAGAAACATTGAATGATCCGTTTTGCTTTCCCTACGTTGAAATGATATAATGTCGGCGTCAACAGCCTTCTTCCACACCGGAAGCTGAAACTTGTATCATTCTGGATTAATGATAATTGAATGTCTCATATGTATACGTAGCCCACAAGGCGACGTCAGAAACCATCAGGGGAGAACGCCGCATAAAAACCAAACGTGCGCGCGCGTCTCCACTCTGAAGAACCGTATCGGAGAATCACGGCAAGCATTTCGCTGAAGAGCTGCCTCGTCAGAGAGCCTAGAAATGGCAGCGTCGTAGCAAGTATTTGTCAACACTCTGATAGTGCATTTACTTCCGGGTGTAGGTCGGCGTTACCTCGCTAAATTCACTTGACATTCGTTTTCCACATCGAAGACTCGTACGATATAATCCACTGCAAGATGACACAATTAGAAAGTATATTTAATTTCTGGACTCCAAGAACGGCGTTCTTCACATAAGTAACACCTGTTTGTGTGTGCATTCGGGAAGACGACGGTGCAATCCCGCGCCCGGCCATCCTGATTTAGGTTTTCAATGATTTCCCTTTCTTAGGAAGGGCACGGCCGATTTCCTTCCCCATCCTTCCCTAATCCGAGCTTGTGCTCCGTCTCTAATGACATCGTTGTCGACGGGACGTTAAAACAGTAATCTCCACCTCCTCTGTTCGTGTGTTTAAGGTTGCGTTTGAGGCTCAGGCAACATCGCAGTGACTATATTCCGCCTCTGGCCGCCAGTGTGTCGTTAGCTCAGAGGTTCACTTGTGCGTTGCAGTGCTTGTACTATAAGACATAGCAGTTCGAATCACGGTAGAAGCCGCTGACTACAACGTTTTATTTTCCATTTTAATTAATGGAGTTGCAAACTGCTAGTAAAAATTTCTTATGCGAAATCTGAAGAATGCCTTTAAACATCAATCTTCGTCCGATTTCGACTTAGTAAATTAAGTTAATATCATGGATTTCTGCTTTGCAAATTCCAAGGTGCTTCACTGTAAAATAGACCCTGAAAAGATTCAAACCGAGTGTCAACGATATAAATTTGAGCTTTGTTCGTCATATAGGTCTAACATGTCAGAATGTTGTTTATGAAGTGCACATGTTCATTAATGTAGTTCCCTTCTTCTAAATTTTTGCAATAGCATTTAACTGTAGACGTTTTCTAACACCGGCGTTAGCAGTTCCTTTCCGTTCTCTGAAACCTTCAAAACGACAAAATTTTCTGGTTTAAATCTGATGACCTTAACTATCACTTCCGATCAACAATAAATACTTCATGAACCCATACATGGAACTCCAAATGTGCAGTGTTCCTGCACTGCTACAGAGCATGCATTGCAAGGTATTCACACAGTTTATCGCATAGACTTACCATAAGGAATGAAACAAGAACTGTAATACACTTTACACCACAGACGCTCACTCTGGCTTGACGAAAACATCCAAACATTGACCAAAAGTTGCACAAATAATTGAGTTTGAAAGGAAAAGAAACGAGGTATGAAGCATTTATAAATTCATCGAATGTAGTGAGGTGGTTTATTTTCGTCCCAGTCTATAAAATTAATTTCGGGCCATACTCAGCTCTTGCCGATTAGTGTAATATAATACCCGCCTACTAATCAGGGCGTCTGTCTCCGTTGCTTTTGAGCGTGAATGGAAATTGTAGAAATTTTCTGTGGAGCAACATTTAATAATAAAGCGTTTTAAATCATCAAAAGCGATGAGCGGTAGCAGGCGCTTTCGATAAAGAACGGGGGAGTGCAGCGCCGCTGCTGTCGCCACGGCCGCTGCCAGTAGCCAGCAAATGGATCCCGGAGCTTTGCCGCATACGGCGTCCAGAGGAGGACAGTCTGCAGGAAATCTGCCGCAAAATCGTTACTGGATAAAATTTTGATATCGGTGTGTCAGAAAGCGAAATAGATTGAATCTGCGCTACCATTACATTCACGTCTTCAGCATTCAGACAGAAGAAGCTATAAAAATATTTTATGCCAGCTGCTCTCGATCCACTGACATTATGAACAGAAAGAACGCACGCTACCGCTAGACCACAGGCGTAATCAGCCTAGAGTTTCTCTATCATGGGACAAGTTTTCCTCCAGGAAGTGCCGCAGTCTACAGTGTTGCCAGATTGTGCAGATAACCGGACTTAGAGAATTAGCGAGTTGGCCGGTTTTTTTGTCCCATGTCGCGATCGGCGCGGACTTAGCCTCTGAAGCGGCCGGCCGCCGGTCAAGTTTTATGTCAAAGAGTGTACATCACTTAGGAATGAAACGAATAGAAAATGTAGGAAAGTCAAGACAGAATTGCAGCAGGAAAACTGAAGTAATCAGAAAATAAATGGTCATCAGAATGACAGATTCAGCATATAGCAAAGTCAAAACAACCTTCAGTGAAATCAGCAACAAAGTCTTTAACATTAAGAGTGCAATAGGAATTCTGCTGTTAGTTACAGAGGAGAGACTGAGAGCGAGAGTATAAGAGATGGAAAAAGTACTTTGATGGTCTCTGTAAGGGTGAGGAACTGTCTGCTGATGTGATAGACAAAGAAATGGGAGATGTTCTGGAGGACATAGGGGATCCAATACTAGTGTTTGAGTTTAACAGGGTTTTGGAGGACTTGCAATGAAATAAGGCAGAAGACATAGGCCGCATTCTATTGAAATTTCAACAAGCGTTGGGGGAAGTGGGAATGAAATGACTTTTCACTTTGATTTGTAGTACCTATGAGTCTGGAAACATACTATCAGACTTAAAGAAAATATTCTTACAATCTCAAAGATAGCAAGGAAAGATAAGTGTGAGGAGTGCCTCATAATCAGCTTAACATCTCAAGCGTCCAAGTCGATAATGCGAATGATATACAGAAGAATGGAAAAGAAAAGTGAGAACCATTTAAACACTGATCAGTTTGGCTTTAGGAAAGGTAGGGCACTAGGGAAGCAGTCCTGATGTTTTGATTGATAATGGAAACAACAGTTAACGAAAAAACGAGACAGGTTCATAGGATTTGTTGATCTAGGAAAAGCATTTGAAAATGTAAAATGGTGCAAGATATTTGTAGTTATCAGGAAAGTAGGTGTAAGCTGTAGGGAAAGAAGAATAATATACAATATTTATGGGGAACAAAAGGGAAAAATGAGAATAGAAGGCCAAGAGTCAAGTACTTAGATTAAAAAGGGCGCGAAGACAGGGATGCAATCTTTCACCCGTACTGTTCAATCTGTACATCGAAGAAGCAATGATGGAAATAAAAAAAAAGGTTCACCATGAAGGATAACATTTATAAGATTCACTGGTGATATTATAATCCTCAGTGAAAGTGAGGAAGAGTTACAGGATCTGTTGAATGGAATGAATAATCTAGTGAGTACAGAGTATGTATTGAGAGTAAGTTGAGTAAAGATGAAAATAATGAGAAGAGCAAGAGACTTAACTACTATTGACCTATACGAATGATTTACTGGAACTTTAGAGACTTTTCAAAAACAATAATGTTTGCTAAAGACACAAGTATATTGATACGTGGACCAAAACATATCCATATCAGATGTAGCCATGATAATAATAGAACAGGATTGCAACTAACAGCTTAAACATTAAAACTCATATTTTGCTCGATAGGCGCGCGCGCGCGCGCGCGCGCGCACCTCACACTGGCTAGTAGCTCGGAGGTAGGCAGCCAGTTGGCCATTTAGGAATGCAGAAGGGAGGGGTGGCAGGTACATGATCTCGGCAAGTGATACACAATTGTTGGAGACGGTAGGTAGCAGCACACGCCGAAAGTGACATGAGGTCGTGAATTGCAAGAGGGGTGACAGGACAGAGGAAGAGGTAACTGTGGGGTAGAAGGTACGGGGACAGTGGGTTACTGGAATTGAGGACAGGATGATTACAGGATCAAAGGCTTTGTGGTAAGGATATACATCCCATCTGAAGTTCAGAGTAGCTGGTGGGGGAGGGAAGGATCCAATGGCCATGGTTGTGAAGCGTGCTCAGCTGCATGTTGAGCCATCGGGTGATAAGCTCTGTTCTTGGCAACAGTTTGGCAGCAGACATTCATCCTGGTGTACAGCTGGTTGGCAAAAAGCTGTGCAGTGATTGCAACAGAGCTGGTATATGATTTGGCTGCTTTTACATGTGGCCCAGCCTTTGATGGTGTAGGATAAGTCAGGACAGGACTGGAGTAGGAAGAAAAAAGTTGACAAAATTGGGACAGGGATTAGTAATCATGATTTCATCACAGTGGCCATGTTCACAACAGTTAATAAATCAGTCAAGCACGCTAGGAGAGTTCTTGCGGCATAAAGAGCAGATAAGCAAAATACTAACACGAATTCTTTACAGACGAATGGAAAAACTAGTAGAAGCCGACCTCGGGGAAGATCAGTTTGGATTCCGTAGAAATATTGGAACACGTGAGGCAATACTGACCCTACGACTTATCTTAGAAGCTAGATTAAGAAAAGGGAAACCTACGTTTCTAGCATTTGTAGACTTAGAGAAAGCTTTTGCCAATGTTGACTGGAATACTCTCTTTCAAATTCTGAAGGTGACAGGGGTAAAATACAGGGAGCGAAAGGCTATTTACAATTTGTACATAAACCAGATGGCAGTTATAAGAGTTGAGGGGCATGAAAGGGAAGCAGTGGTTGGGAAGGGAGTGAGACAGGGTTGTAACCTCTCCTCGATGTTATTCAATCTCTATATTGAGCAAGCAGTGAAGGAAACAAAAGAAAAATTTGGAGTAGGTATTAAAATCCACGGGGAAGAAATAAAAACTTTAATGTTCGCCGATGACATTGTAATTCTGACAGAGACAGCAAAGGACTTGGAAGAGCAGTTGAACGGAATGGATAGTGTCGTGAAAGGAGGGTATAAGATGAACATCAACAAAAGCAAAATGAGGATAATGGAATGTAGTCGAATTAAGTCGGGTGATGCTGAGGAAATTAGATTAGGAAATGAGAAACTTAAAGTAGTAAAGGAGTTTTGCTATTTGGGGAGCAAAATAACCGATGATGGTCGAAGTAGAGAGGATATAAAATGTAGACTGGCAATGGCAAGGAAAGCGTTTCTGAAGAAGAGAAATTTGTTAACATCGAGTATAGATTTAAGTGTCAGGAAGTCGTTTGTGAAAGTATTTGTATGGAGTGTATGGAAGTGAAACATGGACGATAAATAGTTTGGACAAGAAGAGAATAGAAACTTTCGAAATGTGGCGCTACACAAGAGTGCTGAAGATTAGATGGGTAGATCACATAACTAATGAGGAAGTATTGAATAGAATTGGGGAGAAGAGGAGTTTGTGGCACAACTTGACTAGAAGAAGGGATCAGTTGGTAGGACATGTTCTGAGGCATCAAGGGATCACCAATTTAGTATTGGAGGGCAGCATGGAGGGTAAAAATTGTGGAGGGACACCAAGAGATGAATACACTAAGCAGATTCAGAACAATGTAGGTTGCAGTAGGTACTGGGAGATGAAGAAGCTTGCACAGGATAGAGTAGCATGGAGAGCTGCATCAGACCAGTCTCAGGACTGAAGACCACAACAACAACAACAACAACAAGCAATTGTTAGCATCTCACGTAGACAATGAACTGACAACACTTAGTTCCAGGATGATGGACATAGAGGAATTACGGGCCAGTTTAAATGGATTGTAAATATTGCTCTGGGCAAGTATATGCCTATTAAGTGAATTAAGGATGGAAAAGACCCACCCTTGTTTAATGACAAAATGTGGAAAATATTGAGGAAGGAAGGGCTGTTGCACTCTTTGTTCAAAAGAGATGTGCAAATGAAGGCGGGCAAAGGTTACAGGAAATTCATGTGTCTGTGAAAAGATCTACGTGTGAAGCATAGAACAAGAGATAGCACAGTTTTAGAAAGCATCGCTTATGGAAAACTCAGCTCCCCCTTTTACAGCTTGATCTACTTTAAATTACTGATGAAAGGCAACAGGCAGATTCCATATTTCTAGATTTCTGAAAAGTATTTGACATGGTGCACCAATGCAGACAGTTGATAAAGGTTTGAGCATATGGAATAGTTTCCCAGATGTGTGAATGGCTCAAATACTTCTTAAGTAATAGAACCCTGTGTGTTCTCCTTGATGATGAGTGTTCATCAGAGACAAGGATAGCATCAGGAGTGCCCCAGAGAAGTGTGATAGAACTCTGATATTTTCTATATATATAAATGATTGGACAGACAAGGTAGCAGCAATCTGTGGTTGTTTGCTGATGGTGCTGTGATGTATGCGAAAATGTAAAGTTGAGTGACTGCAGGAGGATACAAGATGACTTAGACAAAAATTTTAGTTGGTGTGATGATGGTAGCTAGCTCTAAAGGTTGAAAAATTTAAGTTAATGCAGATGAGTAGGAAAAACAAATTCATAATGTTCAGATACAGCATTAGTAGTGTCCTGCTTGGGACACTCATGTCATTTAAATATTGGGCATAATATTGCAAAGTGATACAAAATGGACTGAGCATTTGAGCATTGCGGTAGGGAAGGCTAGTGATTAATTTCAATTTATTGGGAAAGTGTGGTTCATCTATAAATGAGATAGCATATAGGACACTAATGTGGCCTGTTCTTGAATACTTCTTGAGTATTTAGGAGCCACACCAGGTCAGATTAAAGAAAGACAAAGAAGCAATTTTGAGCTGGTCTGCTAGGTTTGTTACTGGTTGGTTGAACAACAAACAGGAATTACAGAGATGCTTTTGAAACTCAAATTGGAATTCCTGGAGGGAAAGTGATGTTCTTTCCAAGGAACACTATTGAGGAAATTTAGAGAACTGGCATTTGAAGTTGGCTGTTACCAACATACTATATACACTACTGGCCATTAAAATTGCTACACCACGAAGATGACATGCTACAGACGCGAAATTCAACCGACAGGAAGAAGATGCTGTGATATGCAAATGATGAGCTTTTCAGAGCATTCATACAAGGTTTGCGCCAGTGGCGACACCTACAACATGCTGACATGAGGAAAGTTTTCAACCGATTTCTCATACACAAACAGCAGTTGACCAGCGTTGCCTGGTGAAATGTTGTTGTGATGCCTCATGTAAGGAGGAGAAATGCGTACCATCATGTTTTCAACTTTGATAAAGGTCGGATTGTAGCCTATCGTGATTGCGGTTTATCGTATTGCGACATTGCTGCTCGCGTTGGTCGAGATCCAATGACTGTTAGCAGAAAATGGAATCGGTGGGTTCAGGAGGGTAATACGGAATGACGTGCTAGATCCCAACGGCCTCGTATCACTAGCAGTCGAGATGACAGGCATCTTATCCGCATGGCTCTAACGGATCGTCCAGCCACGTCTTGATCCCTGAGTCAACAGATGGGGATGTTTGCAAGACGACAACCATCTGCACGAACAGTTCGACGATGTTTGCAGCAGCGTGGACTATCAGCTTGGAGACCATGGCTCCTGTTACCCTTGACACTGCATCACAGACAGGAGCGCCTCCGATGGTGTACTCAACGATGAACTTGGGTGTACGAATGGCAAAACGTCATTTTTTTGGATGAATCCAGGTTCTGTTTACAGCATTATGATGGTTGCATCCGTGTTTGGTGACATCGCAGTGAACGCACATTGGAAAGCAAAATTAATATTGTAGCATACGCTGATGACATTGCATTATTATCTGACAGTGAGAATGATTTGAAGCTTCTTACAGCACAATTAATTAAAGCCACAAATGGCACAGGCCTCCAGCTGAATACAGACAAAACAATGTACTTTATCTTATCCCGCTATCCATCAAATAATAATGTACTGCAAATTAATAACACAGCTTTCACAAAGACAAATGAATTTAATTACCTTGGTACAATAGTAACCTCTGACAACTCCATAAAAATTGAAATAGAATCACGAATTCAGAAGGCTAACAAATGCTACTATAGTCTCTTGACAGTTTTCAAAAGCAAGTTAATTTCTAGGAACACCAAACTACAAGTATACAAATCATTGATTATACCAGTACTCACCTATGGATCTGAAACCTGGACTCTCACAAAAAAAGAGGAAAACAGATTAAGAGTATTTGAACGAAAAATTTTGAGAAAAATATTTGGACCCATAAGAGATAGGATCAGTGATGAGTGGAGATTGCTAAATAACAATGAAATTTACAAATTATATAAAGACTCCGATATAGTGGCCAAAATTAAAGCCAAAAGACTGAAATGGATAGGGCATGTCATCAGAGCACCACCAAACAGGACCATCAAGAAAGTGACTGAAGAGATTCCCACCGGAAGACGACCTCTTGGACGCCCACGCATGAGATACTTGGACAATATTCAAGACGATCTCAGAAAACTAGGACATGACAGACAGTGGCAAATTACTTGTAAAGACAGAGCAAAGTGGTTCAACATTGTCCATTCTGCAGCAAAAAGCCTTCATGGATTGTAATGCTTAATAATAATAATAATAATAATAATACTGGCGTATCACTCGGTGTGATGGTATGGGGTGCCATTGGTTACACGTCTCGGTCACCTCTTATTCGATTTGATGGCACTTTGAACAGTGGATGTTACATTTAAGATGTGTTACGACCCGTGGCTCTACCCTTCATTCGATCCCTGCGAAACCCTACATTTGAGCAGGATAATGCATGGCCGCATGATGCAGGTCCTGTAATGGCCTTCCTGGAGACAGAAAATGTTTGACTGCTGCCCTGGCCAGCACATTCTTCAGATTTCTCACCAATTGAAAACGTCGGGTCAATGGTGGCCGAGCAACTGGCTCGTCACAATACGTCAGTCACTACTCTTGATGAACTGTGGTATCGTGTTGAAGCTGCATGGGAAGCTGTACCTGTACGCGCCATCCGAGCTCTGTTGGGCCCAGTGCCCTGGCGTATCGAGGCCATTATTACGGCCAGAGGTGGTTGTTCTGGGTACTGATTTCTCAGGATCTATGCACCCAAATTGCATGAAAATGTAATCACATTTCAGTTCTAGTATAATATATTTGTCCAATGAATACCCGTTTATCATCTGCATTTCTTCTCGGTGTATGAATTTTAATGGCCAGTAGTGTATTTTGCGTAAGGACCATGAAGGTAAGGTACTAGAAATTAGGGCCCATATGGCAGCATACAGACAGTTGTTTTTCCCTTGCTTTATTTGTGAGTGTAACAGGAAAGGAAATGACTAGGAGCAGTACAGGGTACCATCCATCATGCACCGTACGGTGGCTTGTCGAATATGTGTGTAGATCACCTGATGGCAAAACATGCAGCTGAACACAACATGCTCAACTTTCAATGGCTGCTGCACAATCCAGGCCATTTGGATCCTTTCCTCTGCCACCAGTTTCTCTGAACTCACAGAAGGGAGTTATATCCTTAGAATACATCATTCGCTCCTGTCATCATCCTGTCACCATTTCTGGTAACCCATTGTCCCCACACCCCACACCCTACACCCAACAGTTTTCCCATCCTCTGTCCTGTCACCCCATCCCAATTCACGATCACAGGTCACCTACAATGTGTGCTGCTCCCCACTGGCTCTAATAACAACTGTGCATCACATGCCGAGTTCACGTACCTGCCACCCCTCCCTCCCGTATTCGTAGCCACAAACCAGCTGCCTCCCTCTGAGTTAAGCTGTTAGTTATCCACAACCTACCACTCTCTCTCTCTCTCTCACTCTCACTCTCTCTCTCTCTCTCTCTCTCTCTCTCTCTCTCTCTCTCTCTCTCTCTCTCTGAACCGAGCGAGGTGGCGCAGTGGTTAGCACACTGGACTCGCATTCGGGAGGACGACGGTTCAATCCCGCGTCCGACCATCCTGATTTAGGTTTTCCGTGATTTCCCTAAATCGCTCCAGGCAAATGCCGGGATGGTTCCTTTGAAAGGGCACGGCTGACTTCCTTCCCCATCCTTCCATAATCCGATGAGACCGATGACCTTGCACTTTGGTCTCTTCCCCGAAACAACCCAACCCAACTCTCTCTCTCTCTCTCTCTCTCTTTTCGTCCGTCTGTCTGTCTGTCTGTATGTTTTACTCTAGCTTGAAAAATTTTTACTCCAAAAGTTAGCAAGCTGTTTTTATTTTTGTGTGTATCTGTCAATGACTCAACACTTCTACCTTCCGGTGAGTGGTCTCATTTAATCCAAGAGTGTTTACATTTTACCAAATCTGTCTCACAGCATTTATACCAGAAGCAGAGATCAATGGGCATTCACAGGATGTCTCCATATGGGAAGTTTCTAGCCATTCTGATGGATAATAAACTGTGGATGCACTAGTATGTGGATAAATTAATTGAAAATCTCAGTTCTATCTGCATTTCACTTAAAAGTCTCTCTCATTATGTTGATCTGCAGACAGCATTGCTAGCATTCGTAGCATGCTTTCATCCAATACTGTTCTATGGCATAGTCTTCAGGAGCAATGGAGTTAAAGTCAGAGAAGTATTCTGCAAAAGTGTGTATGTGCTGTAAGGATATTGTGTAAAGGTAGATGTTCAGACATCTTACCAAAGCCTCTTCATAGACTTAGAAATTCTCACATTTATGTGCCAGTGCATCTATTCCCTAGTGGTATTTGCTGTTCATAACAAGAAAGAATTTAGGATGAACACTGCAATTCACAAACTAGAAATAAAAATAATTTACAAATAGACTCTGCATATATGTCTCAAGTTCAGAATGGAGTTTTACTCTCCAATGCAAAAAGTGATACTGTAACTAGTTGCTGGTAGACAGCATGCAGGAAAATGAAAATCTTCACATATTTGAAAGCATAGTGGGAGACTACCTCATTAACCACTACTCCCACGACTTCTCAGAATATTTGTACCCAGGGATGTAAATTCTGCGCATTAAGCAGACACTGAATTTGACAAGGTATAGAAATCCAATAGCAGCCTGTATAACATAAAGAGTTTGTTTAGGGTATTAGATAAAGAGTAGCAGATAGATAGCATAAGAAAAGGATCAGTAGCTCTTTTCAAAGTAACTTGTTGCCTATGAATATACTGAGTTATTTTAATGAAAGTTCAGCTGCTCACTGTGGTCCAGTGTGGGCTGTTATTATCATTTGACAGTAAACCTTTGCAGATATGCTAAGGTCCGATTTTTGCTGGAAAAAAAAATTAGTTTCAGCTGTGGCCACCAGGTTCAAATCTGTACTGTGCACTGTTTGTATGACATGGCTATTGAGAAGAGAGATTTTGCATTGTTAGTGGAACTATTTTATGTGAATGACAGCAATTACAGTGCTGCATTGAGAGAGTGTCTCTGCCTGGAAGGTCTGAGGAGAGGCCCAATATCATTAAATTGTTTAAAGAACATGATTATGAAATTCGAAAACACGGGTGAACTTGGTGTGGCATCTGGAAGAGGAAGGTGTCCTATTCTGGTGGAAATAATGGATGAGGTTGCTGTTGCTGTAACTAACCATTTAGCAGGTGGCTAAATGCTCATACAGTGTTATAAGAATTCTCCATTCCATGGTCAACATTGTGGGAAGTTTTGAGATTTGTTTTACACTGATACCCATATAAGATACAGATAGCAACTGGAACCTCGTAATCTGCAGCAGTGTTCAGAATTTGCTGTTCAGTTTCTGGATTGGATCGAAGACGATGACATGTGGTCGGGCAATATTCTATTTGGTGACAAGGCACATTTTACATTACAAGATGCAGTGAATACACAGAACTGATGAATTTGGTGTACTATTAAACCACATGTTGTACACAAAGAGCCATTGCATTCGCAATATGTGACTGTGTGGTGTGGATTCACAAGCACATTTATTCTCAGTCCGTTCTTCTTTAAGGGGTTACGCCTTGAGGGCCTGTCAAGTGTACCGTGACACCTGTATGTTATTGAGCCCTCCTTGTACAGCATGTGATTCCTGCATTGGATGAGCACAACTATGTGGAAACCACTGTTTTCATTTGAGATGGGACAGAACCTCATGTTGCTTGCCCAGTGAAAGATCTGTTTAATGCAACCTTCTACAAGTGTTCTGTATTCAGAGATGGCCTGCAAGATCACCTGAACTGAATCCAGGTGACTTTTGGCTCTGGGGATATCTAAAAGAATGTATTTATCAAGGATATGTTCAGTCTGTACTTGATCTGAAGGCCAGTATACAGGAACACATTGCTCAGAGTCCACCAGAACTACTGCGAGCAATTGTTGATCATGTCGTTTCATGGATGCAGCATCTTGTCGATGTTGTGATGCTCATACTGGACAAATTGTGCAAGTGGCATTTAATGACAAAGTCAACACTAAGCCTTTCTCATTTGTTTGACCTTTTCTGCCCACTTCCCATTCCTAATCCATTATGTATGGAAGCATTTCTGTATGTCTTTCATGCATTTACAATGCAAGATATGTACCTGGTGACAAAAATTGGAACTAATTCTTTTTCCAGCATAAATTAGTTCTGCATTAATATATCTACCAGTTTATTTGCCATTCTATAACAACAGCCCGCACTGGACCTTTGTGACTATTTGCACATTTATTATAACCACCTGCTACATACATAAAGCAATTTATAAGTGACTACTGAAACTATCAGCATGAGTAGATTATTTGCTGCTAGTATGCTTTACAGAAGTAGCCAGCAGTGGATGCTTGCATCTTTGGATGTATAACTTGACTGCACGTCCCTGAAACCTCTCCTTCATGATGGAAATGGAATTTACAGAAAATGATGTGTGAGTGAAGGAAGGAGGTAGCTTTTAATTTGATAACAGCAGTAACAGTGTGCTATGTTTTTGTGCTGTAATGTTATGAGTTCCTGAATTCATTTTGTGTGTACACGGTGTGTTACAGATGTTTGCTCCACAGTGAAAGATTTCACACTGTTCGCATTTCAGATGCAAAGTGCCCGTGAAAATAATTACTGTAGATGATATTTTATTTGTCTGTAACTATTAATCAATTGCCCTTTATTCTCTCTCTCTCTCTCTCTCTCTCTCTCTCTCTCTCTCTCTCTCTCTCTCTCTCTCACACACACACACACACAGTGTCATCATTATACTTTGTGGCATTTTGTGAAATTCTGTGTACTTGTCTTGAGTTAGGAACTTTTGTCATGCTTCTTTTGTCACAACTCTTAATCCTCTTCTCCAAGAAATATCCAATTTCCTTAACCCTCTTCTCCACAAAATATCAAATTTCCTCTATCGTGTATTATTGTTGGTGCACATTTCTTACAGAATGTTAGCTAAAAAGATCGTGAAAGAATGAATGCACTGGAATGTGAGTAGTGGAAAACAAAAAAGTTATTGTGTTGACCTCTGCTTATAAAATTCATTGTAGGACAACCATTTATAAAATTTTGTCTTGCTATTCCAAAATATTCATCATATGGTTCAACAGGTAGTAAAGGCATGCATTTGATGAGCAATTCCTCATAGTGGGCCATGTTCCTTGTTGTCTTTAATTTTGTTGAATACATGTTACCTAGAAGATCCAGCAAAATGACTACTGCTTCATTTCTCTGTTAAATTAGTACAGAATCTGAATACAGATTTTGATCTGCTGGCATTAAACTTACAAAGCACTTGTTCACATATTTTGAATCATTAGGCATTCTGCTCTGCTGTTAACTGATATGGTGCCCAACAACTGCCAACATTCCAGAACATAAACTCATATGGAAGACTGCTTTCAGTCCAGTTCAATGTGTGTAAATGGAATGTAGTGGTAAGTGAAGTGGGCGCTGTCTTTGGTAACTTGCTGAGCACAAGACATTTTTTTATTGGTAACAGGGTTGCTGACTTGCTGACACTAGGACTGAGCTTTTTTTCCGTCTATGAGAACATTTCATTCACACTAGAATTTGTTCAAATCTTGAACAACTATGACTTTAAAATTACAAGAATATTCAAAAGCCAAATACAAGTTTGCAGTGGTCTTATGCACATTTATGGCAAAAGAACTTTGCAGGAGAATGATTCCATTTCAGTTCCATTGCTAACAATAACTGAATTAACGAAATAAGGTGTGTAGTATGGCAATGTAATTTGTTCAGGACTTCTGCATCATACACACTCTTCAAAATTGTAATATTAGATTGAATAGGCTACTTCTGTTGTGGGTGTATGGGTATTTCTTGGAAGTGCAGCAACATGAAGGTTGAACTGCCATCACCTTGAAAGTTTGTTTGAATATTGTGACACTTTACTAAACTTGGTCCTATTGGAGGTGGTGTACCTTTTGCATTCTGCCATTGCTTGAACTGACTTGCCCAGCCAGTTCTAGGAAGATCTGTAATTTAACTTGCACTCATAACCATGGTGCAACTTGAAATTTCAATATTTTTGTGAGTAACCATTGTAGCTTTGCTGTGTAAAGGCATCGCTTCACTTTGCATATCCTGTTGTTGTGACAGTGTGTTGTTCGAAGACTGGCTTGATTTACCTTTCCGCACTAGTATTTCCTGTGCAAGCCTCTTCATGTCCGAATAACTACTGCAGCTTACTCTCATTTGAACCAGCTTACTGTAGTCAACCCTTGATCTTACTCATTTTTACCTGCCACATTGCCCTCCTTAACCAAATTGACAATTCCTGGATCACTCAGAATGTGTCCTGTTAGTGGATCCCTTCTTTTACTCAAGTTGTGCCATAAATTTCTTTTCTCCCCATTCAGTTCAGTATCTCCTCATTAATCTTCAGTGTTACTCTGTAACATGATATTTCATAAGCTTCTTTTCTCATCTTGTGTGAACTGTTAATCAACCAGATTTCACTCCTGTATGAGGCTACAGTCCAGAGAGATACATCCAGAAAAGACTCCCTAACATTTAATTTTCTGTTAGATGTTAACAGATTTTTCTGTTTCAGAAATGCTTTCCTAGCTTTTGCCAGTCTGCATTTTATATCCTCTCTACTTTTCAGATCATCACTATTTTTCTACCCAAATAACAAAATTCATCTCCTGCTTTTAGTGTTTCATTTCATAATTTAATTTCATGGTTTCATAATTTAATTTTGTGATTTAGTTTGATTTCCATTGTTTTATTTTTAATGATATTATAACTTCCCTTCAAGACACTGTCTGTGCCATTCAACTGCTCTTCCATGTCCTTTGCAGTATCTGACAGATTACAATGTCATCAGCAAACCTGAACGTTCATCTCTCTTGACTTTAATTTTCTTTCCAAATTTCTTACTGGTTGCTCAACGTACAGATTGAATAACATGGGGGATAGCCTAACACTCTGTTGCACTCCATCCTCAACTACTGCCTCCCTTTTATGCCCTTCAGCCCTTGTAACTGCAGCTTGATTTCCGTACAAGGTGTAGGTAACTTTTTGCTCCATGTATTTTATCCCTGTTATCTTCAGAATTTCAAAGAGTGTAGTCCAGTCAGCATTGTTAAAAGCTTTTTCTAAATCTGCCAATACTAGAAATGTAAGATGTATTTATTCAACCTATCATTTAAGACAATCTATATAGTCAGTATCACCTCGCATGTTGCTACATTTCTCTGGAACCCAAATTGATCTTTCCTGAAGTAGCTTCTACCACTCTTTCCATTCTTCTGTAAATAATTTGCATCAGTATTTTGAAACCATGCCATATTAAACTAATGGTTTGGAAAAATGAAAGAATGGGGAAGTCTAGGCTGGAATGACAGTGATATGGATAGTGTAGATTGCTACTCACCACAAAGGGAAGGCATTGAGTTGCAGACAGGCACAGTGAGAAAGAATACTAGAAATATTTCAGCTACTACAAATATTTCACCTTTTGAACAACATCCTTCATCAGATGTAGAAAACTCGTACACACGTTCACGAGAGCACAACTCACACACATTTGGCCACTTTCATCTCCTGGAATTAAAGTCCAACTGTGACTGTGTTTGAGATAAGCAGCACTTTGATGAGGTCTTGGTGCCCGGAGACAGTGGCTGTGTGCTTATGAGTTGTGCTTGTGTGAATGTGTGTGGGTGTTTTTTTCTACTTTTGAAGAAGGACTTTGTCCAAAAGCTGAAATATTTCTGGAATTCTTTTTCATTGTGCTCAGGTGAGTAGCATTATATCCTGTTCATATTCATGATTTGATAATAGTCACACCTGTCAATGCCTTCCTTCTTTGTAACTGGAATTATTACATTCTTTTTCAAACCTGAGGGTTTTTTCCTGTCTGGAAACTTGTTCTTGGATGCCAGTAGAAGAGAGTGTAGAGAATAGATAGAGGAAGTTCCATTCAACACAATGGCTTCCGTGGGAAAAGGTACATTCCAAAAGAAAGCAAGAGCTCCTCCTTCCTTACTCAGTGCACCCACTGAGCTGTAACATATCATGTTGGGGAAAGTGATGTGCAAATCTCACATTTTGTAACCAATGAATGATGATCATGATCTTTGCAATTCTTGTTGCATGTTTGCTAAGTGTTATGTTTTGAATAGTATACTGCAGGAAAGTTTCTGTGTTCCTCATGTGCATGTTGGTTCAAATGGCTCTGAGCACTATGGGACTTAACATCTGTGGTCATCAGTCCCCTAGAACTTAGAACTACTTAAACCTAACTAACCTAAGGACATCACACACATCCATGCCCGAGGCAGGATTCGAACCTGCGACCGTAGCGGTCGCGTGGTTCCAAACTGAGCGCCTAGAACCGCTAGACTACCGCGGCCGGCCATGTGCATGTTCATGAGCTGAGATGGATGTAGTGTATTAGCCATATGGAGTGCCAAAAACAGTCTTCCCCATTGTAGTGACACTTGTTGTTTGACTAATTACTCCGTGCCATCACCACCCCATCTAGGAAGTGCGCTGCCGGCCTTGGAAGAGTAGATCATGATATCAGCATTATTGTTACAGGAACAAAAGTTGAAGCTGTTATTAAATTTGATTAAATATTCATGCTATGCTTGGAAAAGAACTGT
This sequence comes from Schistocerca nitens, assembly GCF_023898315.1. Classification (NCBI taxonomy): domain Eukaryota; kingdom Metazoa; phylum Arthropoda; class Insecta; order Orthoptera; family Acrididae; genus Schistocerca; species Schistocerca nitens. The sequence continues at coordinate 483,324,166 of NC_064618.1, forward strand.
CAAACGAGTAGTAATAATTTTTTGACTTGCAAGCATATTTTTTGTATACAAAGTTGTATTAGGTGTGACCAGTTGTAACTGATGGCACAATATTTATATGAAGGAAGTTGTCTTTTTATTATTTGTCCATTGAAGAAACAGGTGAGACGTTGTCATTTCCAGCACAAACTGCAAAGGAGAAGTAGCGCACCATCAGAAGATTACATGGTGTAGCAGAACAAGAAACTCGAGAGATATTTGTGCAGCATTTTAAAGATGTTGTAACTCGAAATTTCATGGCAGTAGCAGTTTACACCAAGCAGCATTGTGCATCACCACTATATCTGTACCTTTTGTTTTGTATCACTGCAAGAGGAGAAGTGATATACAAGGGAAGTACCCATGGTGGACAAAGAAACTGCTTCATCATTCATTTTGAAATAAAGAAACTGGCAAGCCATCACATTCACAGCTAACTACCGTAGTGCTAATGTGAACAGTATTGTTTGATGGCAAATGTTCCCCCGAACAGGGACAAAACACTAGCTGCAAGATATTTTCCAGTTTCTCCCATTCAGAATTAGGGAGCAGAGCACACAATTTCGTACCTGTCATAGTGGTCTCTGTTTGATTAAATGCTCATACTGATATTTTCCACTTCATGTAATTTCAGTAACAGGTTTGTTAATATCAGTTTCTTTGCCATTTGTCTGTCTGTTGTTTATCCTCCCTGGCCTGAAGTTTGTGTGTCCAGTGCATTTCATTTTAATGGTGTGGGTTTTTCTTTTGTCTCTATCTACAAAAAGTGCATGTTGCAGGTAAACAGAAAAAGGTTGGTGAAAAGTGATAATTCTATGGTGGAAATTTCTCACTGATTGAAAAAAGTTCTCAATTTCTGTTGAATATTTATTTTGTTATAGTATTCTACAGAATACATTTGTTAATTTTCAGATCAGTATGTTTGAAGGCATTGCTCATTTGATCTTGTTTGTCTGTTAATGCTGCTTGTCTCATAACATGTCTTTTGCGATAATGAAGATGTTTTGAGAACAGCCTTCTTCAGATGTTTTACAACTGGTGCTCTGTTTATGAGTTTCTTATTTCTATATTATTGTGCAAAATATTCTGTTTCTTTGTAAAAACCTGTTTCATGTATTTTTTATTAATTAATTTCTGTTTGGGCAAATTCTTTTCTTTCACTACATTTTTACATTCTCATCAAGATGCTTCTGTCTTGGTATAAATATTTGTCTTTTAACAGTCATCTGCTGCTGACATAAGAAATTTACTAAATTTCTCCCTCTTCACTCTCATTCTTTGTAGGTAAGTTAATGAGTGTTATTACTTATCTTTATTTTGTATAGAATCAGATACACATGTGTGGTGTCATGGCATTTTCATATTGTCCAAAGTTTAAATCAGAGGCTCTTGGGGCGTTTCCACCAGCACATCGTGCAGTGCAGAATGCAGAAGATGATGTCTGTGAAAATCCACACTCCTCGACTTTGCACCATTGTGCTGTCTCTCTCTATACCTATGCTTGTCCTGCTAGCTCCAGCTGTCTCAACCATTTCCAAGACTTCATCTCTGTTTTCATCATCATTGCCAAATACTTATGTGCAGTGGGTGGAGGGCATAGATCGGTGGGAAAAGATTACTGGTGCAAATGAGACTTAAATAACTTGAATTGTGCTACTAAGATCTGGAACAAGGGATTGGCTGACAGAAATTCTTAGAGCATTTTTTAAATTACAGTTAGAAATACTTGCATGTAAAAGACAAAACAGAAATAAACCCTTCATATACACATGGGGAACTGAACTTAGAAATATCATTGATTCACTGAGCTAGTGCTATACTGGAAAGTGGTATTCTGCTGTATATGGGAGCTAATGTGTGATTCATTGTCTCTACTATTCTTTATTACTGGATCTTCCATAAACAGCTTCCCAACTCTTGCTAAATGTAGACCAACTTTAAAACTAGCCCTAAGAGCCTGTTTGCAGCACCCTTCATCATTTTCACCCTAAATTTGTGAAAAAAGATTGTGTTAGCAATAATACAAACAAAAACAAAACCACATTTTAGAAGACTGTAAACAGACTTTAGTTCATTTCGTAGAACTTTTAATCAAAATAAACCTGTTAAAGCTCTGATACAAACCTCATTTGTGGACACAGAATTCTCTTCTGCTAGAGTTTGCAACTTCCTTAATTCTTACTGTTAGGCATCCTCTATAATTAACTGTACTTTTGTGAAGTTTCTTTCACTAGACAATTTTCTGATATAAGTAATTACTGTTTTGCAGGTTAGACATTTGACTTTATTGTCACAACCAACAAAAAAATAAAAAAGCTCCCACTCTGGTTTGAGTGGACATTCAGAAATCTTTGCTTTTCCTGGAGCAGGTTGTTCCAGTATTCTAGTAGCTGTATTGCGCTTATACATTTCAGTGTCGAGCAAGCCATCTATCAACGCACTCGACGACTTCGTTGTGCAAGCTGAGTTGAGGCAAATTAAACTAAGGTGGACTGATGCGCCATGCAAATACACTCTGCATCTTGCTTTTCATGCAAGTGATTTTTCTCCATGTGAGAGGCCGTGGTTTAAATGCATGAATTTTTCACCCTTTCAGTAAGACTGAAGTTTAAATATTCAATATGGTACACAGCAGATGTGATTGTGCCTACAGATGCATGCATTTGGTTGCTTGCGTGATTGTGAGTGTGTGTACTCCAAAATGAGTACAGTTCTCTGACTACAACAGGTGTCTATGTGCCACACATCAGTCAGTTGCAGATCATTGGTTGTCTATCTCAATTTTTGTTTATTATTTCAATCTTGGAATATCCATTGTTGTAAAATTATTGCTTGTTGCTTAAATATGATTACGAGAAGTCTGGTATCCCAACCTGGTGACTTTGAAAGCCCACTGGTTGGCATGAAACTTGATCTTGGCTGATATGTGGCACTGTTACAGCTGCGAGCACTACTATTGCCTTACTGCAGCCCTGACCTCTCTGTATCGCAATGTGTTGGTGACAGCACTATGAAGTTCACTGCACCATGGCTCCACCTTAAGTTGTGTATTCTATGTGTGCTCTTACAGTTCTCATTACACATTGTTGGTTTGCTCTCAGATTTCTCTAAGTCTTAGGTTTATGCACTGTGGATTACTTGTTTAGTCTTGGTATTCTTCTGTGGTGTCTCTGTTGTGTGTTTTCTATTGTTGTCTGTCTTTCTGTTCACCCTCAGTGACCAACTTTTGATGACCCTAGCCACTCGGTCCAACTTCAGTGGATTCTTTACTCATTCCTGGCCCTCTGCTAAATCTCATCACTGTATTGACCACTAAGGTTGTAAACCTCTTGGAACAGCAACAGCAAAAGTTGCTACTGCAGCAGCAGTTTTTGCAATAGTTCTGACAACAGTTTCAACAACAGCAACAGGAGAAAAATGAGTTGGTCTGTCAGGAAATTCAGCTTCTGAAGTATCAACTGCAGGTATAGGGTACTTGCCCAATATAGGCTGTGGCTATTTCTCAAATGTAGAGGCACCCACACAACTGTCCAGACACGGTGCTTCATTTCTGCCAACTACACCTCATTCCTGTATCCTTATGGACAGCCATAAGAAGAAATTTAATCACCTCTGTGAGGCTGGGAGATTGAACTAGTTAAATCAAGTACTGTGCCATGCCTCTGGTAGTGGTCAAGAAATCCAGCTATGCTGTGATTTTAAATACACTGTCAATGCCCAGGTACAGGTCAAAACCTACACTGTGCCATGTCCAGAAGACCTCATCACAGAGCTTGTTGAAGGAAATATTTTTCTAAGATTTATCATGGTGATGCATATTTGCAGATCCCACTGGACAAAGAATTGCAAAACATTGTGGTTCTCAATACTCCCTTCAGCGTTTACAAATATGCTTGACTTTTGTGATCTCTTCCACTCTGGCACTTTTCCCGAAATATCTGGAGCTGTTAACCATACCCACATGCATCAGGAGTGCCTGTGAAATCTTTGCACTCTGTTCACTGTATTATGAAATGTGGGGCTAACTGCTTAGACAAATCATAGTTTTTTCCAGGAGCAGGTGGAATACCTTGGGCACTTGCTCAGCAAAGAAGGGATTCAGCCAGTTGATAACAACATTCCAGCTATTGACTCTTTACCATTTTTCCAAAACTTACAGGAGTTGTAGGCTTTTTTTGGGAGAGGTAAATTATTATTCAAAGTTTCTCCCAGAAGTGGCCCACATCATGCATCAATTAAACCATTGCAGAAAAAAGGCAATCAGTATAGGTGGACAGCTGCCTGTCACCATGCTTTCACACAGTTGAAGTGTGTGCTGCGTTCGGCACCCTGTCTTACAACATTTTCATGATCACATCCACTCCTTCTGGCCACAGCTGCCACTCTTTGTGACATTGGGACAATGTTGGCACATAGAAAAAATGATGGAACTGAGCAACCCATTGCCAACATGATCGAAAATCACTCAAAAGAACTACCCACAAATCAAAAAAGAAGCCTTAGAGATTGTTTTTGTCATTAAGAAATTCCATGTTTACCTGTTCAGACTGAGTTTACTTTAATTACGGGTTACAAATCACTGTTAGCACCTCTCGAGCTTCACTTCAGTCTTGCAGAACAGACAACACAAGGGCTCCAGCATTGGGTGCTTTTCCTCAGCAATTACAATTTTATACCATTAAGTACAAGCCTATAATACAACACACAAATGCAGAACTTATGGCACTGGACCTAACCTTGGACCAGCAGCAAATCTCATTTTTCCATATAGAATGGAGATGCATCTTGAATGGCCTTACCTCTGCAGTTGCACGAATCACAGCAGACATTTATCAAGAATCAGTGTTATGGCACATCATGCACTTTGTGCTCTATGGGCACCACATATACTTTTTAAAGAAAACCAATCTAGAGCTCCGGGCCTGGGCTCACCTACACCATCCATCTGCCAGTTATCAACAGTGCTCTCCTGATACATGCTGAGACTGATACTCAGTGTGTCATCATCCCTTGCATCCTGTGGCATCGGGTTTTAGAGCTATTTATGGGCACTGGGGAATGTGACAGGTGACAATCCTATTGCTGCAACACACTTACTGGCCAGGTTTAAACACAGATATGGAGGCCACAGTGCACAGCTGTCCCACTTGCATCCAGCATTGGGCTGCACCACCTAAATCTTTCAGTACCTGGCTTGCATTCAATTGGACATTGCACATTGCAGGACCATTTCTGGGATCGATGTGGCTGAAAGTCAGGGACACTTACTCCGATTACCCGTATGTGATCAGCATGATGCTCATCACAATGGACGTTACAGTTAAGGTGCTCATCCAGATTCTAGCCATCGAAGGACTTCCCCAAACCATAGTATTGGGCAATGGGCCCAAATTCATGGTGACAGCTTTTGATTGTTTCTGTATCCCCATCTGTTTAATTCACTATTTCACCCATATTCCAGTGGCAAGGCAAAATGTGCTGCAAATGTTTAAGCAGTAAAATAAAAATCTCTCGGTGTATGTGCCACGTCAATTCAGGATAAAACTCCAAGCTTTCGACCACTACCTCCATGGTCGTTGTCAGGGCTAAAACTGACTGTCGTAAACTAGCGAGGCTCCCGCTTTTATATGCAAAGGACGGCTTCTGATTGGCTGGAATATGTCATAGCAACAGCAATATGGCGCATAGTGAAGTGATGCCCTCTACTTCCATAGATGTAGTTTCTATCCCGCGTTGCTTGCAGTGCCATCCCTTGAATCAGGAGGTAAAATGCGGGAAGTTTTCCTCTGCAATTTTTCTTTATCCAGTGCACTATGTGCCATATCGCTGTTGCTATGATGTATTCCAGCCAATCAGAAGCCGTCCTTTGCATATAAAAGTGGGAGCCTCGCTAGTTTACGACAATCAGTTTTAGCCCTGACGACGACTGTGACTTTTTTATCGTAACTACTAAAACCATATTAAACACCATTCCTATAAATCACTACCTTGTGCTCATTCCTCCGCAATCAGTTGATTAGTGTGTCTGATGATGACAATGTGGTTTCTTGCTGAAATACTGGACAGAAAAATTCAGTTTCCCACTGTAGTAAAGATAATAAATATTTGTTACAGTTGGACTTTAAGATGATGATATATAGATAAATATCACATTTAAACTGTGCATCAGTGTCTACTGTCAAACTGATACATACTTTGTGAGATGTCGCAGTTGGCTTTGCTTCAGTAATTTATTATCGGTTACTTAAATTATATCTCAGCACTCAAACAGTGTCTTCCATTTGCATATCTCCTTCTTGCTGACATTATCAGCTGATTAGAAACTGTATCCCCTTGTAAAATTACACCAATCAAGGTGATAGAATGGTCAAGGCCATGGGCTCTCATTTGGAAGGATGGTAGATCAAATCCCTACCCAGCCATTCAGATTTAGATATCTGTAGTTTCTCTAAATCACTTAACGCAAATGTTAGAATAGTTTATTCAAAAATTGCACATCCAATTTCCTGCTCTATCCTTGCCTAACAAGAGCTTGTACCCCTTTTCTGAGAGACCTTGTTGTCAGTGGGATACTGAACTCTAACCTTCTTTCCACTCTTCTACTGTTACTTTGAATGTATCTCTCACATGCTCTGCAGCCATGTCTCCCAAGTTGAGTAGTTCCTGTTGAGCATACCATGGTTAATGTGCCACATTTGTTTATTTCTGCTTTCTAGCTAGCACTGTGAGACATGGAATTTACTATGAAATTACTGATGATATGTTTGTGTTGCATATCTTCCTCACAATCTCTGTTACCTCACTTTTGTCTCCATACTCTTCTTCTATTTTTCATTCTAATAGCATTTCTTTTGTATTTCTTCCATTTTTATTCCTTTATTTTACCTGGAATGGTAACAAACTGGTATTAATTCTTGGAAATTCATGATTTTTGTGCCTTTTGTATTGCTGCTGTTAGTGTCCTCCTTGTGTCTTTGAATGATGACAGAATACTGTAATTAAATGATTAATCACTGCTCAATAATATGGCTGCTGCAGGTGGTTCTCATTACCTGTAATGAATTCATTAAGTCATATATCACTTTTTAAGTCATATTATGAAGGAAAGTCTTCAGGGATGTGGAACAACTCAAGTTATAAATTAACAGACAGAAGCAGACACAGCACTTTTGTAAAGTATACTAACAACTAATTCTGACTAGTGCTGACCTGCTCATACTGATAGCTACTTTCAGAAACCCGCTGTCCCTCCTGTTGCACTACTCTACTCAGCTGCTATTTTAATGCAATTTTTCATTTATGTAACTTTACGAATATCACTGTTTCTCTCTATAAACTGGCAAACTGAAAACACATTCAATACAAACTCCAGAGTTAAGCAGATTTTACATAACTGAGTCCAAAAATTCTTATAAATTATAAGAGGAGAGGTTAATAAGATTTTCTTTTACTTTATTTTTTAATATCTAGACATTTTCACATTTCTGCCTGATGTTTACCAGCAACCTGACTTTGCAACCTGATATTTACATCAGAGTACAGGGTGAGCATAAATAAAACCAACAAACTGCAGTGACATATTCCTGACTGAAAATGGAGGAAAAAAGGTACTATGAATATGTGTCTGGAAATTAATCATTGCCATAGTATATGGCACTGTTGCTTACCATGTGCTGTGTCTGTAGACCACAGATGACAATTGTGCAGATTGATGCTACAAGTTCTCGTAAAGGGTGCTTCTTTGGTATAGAGAACTGATAACAGAAATCCCATAATTGTGATGGTCTGGTGCAAAAACCACCAACAAAATCCTTCCCTTAGAGGGAAATCCACTGCTGATAATCCTTGCACTTTTTGCGGGTGATAGGGATAGGAGCAGTTGTTATACAGGATACACATAATTATGCTCTGGCATACACCACATAGGCAGGCCACTCGCCTGTAGCTTCTACTAGGGTTCTGATGTGCCTTCACTCATGATGCACGCAATTCCTGAGAGCATGCATCCATGCAGTTCACAGTCCTACTCATAGAGGTTCCCTGGGTCAGCCTCCCGGTGCACTCTGGTGAGCCATGAAAGAAAAAAGCATTATTTAAGTGATAACAAGTGAGTGCTTGGTCTGTTCTTTACTCTGTATTATTGTTGTCCAGTCAATGTGTTCAGCGCTATACACAACCTGTATCTTACATGTTGCTCTATAAAGTGTTATATATCATGTTTGTTCTTTTTATAACAGGTTTGTCTCAATATCCTGTACAATTTGGTCCTCCAAATTTTGTGCACTCACAGTCCGCTGCCTCCCTGCACATTTGTCTGTCTGAAAGGACCCATGATCGCACGAATGCTCAAAAAGGGTGTCAAATGTTGTGTTATGTGGTTGATGTCTATGAGGGTACTTGTTTTAGTGTACCCATGATGCCTCTCGACCATTTTACATCTGTTTTGCCATAGAAAACACCATCTCACCTTGTTCCCAATATGAATACTGGATCATTCTGCTGCTTACAGTATGCTGCATCAGTCACACAGCCTGCAACACACAAGGGACACATGGCACACGGTCAGAGGAACTTTCATTCATCAGTGCCGTCTAGTGTGGCAACAATGTGTTTCTGGATGCATTTTCATAGGAAGTTCTTTCCTCCATTTCCAGTCAGGAATACGTCCTGCAGTTTGTCAGTTTGCTTAATGTTCACCCTATATAAATCCCCATTCTGAACCCTATATGTGGACACACAGTCTATATGTATATTACTTTTACTTTTAGTATTTTGGTTGTAAATTTCTTGAGTCATACTAAATTCACTCTGACTGTTAATAGAAATAACATTAGAGGGTAAGTGTATAAATTTCTTGAGTCATACTAAATTCACTCTGACTGTTAATAGAAATAACATTAGAGGGTAAGTGTATGGATATGTAATATAGAAATGATTAGGTTCCTGTTTTCGGGTATTGCTTGTGTTCTGATGAGCTAGTCTTAAAACTAGTTGAGCCCTTATTTTTTGATCATATTTATTGTTTGTTTATCTTTCTCTGTCATATAAATTCATGTTTTGATTTCAATACAGTGTGCTAATGTCTTTCATTGTTGCGTGATCCCTCAAATGAGGCACCACATTTAGTAGATCCAATTTCATTTGCACTTCCTGATTTTTCATCCATGTAGTTGTAGAAATACTCATTCAAATTCCTTCCAATTTAAATGACCTTCAGAAGTGTAGCTTATCGTGCATTGGCTTCTTCTTCCAATTATTGTACTATTAAATTAGTTCAATAACAGTCATGATAGGTTGCTACTCACCACATACAAAAGATGTTGAGTTGCAACCAGGCACAATGAAAAATAAGGCTAAGGTATATTCAGCTGTCTGACAAATTCCTTCATCAGACATAGAAAATTTGCGCACATTCACACAAACACAACTCGCACGCATATGGCTGCTGTCCTTTCTGGGTACTAAGGTATGACTGCGACTGCACCTGAGATAATCAGAAATTTTTGCTGGAGTGGGTAGCATGGGCACTGAAGAGATGTGGAGGGGTAGAGGTAGGTGGGTTGGTGTGAGGGGTGTTCATGCTGTATGTGAGAAAGTGCAGGGACATAGTGGTTACAGAATAGGGCTGCTAGATGTGGCACTGTGAGGCTGTGCTCGGGTAGAGTGGGGTTGGGGGTGTGGAGGGAAAGGGAGGGGGTGGAGGGGAGGAGAGAAGTAGGGAAGAGAAAAGGACCATGCAGATTTGTTGATGAGATAGAGCAGGGAAATAGATAGGCATGTGGTGGACAGACTATCAGAGCTTGAGGCCATGGCAGTTATGGAAACAAAGGATGTGTTGCAGGGATGGTTTATGGGAAGAATGCAGACGGCATAGGCTGTGAAGCAGTCGTTAAAGTTGCGTTGGGTGAAGTGTTTGACAGCTGGATGGTCCAGCTATCTACTGACATCACCATCATTCCCCAAATCCCTGTTTTGCAGAAAGAACTGCAATCCACCACCTAAAGACTGATCATAACCTTATAATCCTTCCTCCTGACAAAGGCTCCACCACTGTGGTTATGAACTGCAGGTGGAGGTACTCTGCCAGTTGTCAGATATGTCCACCCATAAGCCCTGCCACAGTGACATTCCAGGAATCCTGCAGGATCTCCAGTCCGTCCACAAATTCCTTCACCCATCTCAGAACCCCCCCCCCCCCCCCCACTTCTCTCTCTCTCTCTCTCTCTCTCCCTCCCTCCCTCCCTCCCTCCCTCTCTCCCCCTCTCTCCCCTCCCTCTCTCCCTCTCCCTCCCCTCCCCCTCCCCTCCCCCTCTCCCTCCCCTCCCCCTCTCTCCCCCCTCCCCCTCTCCCTCCCCTCCCCCTCTCCCCTCTCCCCTCTCTCTCTGTCTCCCCCCCTTCCCTTCTCCCTCTCCCCTCAACCCTACCATTCCCTGCTATCCTACCAGAGATGCCTTTGTGGACTAATACCTTCAGCTTACTATCCCTAACCTACCTGCCTGTACAAAAGATACCAACATTTTCTTCTACTAACTCTCCACAATTCCTGTTCCTTTACCACCATGAAATCTGCTTGCCTGTGTCAGTTCCACTTCTGACGACAATGACATTCCCAGTGCACATGACCTTGCTGCTATGGAACACTATCTTTCTCAGTGCCCAATTTTCTCTTAACATACAACCTCCTTCCTGATCATCACGACCAATTATATCCTCAACCACAGTTACTTCTCTTTTGAAGGCATCATCTACAAACAACACATCAGTGGGCACCCACATTGGTGTTAACCTATTCATGGCCCATGTAGAGGACACCTTCCTAACTGTCTAGAATCTCGAACTAGTCACCTGGTTGAGATTCATTGATGAAATCTTCATGATATGGATCGAGGGTGAGGACACCCTACCCACATTCCTCCAGAACATCAACACCTTGCCAATTCGGTTTACCTGGTCCTACTCAACTCAACAAGCCACCTTCCTTGATGTTGACCTCTGCTTCAAACATGAATACATCACCACCTCATCCACATCAAACCCACCATCCACCAACAATACCTCCACTTCGACAGCTGCCACCCATTCCATACCAAGAAGTCCCTTCCATACAGCCCAGCCACCTATGGCCGACACATCTGTAGTGACGAGCAGTCTCTCTTTAAATATACCAAAATCTCACTGTAATTACCCTCTGATCTTGAACAGAAACAGATATCCCATGCCTTATCTCTCTAGTCACCCTCTACCTCTCAAAGCCCTTCCATATGGCCACAGAGGAGCATTCCTCTCATGACTCAGTACCACACAGGACTGGAGCAACTTAATCACATTCTCCACCGAGGTTTGGACTACCTCTTGTCATACCCTGAAATGAGGAATGTCCTACCCACTGTCCTCGCCACCCCACCCACAGTGGTATTATGCTGCTCACGCAACCTACACAATATCCTCACCCATCCTTACTCAACCCCTGCTCCTAACCCCTTGCCTAATGGCTCATATCCCTGTAATATACCTGGGTGCAATATTTGTCCCATACATTCTCCCATCACCATCTACTCCAGTCTAGTCACAAACATCACTTGTCCCATTGTTGTGACAAATACAGGGATTAGCGACCACAAGGCAGTTGCTGCTAGGCTGAATACCGTAACACCTACAACCATAAAAAAGAAACGCAAAGTATATCTATTTAAAAAAGCTGATAAAAATGCTCTTAATGCCTTTTTAAGATACAGTCTTCACTTCTTCCAATCTTATCATGTAAGTGTAGAAAAGTTGTGGAATGTTTTCAAAGAGATAGTATCAACAGCAATTGAAAGATATATACCACATAAATTGATAAGTGATGGTACTGATCCCCCATAGTACACAAAACGAGTCAGATCGTTGTTGCAGAAGCAACGAAAAAAGCATATCAAATTTAAAAGAACACAAAATCCCCAAGATTGGCAAAGTTTTACAGAAGTTCGAAATATAGTGTGTAATTCAATGCAAGATGCTTTTAATAATTTCCACAACGAAATTCTGTCCTAAAATGTGGTAGAAAACCCAAAGAGATTCTTGTCATACATAAAGCAAACTAGTGGCAAGACACAACAATACCTTCACTGCGTGATAATAACAGTGAAGTCACTGATGACAGTGCCACTAAAGCAGAGTTATTAAACACAGTTTTCTGAAACTCCTTCACCAAAGAAGACGAAGTAAATATTCCCAAATTCCAATCAAGAACAACTGCCAAGATGAGAAACATAGAAGTAGATATCCTCAGTGTAACAAAGCAGCTTAAGTCACTTAATAAAGGCAAGGCCTCCAGTCCAGATTGTATGCCAGTCAGGTTCCTCTCAGAGTATGCTGATAAAATAGCTCCATATTTAGCAATTATATACAACCACTCACTCACAGAAAGATAAAGACTGGAAAATTGCTCAAGTCACGCCAATACCCAAAAAGGGAAGTAGGAATAATCCGCTGAATTACAGGCCTACATAATAACGTCGATTTGCAGTAGGGTTTTAGAACATATACTATACTCTAACATTATGAAGTACCTCAGAGGAAACGATTTATTGACATATAGACAGCACGGATTCAGAAAATGAAACTTCAATCACCAGTTTTCTCCTCTGATTGTGAAAACATGCTGTTGGCACCCACCTACATAGGGAGAAATGATCATCATGATAAAATAAGAGAAATCAGTGCTCGCACAGAAAAATTTAAGTGCTCATTTTTCCCGCGTGCCGTTCGAGAGTGGAACGGTAGAGAGACAGCATGAAGGTGGTTCATTGAACCCTCTGCCAGGCACTTTATTGTGAATAGCAGAGTAATCATGTAGATGTAGATGAGCAGAGATATCTGTGAAACCTCGTGTGGTCTACAAGCCAAGCAGCAACTACTGTGGCATGCTAAGCAAGAAGGTGTCTGTCTATATGAATGGCCACTTACAAACTGTGGCCAAGAAACAGCTGGACTACCCAGTTGCTGAGCATGCTGCGCAACACAACATTCTTCATTTCAATAACTGCTTCACAGCCTGTGCCATCCAGATCCTTCCTACCAACTTTTCTGAACTGGGCAGGTGGGAACATCCTATGTTCCCGTAAACTCCCTGGGCTCAACTTAGCTAGTCACTGCCTTACACCCACCTATCCTCTTCTTTGTTCCCATGTTGGCACTAAACAGCTTTGTATTCTGCCAGTGTACCTGCAGTTTTTCTACTTCTCTCCTTTTAAGCACCCCACCCCACCATCACTTAACCACCAGACTCCACCTAGCTGCCCTACCCTCTCTCCACCTCATCCTACATGTAGCGCTTTACCGTCCCCCACCTCAATCCTGTTATTCCCCCCCCCCCCCTCTCAGCCTCCTCCTTACCTCTCCCACCCAGATTGCTTCTCCCAACATCTGCAGTTACTCACAGTCTGGCCTTGGCAGCCAGAGACAGTGGTCATTTGTGTGAGATTTGCATTTGTGTGTGTGTGTGTGTGTGTGTGTATTCTCTAATTTAGAAGAATGCTTTTTGGCCAAAAGCTTATTTGTTTATAAGTCTTTTTGTTGTGCCTGTTTGCCACTCAACACCTCAACTATATGGTTAGTAGCAGTCTATCGTTTTCATAATATTGTGTGCAGATTTTCTATGCCTGATGAAGGAATTTATCCGATACTTGAATATAACTAGCATTCTTTTTCATTATGTCTATCTGTGACTCAGTTCTTTCTCTGTGTGGTGAGTAGCAATCTCTCCTTTTATACCATAGTTATTTCATCCTGGCTTGTTCATTGTTTGTTGAATCAGTTTCAATTTGTTAAATGCGTACATTTGCTTTACCACAAGTTAGAGCTTTTTACTGTACCACTGGATGATATCATGAATTTGGGTTTGCACTCATGAAACTTTGAACTCACTAAGTCTTGTACTCACCAGTGTTCATTTACAGAGTTTTCATTGTGTAGCCATGACACTGACTTTGAATTTCCACACATATTAATTACAGAACTGTTTTATTGTTCAGTTTGAGTAGCAGTGACTTGATGTATGTTGGAAAGACAGTTTTCATGTAGGAACTTACCACAAAAAAGAGACAGTTTTCATAAAAAAAAATTTGGGGTAGTGTTTTATGTCTGAGAAGACATTAGAAAAGAGTGTCATTATACTATTATTGTCGTAAAAATAAGAGAAATATATGCATAAGTTGCAGTCTGACTTTACTGGATGTATTGCAGAACCACTGTTTGATCTGTTACTGGATCTGGCTACTTCGCATGGGCCAGAAACAGCAGCTGTTGATGATGGGAGTCACTTGACAGCAGTGGCCTGTTCATGCCTTCTAGCCCTTGTTGTTGTTCGTGGTGACACAGGACGTCTTCTCAATGCAACTGCTGCTCTTCTAATGTCACCACGTGCATTAGCACTGCAGAATATTCATGTGAGTTTGTTCTGCTTTTGTCTTTCTCGATACAGAGGTTTAATTGTATATAATTAGAGATAGGAAAAAATTATTTTATTTTATGGTTGATTTCATGTAATTTTTTTTACCCATTTGGTAGTAACTTTTTGCCAAGTTTGGTGTAATTTTTTTGCAATTTTGTTGTTTGTTGAATCAGTTTTGGTGTTAGTTTTTGCCAAATTTGGTGTTATTTTCTCTGAATTTTGATATTTGTTTTTGATGAGTTACATGTGAATTACTGTATGTTCTTTCTTTTTGCCTTATTTACAGTGTTGTGTTGAAAATTAAATATATCTATCAGTTACATTATACTTATGGACATTAGTATCACATTATTGAAAAAAAGAAATTTATATTAAGCGTATTAAATCTAATCAATTAAAAGAAGAATAACTGCGAAACTGTTGATATAAAAGTTTTTAAAAATAAACTTCAAAGTTATCTTCTGAGTCATTATACTGCCAATCTGTCAACACTTCATTATATTGTGGGGGGAAAACAATCACCTGCAGTCTAAAGGTCTTTCACTTATCTTGACCACACTAAGCAACATTTTGACCAGAAGCAAAACAAAAAATGTATCTAAAAAAGTTGTTTACTACCAGAATGAAAAAAAAAAAACCTAGCATGAATGCCTTTTTTGTAATTCCATTCATTAGGAAGATATGAACAGCAATACGAGCAGTTCAGTCATCTTCAGTTGACGGTTTGTATGAATACACCAATAAAGAGCTGGTAGAAATGCTACTCATTTGGAGTGGTCAAGGTAAATTAAATGCAAATCGAGTGTCCATTTTCCTTGGGTTTTCATTTGTTTACTGTGAAGTCCAGCAAGTGTACGAGTTACTTTACCCTGGATACGTGCGCAGTGTGCCAGTGGAGGAGAGTAAAAATCCGTTTTGTATTACATTTTTAGTATCATCATGTTTACATGAATGGTACACTGAGATACGTTTTTGAAAAGGTCATGAGGAAATAAAGTGGATTACCGTATAAAAAAATATAGTGTCTATTTAAAAAAAGATGTACTGCTTTTTATATCTTTGTGATGAAAAAAGTTACGAGAAAAGCACTCACACTGGTTAATGTGCCCTTGGTAGCTAAATAACATGTGTTTGATGCATTTTTTGTTTTGCTTCTGAACAAAAAATTATTTTGAGTGACTGAGACAAATGGGGTTGGGGACAATCTGTATATTTGAATGCAGAAGACAAATTGCCTTCAGCACAAAACAGACATTTGTCAATGTCCTCATTTCCTGCTGGCGTGGATAAGTGCTCTTCCACTAAATTATGAAGGGATTTATATCCCTTTGGAAATATCTACATGGCTGAGATGTGCCATTCCAGGTATACGTAACAGATTCTCTGCCATGTCAGCGTAAATAGTGTTCAGAGTTGTTAGCCTAGTTTGAAGGTGCAACCTGGTGCATTTTAATGTTTCCTTTACTTCAGCCTGCCTGAAGTATTGTCCCTTCATATTTCTCAAAAACTTGGTGGTTTCATCTCAGTTCATTTCCCTGCAATAGTGAAGTGGTTTAACAAGGAATACAAGGTAAGTTTTATCTGGTGACATCACATTTTCCATTTTTTAAAATAAATAATACCAAAAATGAAAATTTGTTGCTGAGATCTGTAATGTGATGCATCAGTTAAATTGCTTATTTTCATAGCAGATGATTACTGCACTGTAGCTTCACAAGCTAATAAATCAACATGACACCTGCTCCACTTGCTTCTATCAGCCAATCACAACACAGGACATGTGACTTCTTGCAAATAGGTTTCTGATGGTAAACAAACCATTGAGAATTTTCATTTCAATATTATTTTTACTATTTTGTGTATGAAGAAAGGAAAAAAGAAAAACTTTCATTTCTTTGTAAATTTTTTGTAATTTATACCTCGAACTACACCTACATTGGTAACAGAAGACGTATCATTACTTTCATATGTAAAAAAAGTGAAAATTCAGTTATCTTGCACCACTGTGTTATAACACAGGTTAATGTGTCTTTGCAACTTCATTAATAATTAGAAAGACAACACAGTGCACTGTTTCCATTTAAGTAAAGTGTAGTCTCACTACGTAGTTGTAGTAGAACTTGGAATAATTTGTAAGGAGCCACAGCGTCACATCGTGTCAAGCTACTGCTGGGCAGTAAGCATAGTATGGCATCATATGGATTATAGCAACATGTACATAAAAGCATAGCATGATGAGCTAGCTGTACTCACCTGCAGTAATAGCTGGAGTAGTCAGGATGATGTCACCCCACCAGGACAAGAGTCTTGCTGTGAGTTACGTGACCAGGCGCACAGTTTTAGTGTAACGGGTGTGCACTGGAGCCATACAAATAGTAGCAGATTTTGAGGCAGGGGCATTTGGACTAAAGCAGCATCGCCATGATGCCACACCAGATGACAAAATGACTGGGCATTGCTAGCTGCAGCTGTGGGTTAGAAACTGGGTCAGTTAGGCCACCTCCTGCACTGAGTCTCCTTAGGGGACGTAGTGTCACAATACCACTGACCTGCCGTCTGTACCTACCTCTGTCCGACTCCTGCCAGGGGCAGTGGGTCAGGTCTCTTACCCAGGTGTCTTCCTTCACCTTCGTGGTAGATGTTGATGGGCCAGAGCTGCTGAAGTGTGTAAGTACACCACTGCAGAACACCATTGCAGCACAATGGAGTGCCACTGATGTCAAGGCTATGGCCCAGTGTCAGGGCATCAGCCACTGCTTTATCTGATGTCAGCATCACAGGCTGCTGATATCGTCCCTTTTTGGCAGGGTAGAAGCCACCACTTGTGACCCTTTGCTGGCCTGGATTGCTGGAGAGGGGTGTATCTGCCTGAAGTTGCTAATGATATGGTGTGTATCTGGAGCTAATATGGTATTGTTTCTTGGTCACCCATGTATCTACTGGGCCACACCAGCCCACAATCACCACTCAGCCTACTGAGTACCATCAGAAACCATCAGTGGTGTCAGAGATGATGATGTTGCCACAGTGAACAGTGGAGGGTGCACCACCCACTGCAGTGCATCGTTTTGCACCATAGCCTATGACCATAGTTGTGGGGTGAATGTGACGGTATTTTTTTGTGTGGTGGTCATCATGTGGTGAAGAGTTAATGTTCGTGATAATTGTAGAGCTACTTTCACGAGACTGGAGTAACCAGTGGATATCTCTCAGTTTAAAGGTGATTCTAGGAATGAATGGCTAGAGCCTGTGCGATGCACGCAATGTAATTTGCTGAATCTGTGGCAGCTGTTTATTTCGCATGTCATTGTTTTGGTCATATTGGAAAGCAATGTAGAGAACACAGGTGGCACATGAGTAGACAGGGGAAGTGAGCAGGGTAGTGTTACTAGCTGACAAGTGTGCTGTTCCTATTATTTTTGAGTTGCTATTTCTGAGTTGTAAATATGCGTAAGGGCAATGCAATGGCACAAGGTGTCACTGGAGAGGAGGTTATGCAGTCATTAATGAAAGAGGTAGTGCAGTTGAAGCCAGAGAATACATTTGTGTATAGTAAATTGACAGAGAAGGATGAAGAATTAAGATTATTGAACTCACAGAGTCTAGTGCTAGGTCCAGTTGTTGTGAACCTTGTTTCTTCCTTTTCTGGTAGGTTGTCTGAGAATGCATTATCATTTGTAGAAGGCCTCATATCATCAATTGACATTGGGGTTGGTTGGACAAGCAGTTGTTACAGATAGTGAGATCGCACTTATAAGGGGAAGCAAAGTTATTTGTACATTGTAGAGAGGCACTGAACAAAGCGGGAACTTTTCAGCAACTCAAGGAGGAACTGGTACAGAGATACAGGAAGCAAAATAACACATGGCTTTTATGTGAATAACTTAGTGGTATTTCTAAGAGGCCTAAAGAAGCCATCAGGATTTTGTGGATGGAATTAGAAAGCTTAATGTGCATACATATGAGTTAACACATAGTAAGGAGGTAAATAAGGTGTTACTATAGGAAGCCAAGGAAACGGCACTTAATGCTTTTCTGAGGGTTTTGGCACAAGAGGAGCTTTGCACTGGTGCACCTATGGATCTCCATGCAGCAGTTAGGTTGGGATTGGAATTTGAGGAGTTGATGGTGCAACGGGTAAGAAATCATCTAAATGTATTCACAGCAAATATAATATGTCTTAATTGTGGATATATGGGGCATATGCATGTGCTGTGTGACCAGCCACAGGGTATTAGGGGAGGTATGAACAATCAGCAGTTTGACGACACTAGCTGTAGGGATGCTGTAAGACCAGGAATAATAGTAGGGGTGGGTGGTCTGGGCGGTGATAAGCACCCATTAAACTTAAGGAGGAAGCCCAGACTGACTGAAAGCTGTTCCCAGCAAAAGTAAATGCAGTAAAAATAAATGCAGAGGTGTAAAGAGGAGTAGTGGGTGTAATAGGAAGTAAAGAGTATAAGTTTTTGTTGGGTACGAGGGCACATGTGTCAGTAGCCTTGAGAGAGTTGGTGGTAAGAGGCAGTGAAACCCACCACATTTTTGTGGTGTAGTGGATAGTGATATACAACCGCTATGGTCGATAATTATGAATTTTTAGTTGGAGGCAACAAAGTTTAGTCAGGGTGTGGAAGTGATGTCTCGTGTAAGTGAGGGCCACTTTGTGATCCTAGGATTAGACTTTCTGTATCCGCATCATGCATAACTTAGTGGGAAAACATTCAATAGGGGAACCTGTCATCAGTGTTGATCTGTTCCAAAGAGCATCTGTTGTACAAGGTAATCCAGTTAAACTGTGAACAATGGCAATAAGGCTTAATTCATATGATTGTGTTTTGAGTAGGAAGTTGCTGTGGTTGAATCTGGAGCCTGATTTACCAGTGGCTATATTGTGTGTAATGGAACTGCTGGAAGATATTGATATATTAGTGTGTTGTTTAGTGCAGCAAATTATGGTATGTGTGCAGCAGAAGGATAGAGATAAAGTAGTACCCATCATTATAGATAATTTTGGCGCTGTGGAGTTAAGTTGTCAAAGGTAACATTGCTGGTGATTGTTAAAATTTCTGGAAGAGGACAATTGCTGCACAGAAGGTGTGCAGCTATCAGAGGGCACAGGATGCTGTCGAGACTGCAGTTCGTGAAAAGATGAAGTGTTTGAAGGGAACAGAGACGGCAGACAAGGAAGAGCTGCTGTTAGAATTTCAGGACTTTTTTTTTTTTTCCTACAAGAATCGTTGCCTCCAACACCAGTGACTCGTCACAGGATTCTGACAGGGAATGATGTGTCAGTGGAATTGGCGCCAGATGATAGAGTGAAGATTGCATTTTCAGCACCTTGGGGACATTACCGTTATAGAAGAATGGTGTTTAGTGTGAAGGATGCACCAGTGACTTTCCAGTGTATTTTGGGTGGGGTGCTGAAAGGATTGAAGTCTTGTAAATGTCTAGTGTATATAGATGATGTAATTGTTTCCTCAAGGGATGTGAAGGAACAGAGACAAAGACTGGGGTAGGTGCTTAAGCAGTTATGAGCTGCCTGTCTAATATGGAGTATGGAAAAATGTCACTTTGCATTGCAAGAAGTAAATTATTTGGCTTATGTTATTAGAAAGGATGGTGTGAGGACAGATCCAAGATTGGCACATACAGTGAGACATTTTCCAGTACTAGGAGAAAACAACGTGTTACAGCCTTTTTCTGGGCCTTGTGAATTATTATAGTTAGTTTGTGAGAGGATATGCTGATATAGCATAGCTGCATATGCAGTTATTAAAGAAAGGTGTCAAGTTTGTGTAGTCTGAAGAGTATCAGTAAGTATTTGTTGAATTAAGGAGGTTCTAATGTTGCGCACAGTATTGCTGTTTCCACATTTTTGTAAGGAGATAATATTATCATTTGATGCATCAAATGACACTCTCGGATGTGTTTTGAACCAAGAGGTAAATAGAGAGGAACACCTTATTGCTTTTGCATCAAGACAACTTACTGGAGCATAGAGAAATTGTTCTATGGTGGAAAGAGATACCTTTTGCCTCGTGTACAGAGTAACATACTGTCAGTGTTACCTGTAGGGAAAGAAGTTTGAAAGAGTGATGGACCATGCAGCTTTGAAGTATTACTAGGTTTGAAGGACCCATTCAGTAGACTGATGATGTGGGTATTAAAGCACGGGGTATTTTAGTATGAAGTTATCTGCAAACTAGGGAAGAATCATGGAAATGCAGACACATTAATGAGGAAGACGGCAGTGATACAAGCACAAGCCCAAGATTATTCTATGTTGCAAGCAGCACAGAATGCTAATGCAAAATGTAAGCAGTATAGCAAGCAGCAGTGTTTAGTGAGTTAAGTTTTAGAGAGTTAATAGAATATGCTAAGGGATCGGCTAACAGTCTAAACTGGGATTTGGAGAAAGTTCAAGCACAAGCACAATACATACATTAACAGGACTGTTGCAATCACTAAGGGTTAGTAGTAGAGTCTAGCAGCAAGAATATGCTTTTCTATTGCCACGGGGCAATGGTTGAAGTCGAAACAGGTAATACATAGTTGCATATATCAGTGAAAGTACTGGTAGTGAACAAGCACACATTGTTCAGTGGTGTGCAAGGGCAGGGAAGGGGGAAGAAGGTTGTTGGATTCTGCTTATGATGACAATGTACAGGAGGTCGAGTGGCCAGGGCTGCCATTAAATGACAGAGCAGGAAACTAGGTAAAATAAAGAGAACATATTTCAGTGTATAGTATACGAAGGGCATGCCTAGGGTTGGAAGTTACCAAGTTTAGGCCAGTCTAAGAGATCGAACAACTAATTGAAATGGGCAACGGAAGGGGAGGTGGTTCAAGATAATTGATGTCAGTGGCCGGTCATGGAGCACAGAGCCAGAAACTCTGCCTCCCAAGAAAGACGTCAGTTCTGCTCAAGATCTGGATCACGAGAGAGAGAGAGAGAGAGAGAGAGAGAGAGAGAGAGAGAGAGAGAGAGAGAGAGAGAGAGGCAACTGTGTTCTGCACTTTAGAATCGTCCAGCATTCACACATGTGACCTGTATCCCATGCACACTATTGGCTAAAACCAATGACGTGAATTTGCTAGCAGTTCCAGCACAGGGCTCAAGGCATTTCTTGTCCGCAGCTTTAACTGGACAGAACTGCCTCATTTCTGAAAGGCAGGCAACTTGTGTTACGTAGGGATCGCAGAAGCTGCTCTGGGAGAAAACTTGTAAAGATTTGACAGGGGCCTTTGAAATAAAATTTTTTAAACAATTCCCTAAAATATTCCTTGACTGGCTGCCACCATTTACATTCCTTCTCCCTACTAGAGAAGTGGTGACTCACATTGCTTATAAAAGGGTGTTATTCACTCCCTGGAAAGACAGTTTGCCCTAGTAGAGGCTTTAATATTATGGGAGGAATCTGTTACAATATTTGATGTAGTATACGTAATTGGGAGGAGACTCACACAGTCAAGTTTATCAAATTTCATCAGTTAAGAAAATAGTAAAATATTAACTGTTCAAATTTTGTGCAGAAATACAATAGGTTCTGTAATTACTAACAAACTATTCTCTATAATTAAAATTACAACTAGAAAAACTGAAGGACAAGACCAGAACAGCACTTGATTGATTGTCAATTGAAAATGAGGATCAGTTACAACCTTTTTTTGCTCTAAAATGGCAAAGTTCTGGGAAAACTATATGTCCTTTCAATTGTTCTTAGAGTTTACAGTTTTCAGATTATCAGGGTATCTTCATTGGAATAACATAAGCTTGTAAAAACAAAGTTATAGGCATGGATAAACACAAGGCAAAACTCTAGAAAAGATAATTAGAATGGTGTCCACAGTGACAAAACAGCTAACAATATCCTCATCCAATTCATAAAACTTCACATAAAAGAAGGAAAGAATGCAGAGGGTTTATAATCAATTCATAAAATACAAAAAGGTTCGAGGCTAGAATGTGGTTCCGTGCGGCAAAAGCACATGCACTATTTATAAATAAACCTCCAACTGACAGGAGAAGAGCACATGGCTAGTCTGGTGGGGAAGGAGAGATGTGCTTGTATGAAGTCGACAAACTTTAATGGCACTTGTCTATACTAGGGTGATGGAGGGGGAGAGGTAGGCGCAAGGGAGGAGGAAGGGCGAAGGAGTGAGGGGGAGGTGGCACTTTCACCACTCGACACAGCACACGTGTACTTGCTAAGGCGATCTTGAAGAAAACATTTTTTGAAGCACAGCTGGTGGTGTGTACTGGCGGTATAACACTAAGAATGCATAACAACAGAGTAAGACAATGCTCACCAAGTACAGGGTGGTACAAAATTTTTACATGAAAGGATCTTAACTTTTCCGTGGAAAAAAAAACAACGGTTAATTTTAAATTTAAAACAGAAATTGGGTGATAGAGTGCATCTCTGTGTTGAATTTCAGCAAACACAAAATTCAAAAAATGCTGGCCAGTCGTTTTAGGAATTTGTTGTCTGCATAAAAACCACAACAATGTTGTCTCAAGATGACGAAAATGTTGATACGGAAGAACCGAGGTGCGACAAGGAGTACTTATGGCATGCACAGGGAAAGAGTGCTTATTGATTTGCTAGACACAGGTCAGAAACATTGTATAAAGACAGACTGGTGGGAAACAGTCAGTTCAACGAACTAAGAATTAAAAACATGCATTCATTTTAACTCTTAGAGACAGCTTGAAAGAAAACAAGGAAATAAATGCTTCTAAACCAATAGTGGAATTAGCTCGTCTGCAAAGAAGTGGAACAGTGAGACATTAGTTGCAAAAGTTAGATGAAAATTCAAAGTATCACAATCTATTGGACAATAAAAGACAAATAGAATAGACACCACAAATAGGGGCTGCACATTCCAGGTTTGACAACAAAACGAAACATCCAATGAAGCAGACTTGTAATAAGTAGCATTGTAGAAAAATTTAGTAAAGTAGACTTGATGCATTCTTTCAGTAGACAAAACAAAACCCTTGTGTATAAAAAAGACACAGTGAAATACAGTACAATACCATAATTCTACAGAAAACCTGAGTAATGCAAATAGCTTAATTCATCACTTGAGAAAGAAGTATACAGTAGATGAGAGAGGGTACCTTGAAACACCTCCAAATCTTTAAGTATACCTAAACTTTCCACATACAAATAGATATGTATCTGGACCATCCTTCTCACAAAAATATTAACTGTTACTTACAACCCTTTAATTTATTTATGCTCTATATAATACTCTCAGTATATTTTCACTCAGAGCCTATGCATTAAATGACTTATAAATCATATAAAAATATGAAAATTAGACTTAATTATGGCAGACAAGACCAAGAAGGGGAAGAGAAGTGTTAGTGTGCTAGGGTGTGGCTGGCTTATTGCAAGGCGGCAGCTGTGCCAGTCCATGTGTTTGCATGATGGCGTCTTCCTTTAGTAAGCATTCACTGGTAACATAGAATGCAATTTAAACAACTCCAAAAACATTGTCTGAATTGGAAACTCACTGCATAGTAAAATGAATCATGGTTAATGGTTCTGCTCTGACCTCTGGGGGGCACAGCATAAAATAGGCCATTTAACATCACTGAATCATCATCTCTCATACAATTAGCAACATAATTAGCATTCATTGTATCCTACTCAGCTTTCACAACAAAACAGACAACAGAAATAAAATAACTTGAAACAACTGACACAGGAACTCTAGCCTCCACATAATTACCTTCAACTACATGAACAACAGGACCTCTTGCCTGTTCACAAATAACCTCAACAAAACGACACCTAACATCACATCATATCAATAAAACTTTGCTGCCCTCTGGAGGAGTAACAGCCGAAATCATATTCTCTCTTATCAACTTACAGGGATACAACAGATCAATTCTCTTTCATCATTCATTATAACTCTTATTACAGTACATAACTTAATACATCTTAGCTTTGTGCATTGAATTAACCAGTCAAGCAACTACCACATATGGAAAACAGAAGGCATGGACGGAGAAAGAATAAAAGATCATGAAAGAGAATGTAGAGAGACACAGAAACAAGAGAAAGATAAGGCAGAAAACTTCATCCTTTTGTTCTGCAACCCAGCATGTCATGCAGCGTCCTATCAGTTTTGGCAACACGAGTGCTGATCATATAATTATGACTGTGTATGTCTTTGGGGCCTTAAGTTGCCTAGTGCCAGTAGTATACTGATAGATAGTACCAGAATCATCAGACTCTATGGTTTGTTGCTTTTCTTACAAGGCCTAGGCACCGATTTCGCACCTGTGCCTGGTTGTGCAATAAAAACAAATTCCCATCAACATAAAAAGATTTAGTGCGCCAATGATTTCAGAAACCTTGCAGATGCAGTTTGAAGGTGTAGGGGGCTACAGGGCCCTTAAAATTTTCATGTCTGTGGAGTGAGGAGTAGGAACCTACTTTCTTTCATCAGAGGGAGCAGGAATGATGCTTATAGGGGGAAAGAGGAAAGAAAGTAGAATGGATCGTGACATCAAAACAAAATGGAAGAAAATGTCATAAATGGCTGGGAGACTCTGTGGTTGCCAACACATTGTACAAGCTGCACATCCCTGGAGATTAATCAAAAGCTCTCAAAAGTATACCTTAAGACACTTTACATCACAACAACTAAGCATGAAATATTTTGACGATGGCAGAATTTAAAACAAGGATAAGAAATTTACTGTGGTACAGTTTTTTAAATTACACAGGCATTAACTATCTAACCAACATACATCTTAAGTGCTTATCTAGGACTGATTACACATTCAGCGTACCTCATAGTAATTAGACTCACAAAAATTTAAAGTTTAAATCGTCCAAGGTAAAGACACCTCTGGGAGAAAACTTGTAAAGATTTGACTGGGGACTTTGAAATAATTTTTTTAAACTAATTTCCTAAAATATTCCTTGACTGGCTGCGACCATGTACAAGGGTTTTATGGTACATACCTATCCAGTGAGGGTAGAAATAGTGGGGAAGTTCGTACAGATTAAAGGGGACGGTGTGTTACTAATTGCAGAAGATGGGAATCAGCATGTGGCAATGATTAAGGGAGAATTGCAGCAATATCAGAGTCAGCAAATTACTGTATTCCTATTCACAAGAGTCAGATGAGAGGAAATTTGTGGGCCATGCAGTTGTTCAGATGCGAGGCTGACGGTCATCCTGACCAAAAGGAGGTGATGGAACCAAAACTGTACTTCCAGCGAGCAGGTTTACATTGGGTGTAATCAGTGTGCACCTGTGAGTTGCTATGAGCAATGGAAGTTCAGGGGAGTCAGCTGCTTAGCATGAAGAGGCAGTGAATTGTTGATAAATGGAACTATGTATGATATTATGGGGCCAACTTTTCATTAACCAGCTCCAGTGATGGGAGTTACTCTTTTAAATATAACACAACCACAGCTGTGTTGGTCATACAAGCCCTTAGATATGTTGCCTAAGCAAAATCTTATCTTTTTGGACAATACCTGAGAACCAAGCCCATTTCATTCTCTAAGTCAGACGATAACCACACAGAGCAGTTAACGCAGCACATGGAACAGTATCAAGATGGTAGACAGTGATTAGCTGTGACCTTGAGCATTGTAATTTCTAGTGCCATGGTGACACTGATTTTGCTTTGCATAGCTTTTATTTATCTGAGATGATGAGCCAAACAAAAATATGATCTGTGGTTCTGGTGGACTGGATCCCAAAAGCAAGAGATGGAGATTGAATTTGTGGAGTGAAGAAGATAGGAGGTACCCATAAAATATTAATGTAGTAAATGTATATTGCTTAGTATAAAGGTGAAAGCGGTCATAGTGGAGAAATGGTCCTAAGAAAAACCTGAGGAGCTGGATCTTTGCCACTGCACTGTGCAACAGTAATAGCCAGAGCGTGCAGGACAGTGTCACCAAACCAGGGCAAGAGACTTGTTATGAGCTATGTGGCTGGGTGGATAGTTGTCGTGTAATAGATGTGCATCAGAGCCATATAAATAGTAGTGGATATTGAGACAAAGGCATTTGGACTACAGTAGCACCACCTTGGGTTCGAGGCTGGGACAGGCCAGCTGTCTCGTGTGCTGCGTCTCCTTGTGGAACATGGCACCACAGTGCTGTTAACCTCCTGTTCATGCCTACAGGCATCTGACTCCTGCTAGGGGGCAGTGGGGTGTGTCCCATACATGGCGGTCTTCCTTTGCCTTCACTGTGTACATTTCCAGGTGTAAGGCATCTAAGTGCAGGGCATCTGCCACTGAAGAATCTTGGACCATTGTCAGGGCATCAGTCGTCACTCTGTCTGATGTCAGAACTGTGGAGGAGAGCCATTGCAGGCCTAAGTCACTGGAGTGGGGAATATCTGCCTCACATTGCTAATAACATGACGTGCATCTGAAGCTAATAAAGTGTTGTTTTTTGGTAATATTACAGTATATCTTTTTTTTTAACAATCAGTCATTTTGTTATAACTTTCATGACTGGCATATTTCTCTGTGAAGAACTTGAAATTTCCATTTACAGATCATAAGTCATGCTGTCTCTGATGCTGCTTGCTGTTGACAGTATCCATACCTTCATTTGTTTTGTGATATTACTCGTAGAACATGATTCAGTCACCTGGCAAAAGCTTCTCACTGCACTCTGCACAAAAAAGTATTTATGTACAGCCAGAATAGGAAAATTTTAATTGACTTTTCATCTTGGCCCTTAATCTTTGGGATTGATGACCTTTGCAGTCTGGTCCCTTCAACTCCCCACAAACCAACCAACCTTAATCTTTTTTAAACTAGCTTTATGTTATTTCCACTTTAGTATTTTATTAATAATATTTCAGAACGTCAATTCAGAACCCATTTCTATTTATTTCGGAATGCAATGGAGGAAACAAAAAAATAATATGTTGAAAGCTCATTTCTGTGAGGCTACTTTTACGTAGAAAAAACTGATTTGGGTTTCAACTCCTGGACATTATTCTCTAAAGACTGAGCTGAAATACATGCCTTGTGCATTCTTTCACTTAACAAAATTTATTCATGTCAGTACATACATATACTGTCTACTGAAATATTTAAGTCACCAGTATCAAAGGTGAGAAGAATCCTAATTTTTAGTTATCACAAAATGTATTATGTGAAATAGCAAGGAATCTATTAATAGTATCTCAAGAAATCTGCCATGTGTCACTTGCACACATTCTTTCATGCGTACTTTCTGCCTGATGTAGTCAAAGCAGGGCTTGCAGAAAAATTAATAATGTTAATAGTAGTAACAATAACAATAAAGACAATTTCAATTCCTTATCCACTCGGAATAATACTTTAGGTACCTACACTTCATTGTCTTTTTACATTTACTACCATCTAACAGTTTCTCTTTTCTCCTTGCACTTCCTTTAAAATCAATTATTAATCCTCTGCACTTCTCCCCATCTCATTATTTCTCTTAAAAATATTTTTTTTGCCAATTTTGATCATTTCTTCTCTTTTGTTTCTGCAACATTCTCCCTTACAACCTTTAAAACTGATTTTTTTCTTTAGACATTCTTCCCTAGTGGGACTCTCCTGTCCTCTCTGTGAGCTGTTCATTTAAATAATCATCACATATTAAATTTTCTTTAAATGTCGTATTTTGTTTTCTTTACTTAACAAGTCCATAATAATAATATTATTATTCTCATTATTATTATTACTATTATTATTATTATATCATCATCAGGTATTTTCAAAATAGCCTTATACTTTACTGTTCTGCAATATCCAGTTATCTACAGTAGATTGTTTTATTTTTCTGTAATTCCCTTTGGCACAAAAATGAAACAAAATTTTTCCTTATTTTTCTGTGTAACATGCCTGTTTGACTTGTACTTACTACTAAATTTTATTTACACTCAATGAGTAAAATAACCCCTTTTTATTTCTCTTCATCTGAAATGTAACTCTGTTTTACAATTCCTTACCACTGACATCCTTCATTTCCTTTCTTTGTCTACTGTTTGTACAACACCTGCTCAGTACCCGCTCAGTTCCTTCATATTGTGCCTTCAGTTTTTGTTCAGCGAAATGTGGCTCAGGCTCTTGCTTAGTCATGTAGCTCGATATTCAAAGCAGTTAAATCTTTTCCAAAGGGTTTGCATCACAGCAACGAAAGGCAAAAGAAAGGTAAAAAGAAGAATCCCTTAGAAATGTTCCGAATCTAACCATGTGTATAAATAAATTTGCGATGTGAATGTAAAATGACTCGTTCCAAGTAATCACAATCTATAATGCAAAATGATCCATGGAACATGACACTAACTGGCTAAGGCAAGGACACATAAAAAAATAAAAATAAAAAATAAAAAAAAAGAATCCAAAGAAACCATCAGATTAATTGAAAAAGATATCTGTTAAACATGGCAAATAACATATCCCATTTTAGAACAAGCCATTACAGACAGCCACATGACACTGCAAAAATTATGTCACAGTACATCTACTCACAGCTTTGCAGCCTTTGACATTGTATGGGTGAAAGCACAGCACATTATAAGAGAGAACAGAATGCAGTCATGGCAAGAATTTTTACAACATTATTATCCTTAGTCCGGTTGGTGTTCTAGCGGTAAAGCGCTTGATAGGAAACCAAGAGGTTGCGGGATCGAATCCCAGTCGGACCTTGGATTTTTCAGTCTGCATTTTAACTTAGCCTTCACCTCTCAACAATGTAAAGAGTTACCAGAAATGACACATGCTTCGGATTCCACTTTAAACTGTACATCCTCTTTTCCCGGTTGTATAATTGGGGTAGTTTAGGGACACAAGTTGCCAAAATGGCATCCAGTTGACAGACTTGCACCAGGTCATTGTCCGAAATGAAGTAATAATGTAAAAAATTATTATTATTATTAACCATTTCACATTATCAACAGATGTATGGAAATCAGTGATAAGAATCAGTTTCCAAGGTAATGCATGCACTGCAGTGGCTGTACACCAGAAGTAGTCCACTTAATGCCAAGTTACTGTGAACAAATGGCATTTAATACCACCTAGATCCTGCACGCTAGCACAGGCTGGAATTAGCTAAGGGCACACAGTCAGAGTTGAGTTCCAGTCATACTGAAGAATACAGCTGCCTCATTTGTATCGAGGAGTTAGAGCATATGATATTAGCAGAGCACAGTGGCACGCCAGGACCAACAAAGTGCACTATGAAATGATATGTTTTGATGTGTAAACATCGAATCCAAGAAATATCTCCTCATGCTTTTTAACAGGATCTGGTATGAGGGAAAATATGGACAGTATCCTCATTCTTGTAGGGAACACACACACACACACACACACACACACACACACACACACACACACACCACACACACACCGAAACATGGGTGGGATCACACTAGTTTAAGTAGTTAGTGCAGCGTGGCACTTACATGGTATATAGGGCAGACAGTGGAACGAATGATCAACTGCCACTTAGTATGAGCTTAGGAAACAGGAAATTTCTCATTTGTCTTCAGTGCAGGTTCCATAAGTATCATTCTGCCATCTTCAATATAACACTATTGGAGGTAGTGATGCAAGAGTCTTTTTTCACCTAGGCGACACTTGATAGGAATATATTTTGATGTGGAGATGCTCTTTGACTCCACATGATGATAAAAATCCCCTGACAACTTTATAAAGGGGATCTCCTGCATTTTTCCCATTATAGTCTAAGTCTTCCTTTTAGAATGATATTTTAGGTTGGAAATGTACTTTAACTGACATATACAGGTGAGAGATATAGCTGTTACTCTTTCTGCCATGGTCCACAAACAAGAGCCCTGTCTGATGATATTATTTTTGTACAATTTTTCTATCTTATACATGTATTATAGTTTCGAGAGAACTGCTTGACAACTTGAAAAGCTACAATTACAGGCTAAAACCACAGGCTTCATATTTTTCCTGAGTTAATGTATGTTTCAGTTTTTATCATTATGTCATGTTTTTAATCAAACCGAACAGTGAATGAGGGACACCATTCTTAATTTCAAGGAATCAATAAAGTTTGTGGGTCTCATCCTCGGTGCAGAGCAAAAAGGTCTAAAGACTGTAAACATCTTAAAACATCTTAGTGTTGGAGGCCAGACAAATTTGCCCTGTTATTATTTTACAGACCTTTAGTTTGGTCATGGATGGACTAAGGCTGTACTATATATGGTTCTGCACAAGTGTCCTGTCCAAACACATGGGAGTCTGTCACGATGAGGTCATTAGATTTGTGACATCTTATATGCAGCCTCTGTACTGAGACTGGGGAACTGCCTTTAACCATCCAGCTGAAGTTCCTTATTATCTGGTCAATATCACAGTTTCCAATCATTGTTCTTCTTGTTAAACTATCAGTGTGTGGGTTGGAACAAGTACCCTCCCATTGTAATAGTGAGGTGCAAATTTTTTTTTAAATTTGATGAGGTAGAAGAAATGTTGTACACTGGGCTTTATTTCTATCCAACTCTTTTAATTAATTTTAGATGGGCACTGAAATTTACCAATTATTTACACTGATGAGTCTAAGTAGAGTCATACTGTTGGCTGATCAGCTACTGAGGAGCATTTTTTGAAAGGTTGATAAATGCTCAGTTGTTGAAAGCTTAGATTTTTGTAGTTGCAAATCAGGCTTGTTGCCTTGCATTACCTGTTGAAATGGTTTTGTCAAAAGGCATATTTGCTGCTGTTGTCGGATGTTGCAAAACTCAGTATTTGCTCTCAGCCAGTTAAAGCAAAAGTGCTTTGCTTTGAAAGGCTTGAAGGGGGAATAACAGTGTATGACATCATTGTGAATGATAATGTGATAGAGTTTTCTGGAGAGAAAAAAAAAGTTTGGCGGAAGGAGAAGAGCAACCTGTAGGCAAGCACTTACTGAGGGCAGCTGCGGCAGGGGATAGGCACAACAATATTAACTCCTGTTTACTGCTCAATTCAAACAAGCTTTTTCAGGGAGAAGGAGCATTAAGAATGGAGCAAAAAGGAACTTATCATAACAGTTTATGATAACTTACAGCATAAGGAACAAAAGATGGCCAACAGTATTTGCATATACTGCAACATTTAAAGCAACATCAGGGGTGTCCAAAGACAGACTCTGAAAAAGAATGAGATCTGGAGAAAAAAAGAGTTAATTACAAACCATAGGTGTACAAAATAGATGCAAAAAAGTTGCGTGCAATAGTGAAGGAGAAAAATCCAAAAGTGGTTAAGTTATGTTTTGATATGTAATAGAATTCACCAATACTAAAGCTCTCAGTAAGTTCGAAAGACAAGTCTGGTTATACAATTTGTACATTATGATTCATTCCCATTTTCAGTCTCTAAAACAGAGTTGCATGCAATCCTATAGGCATGGGACAGGTGAGGTGCAATTGAAGGAATAATTTTCTTGCCTGGTCTGGTTCCCTGAGTGCCTTGAAAACCATGCAGCAACAGTACCCAACAGGCAAAATGGCATGGAACATACAAGACATCCTACACATACTGCAACACCAAAGGAAAAAAGTATCGTCTGCTGGATACCAGATGATGTAGGAATCCAGGTAAATGAAAAAGTGGACAGGACAGCAAGAGAAACTTGCAATAAAAATAGTGAACCACCTTGTGCTTGGAAGTCATTGCCTCATTGCTGAGAAGGAGAGTTATCTGTCATTCATAGAATGAGTGAATGAATGCAGTAAATAACTAACAAAGGCTGATGAAGCCAACAGTTGGGCGGAGGCCAACATCCTTCTAATCACAAAGATGGGAATAAGTTCCTTCAGCCTTGACTCTGGTTGGAGGACTCACCAATGTTGTGACAGATTGTTACAAATGAATAGCGTTCTGAACAGGTGCTAAATGACATGATTACTGTACGCGTAAAATGTTAGAATTATAATATATTTGCAGACAAAATGAACACTTATCTTTTTAATAGAACTTTCTCTTTGCTGTGACTGTGGGTCAGAGGTAGGTACATGTTGATAGAATCAGTCTGACACTTATGAGCCGGCTGGTGTGGCCGAGCGGTTCTAGGCGCTACAGTCTGGAACCACGTGATTGCTATGGTCACAGGTCCGAATCCTGCCTCGGGCATGGATGTGTGTGATGACCTTAGGTTAGTTAGGTTTAAGTACTTCTAAGTTCTAGGGGACTGATGATCTCAGATGTTAAGTCCCATAGTGCCCAGAACCATTTGACACTTATGATGAATTATACTGTCATTGATAATACAGCTCAAAGCACTGTTCAGTGGAAAGTCTTTATCGTGGCACCGTTCAAAGACAAATTTCACGAACATATTCAAAGACTTGCAGATTAACTTGGAGAGTCTAAATGGTTGTCACTAACTCTGTTGTAGACAAACACAGTATTCTTCTTGCTGCTTGCTGTGGAATAGTCATTGACTATAACATAGCCTGGCATAGAACTGACTTTGTGTCCGTGTATCTGTCTATTTCAAGACAGGCCACTGAAGGTGTCATGCAGAACTTTTGTTGACATGTCTTGCTACTTCATCTCATTGATTTGGCCACCGATGCTCTGATACCAAGGAGCATGTTTGTGGTGTCGATAGCAGGCACCAATGCTACACCTATCGACTGCACCACAACCAGTATGTGGTGAAAAAGCAAAGCAACCCACCATCTTCTAGAGGAATAGTAATGAAATCCTAGAAATTTCTCTGTATAAATCAAACTTTTAACACAGAACACAGCTTCAGTTTGCTACAGCATGGTTCTCTATCCACAATCTAACAGTAAGAGAACTAATACATTGTGTATTGCACCCTGCAGTGGAAATTTCAAACAACATCAGATGAATGACAGATTATGAACTGTGGGATCAGTAATAGCTATTGCCCTGGAAGAGCTCAGAAGAAGCTCCATATGTAACATCCCATCACAGGATTAATATCAATTGTAAAGAACTATGAGGGTTGGCCCCTGAGTAACCTATTTGAAATGGTCCTGAAATATTAGAAAGTTATCAGTAAGCCTGATATGCTAGTTAAGAGATTTATTTAAAATGTCCATTAAAATAGATGTATTGTTATTGCTGTGGCTGTCATGACTAGTGTTGAGCTTATTCGCTGCTTGTAAAATAATTATGTTTCACAAGAAAAATTGTATTTAGCATGTATACACTGATGTGCCGAAACATTACAACCACCTGCTTTTCAGCATGTTGGTCCACATTTTTGGATCACTGCACAACAGCGGTGTGGATTTATCAAGTCCTTTTCTGGTTTGTGGAATAGAATGTAATAGAACATAATCTTTATTGTCACATGACATGTTACACACAATCGTTTGATTGAAACATTGGTGACTCATCAATGAATAATTCTATGCCTACCTAAGTATACCTTAAAATAAGGCCCATTAAAATAAAGCATATGGATGCTCCCAGAAGCACATCACAACATAAAAAGATAATTACATGTTAGATTTCTTCCTTTTTCTAAAAATTTCCACAGTGGTTTAAAATAATTCTTTTTAAGTATTTTTCATGTTTGTTTCTCTAGTTTTTAAATATGGACATACTTCAAAGAGCACATACTTTCATAAAAGTAGTGTATATGTATACATCTAGATATTTATATACATAGTGCACACGATACATAGTTTATAAGTATGGACACATATAAAGAGAACATATACCTTCATTAAAAGGGAACATAAGCATACAAATAGAATGTAATGTAGAAAAAACAGGGAAACAAAACAATATCTCTTACTTGTACTCCTTGTTTATAAAATCATCCACACTGTAGTAGCGTTTGCTTCTTAAATATTTTTCAATGTTTGCACCTGTGGGTTCTAGCTTGCAGTCCAACTTTGAATGCATTTTATTGCTAAGCTTCAAAGTCATGTAATATTGAGTATTTTCAAACAATGTTAGTCTGCGACGAGGTAACATGTAATCTTGTTTGTGCCTTGATTCATGAGCATGCGTAAATGAATTTCCCTCAAAAAGACGTATTTTTTTTAACTCAAAGAGAAGTGTTTCATATATAAACATGGAAGGAATTGTAAGTAAGTCAAGGCTTGCACATAAAGGTTTGCATGATTGTCTAATGTTTGTTCCAGTCATGGCTCTAATAATTTTTTTCTGTAGCTTGAACACTTTGTGGAGGCTCCGTTTTTCAACTCCCCCAAAAATTATGTCATATCTTACAACTGATATAAAATATGCATGATGCACAATTTTCCTAATGGCTTTATTTATAACCCTCAATGCATGAACAAAACTACACTCCTGGAAATTGAAATAAGAACACCGTGAATTCATTGTCCCAGGAAGGGGAAACTTTATTGACACATTCCTGGGGTCAGATACATCACATGATCACACTGACAGAACCACAGGCACATAGACACAAGCAACAGAGCATGCACAATGTCGGCACTAGTACAGTGTATATCCACCTTTCGCAGCAATGCAGGCTGCTATTCTCCCATGGAGACGATCGTAGAGATGCTGGATGTAGTCCTGTGGAACGGCTTGCCATGCCATTTCCACCTGGCGCCTCAGTTGGACCAGCGTTCGTGCTGGACGTGCAGACCGCGTGAGACGACGCTTCATCCAGTCCCAAACATGCTCAGTGGGGGACAGATCCGGAGATCTTGCTGGCCAGGGTAGTTGACTTACACCTTCTAGAGCACGTTGGGTGGCACGGGATACATGCGTATGTGCATTGTCCTGTTGGAACAGCAAGTTCCCTTGCCGGTCTAGGAATGGTAGAACGATGGGTTCGATGACGGTTTGGATGTACCGTGCACTATTCAGTGTCCCCTCGACGATCACCAGTGGTGTACGGCCAGTGTAGGAGATCGCTCCCCACACCATGATGCCGGGTGTTGGCCCTGTGTGCCTCGGTCGTATGCAGTCCTGATTGTGGCGCTCACCTGCACGGCGCCAAACACGCATACGACCATCATTGGCACCAAGGCAGAAGCGACTCTCATCGCTGAAGACGACACGTCTCCATTCGTCCCTCCATTCACGCTTGTCGCGACACCACTGGAGGCGGGCTGCACGATGTTGGGGCGTGAGCGGAAGACGGCCTAACGGTGTGCGGGACCGTAGCCCAGCTTCATGGAGACGGTTGCGAATGGTCCTCGCCGATACCCCAGGAGCAACAGTGTCCCTAATTTGCTGGGAAGTGGCGGTGCGGTCCCCTACGGCACTGCGTAGGATCCTACGGTCTTGGCGTGCATCCGTGCGTCGCTGCGGTCCGGTCCCAGGTCGACGGGCACGTGCACCTTCCGCCGACCACTGGCGACAACATCGATGTACTGTGGAGACCTCACGCCCCACGTGTTGAGCAATTCGGCGGTACGTCCACCCGGCCTCCCGCATGCCCACTATACGCCCTCGCTCAAAGTCCGTCAACTGCACATACGGTTCACGTCCATGCTGTCGCGGCATGCTACCAGTGTTAAAGACTGTGATGGAGCTCCGTATGCCACGGCAAACTGGCTGACACTGACGGCGGCGGTGCACAAATGCTGCGCAGCTAGCGCCATTCGACGGCCAACACCGCGGTTCCTGGTGTGTCCGCTGTGCCGTGCGTGTGATCATTGCTTGTACAGCCCTCTCGCAGTGTCCGGAGCAAGTATGGTGGGTCTGACACACCGGTGTCAATGTGTTCTTTTTTCCATTTCCAGGAGTGTATTTAACTGCTTCAGTAAGCAATCCACATGATTAGTCCATGACAAATTTTTGTTTATGGTCACTCCCAAAAATTTAACAGATTCTGCAGTTATCAGGGAGCTATGGTATATCAGATGTCTGTGCAGAAGTCATACAATTCCTATAAATTGCAGACTGGCAGTTTCTGGATATAGGCCTAGTTCCCAGTACTGTCTCAGCTGTGTTCCATCAGGTTCAGAATTTGGTGGCAAGTACATATATGTGTGTTCATTATCACGGTCTTCATTGTCATGGCTGGAAGAATCTAGCTTTTTTGAATTGCACACTAGAGAACTCTCCGTACAATATATTCTTCATTATTGTAACCCCCATGACAAATTCCACTAGTCCCTGTCCTCCACCTGCTGCTGTTCCCTTTGTTACTGCGACCTCAACTTCACAAACGCTCTCCACCCCATCAGTGCATCTGCTGCATAGTCCTTTTCCAGTCTCTGTTTCTGTTCTGTCCCTCCTCTCCCTGCCCAGCACAGCCCCTTGATACTGTACCTAGCAGCCCATAATCCAGTCTCCTCCACATCCCTAAATACTTCCTCAGGCAACACAGCAGCATCTTTCGCCATCCCTACACTGCTATCCCCCCAACCCCCCAGTCCCTCATCCTCTGATATTTTTGTTTACCCTCTCCCCCTCCCCCCCATTCTGAATCACTACTTACTGCAGTCAGGCCTCAGTGCCCTGAGACAAGAATGGCCATGTATCTATGAGTTGTACAAGTATGAATCTATGTTTTTTTTCTAAATCTGACAAAGGGCTATGTCTAATAACTTAGTATACTTTTTAATGTATTTTTAAATGTGCCTGTCTGCCACCGAATAGCTCCTTTATATGGTAGTCCTTTGTCAGAGATGGTTACTTCAGTAGATTTCACAATTTGTGGCCCACGCCATTGCTAGCATGAGACCCATCCATCTCTACTCTGCTTACATACTTTCCTTACCGACTCACGTGCTTGCACTGTCACTGAGTGGCATTGTATGTCATGTTGGGCAGTGGTCATGATACTTTGGCTCATCAGTGTACTATAAAATTATTTATGAAGCTTAAAGCATTTAAGTCTGCAGCTCGTGGTCTTGCAGTAGTGTTCTCGCTTCCTGAGCACGGGGTCCCAGGTTCAGTTCCCGGTGGGGTCTGAGATTTTAACTGGCCCCGAGATGAGTGGGTGTTCTTGTGTCATCATCATCATCATCATCATCATCATCATCATCATTCATCCATCCCCATTATGGTCAGAGGAAGGCAACGGCAAACAAGCCCCATTAGGACCTTGCCTAGTACAGCAGTGCGGGTCTCCTGCGTCATTCCCCTACGCTCTGTCAAGAAATATGGGACTTCATTTCCATTCCATTTTCAAAGCATTCTAAAGTTTTTGACACTGGAGTATTGTTGTGTCTCGCTGATCTTTCAAAGTGCCACCACGCAGTTACGCGCGTCCTCTACATGCGGCGCTGTCTGCCAGCCATGCAGCAGCAGCGCCACCTAAGCAGCCAGCCAGCCAGCCAGTGGCCGTTAGACTCGGACTCAGTTATGATTTGACTGTTAAAGTGTACACACATCTTACTCTGTTCACTTGATCTGTGACTTTCATGTATTGCGTCTTTCTTGAAATACATTTGTTCAACTTGAAGTTGTAACAATTTGCCGATGAGGATGGGATTTTTCTTTTCCATCGTTGACTCACATGTTTCCATGGCTATTTTAGAGCAACTATTTCAAGGACCATAGACCAGCAAACGCTTCTCACAAATGCGATTCGTGATTTCATCGTGGCATCAAATGCGGGGCATCTCTCGTCGTCGTCTCTACCTCCTTTTCCTCCTTATGATGAGACGGCGAAAGACTGGTCTGATTACGAAAAACGTCTTCGACAGCACTTCTTGCCATTTCATGTCGCAGATGAACAAACATGTAAGTCTCTGTTCCTTACATGGATTTCACCTCCAATGTATCGGCTGTTGCCGCAATTGGCTCCTTTGAAAGATTCTGCGTCTTTGTCCTTTTCTGATATGTGCTCACTTCTGTCCGTCTATTTTCAAAAGCAAACGCATGTGGTAGCCTCTCGTGTTGCCTTTTATTGTTGTCAAAAACAACCGAATCAATCCTATCGTGCTTGGGCTGCTGAACTCACGGCCTCAGTAGAAAGTGTCAATTTTTTACTGAAGTTCACAAAGAATCCTATGCCGATTCCATGGTACGGGATGCTATTATCCGATCGGCGCCCGACGAAGAAGTTAGGCAATGTGCCCTTCAGCTGGCAAATCTGACTCTAGATGAAGTCCTATCCATCGCTCAGTCTTTTGAAATTACTCGCACCGCTGGAGTGCAAACAGAGGCATGGGGCGATGTCGGGGAAATACAACCACTGTGCGATGTTGACGAAGCGTGTGGCATGTCCCCGCTGGCCGACGTGGCCACAGTATGCTCCCAAGCGCAGCCTCGGCCTAACCGTAAACAAACCTCTAAGAAACTGCAGCAAAACCCACGGCAACTTCCTTCATGTCAGTGGTGTTTTACGAAACATCCACGAGAAGCTTGTCCACAACATTGGGCCGTATGTCACAAATGCAAAAAAAAAAAGGGTCATGTGTCATCCGTTTGCAAATCCGACCGCATACATGATGTTCATGAACATGACGCTGATTCTGATTCTGTGTTGCCTGTCAACTGTACTTCATCCCTTTCAGGGATGTTATTCCTCAATGTCCAAATACTTGGTCGAGATGTTCGCATGCAGGTGGATACTGGTTCTGCTGCCACTATCATCAATTCTCAGACGTATCTTCAGTTGGCTTCTCCAATCCTGTCACCTGTCACTAGGCAATTACGGACTTACAATAAACCAAAGATTTCTCTCTTGGGACAATTTGATGCTGAGGTATCTTACAAATCTGTCGTTCGCACTGTTCCCGTATTTGTGGTCGACCATAGTAACGCGGAGAATCTTTTTGGTTTCGATGCCTTTTGCGTTTCGTCTCTGATGCTATTCCTTATGCTCAGCTGGATTCCCAGTCAATGACATTTTCGTCCCTTTTTTCTCCTGGGTTAGGACGTGCAAACGACTTTGAAGCACGTATCACACTCAAACCCACTGCTCGGCCTAAGTTTTTTCGGGCTCGGCCCATTCCTGTGGCCCTTCGTGATCAGGTCAAACGGGAGCTGGATCGTCTCACTGCTTCAGGGGTCTTGCTTCCTGTCACTTCCAGTGAGTGGTCCTCTCCTGTCGTTGTCATTGCTAAGCCAAATGGTGATATTCGTCTCTGTGGTGATTTCAAAGCCACTGTAAATGCTCAATGTCTTATCGACACTTACCTTATGCCTTGACCTGAAGAATTGTTCACTAAACTTGCTGGAGGCCAGTATTTTTCTAAACTTGACCTGTCAGAAGCTTATCATCAACTTCCTCTCGACACTGCTTCCCGGCAGTTTCTGGTCCTTAACACACCTTTTGGCCTATATCAATGCCAACGATTGCCACTCAGGGTTGCCAGCGCCCCTGCTCTCTTTCAACAATTCTTGGAACAATTATTGCTCACTGTCCCTGGGTGTATAAATTACCAGGACGACATTGTTGTCACTGGCTCCACCACTGACGAACATCTTCAAAATCTCCGCACACTTTTCCCTGTCTTACAGACTGCCGGTCTTAAGTGTAATCCTCAGAAATCAAAATTTTTCAGGCATCTATCACATACTTGGGGTTTCAACTCTCGCGGGATGGTATTCGTCCGCTTCACCAAACTGTCGCTGCAATCAATGCCCTTCCTCGCCCTACATCTGTTAAGGAACTGCAGGCCTTCTTGGGGAAAATAGCACACTATCACAAGTTTTTACCATCTGCTGCTTCGATGGCTCAGCCGTTGCATCGCCTGTTGCATAAAAACATGCCTTTTCACTGGTCCGCGTCATGCAATGGGTCTTTCCAGAAATTGAAGACTATGCTGAAACAGGCCCCGTGCCTGGCTACTTATCGACCAGG
Source organism: Schistocerca nitens (assembly GCF_023898315.1). Lineage (NCBI taxonomy): Eukaryota > Metazoa > Arthropoda > Insecta > Orthoptera > Acrididae > Schistocerca > Schistocerca nitens. The sequence continues at coordinate 483,364,339 of NC_064618.1, forward strand.
CCAACATCTTGTTCTTGCCACGGATGGCTCTCAATACGGGGTCGGTGCAGTCCTTGCGCTCCGTTTTTCTGACGGTTCTGAACAACCCATTGCTTATGCCTCCAAAACGCTCACGGATGCCCAACAAAAGTATTCTCAAATTGAAAAAGAAGCTTTGGCCATTAATTATGCTCTTGGTGTTTTTCTCTACGGATCCAAATTTCATCTTGTTACGGATCACAAACCACTTGTTTCCTCGTTTCATCCATCAACGTCACTTCCTGACAAGGCTGCACACCGCCTCCAGTGTTGGGCTCTTTACTTGTCTCGTTTCAATTATGAGATTCATTTCCGGCCGACGGCTCAACATGCGAATGCTGATGCACTGTCTCACCTTCCCATGGGTCCTGATCTGGCATTCGATAGGGATGAACTTTTGTGTTTCCACCTGGATGTTGCTGAGCAGCGGGTTGTGGACGGGTTCCCCATCACTGGGGACCGGCTGGCGGCTGCTACGGGTTCTGACCCTACCCTCTCCCGGGTTTTACGCTGTATTCAGAAGGGTTGGCCAGATCGTCCATCCACTAAGGCTTCTGATCCGTTGTGGACTACTACGCTTTGCATTACCGCCTCACAGCTAGGGATGGTGTTATCCTCCTTTCCACCGAAAATGCTTCGCTGCGTGTTGTGGTACCCACATCTTTGCGTGCTTCGATCTTGCACCTCCTTCATCAAGGGCACTGGGGTGTCTCTCGCACAAAATCTCTGGCGCACTGTCATGTGTACTGCCCCAGCATCGACTCTGAAATCGCACACATGGTTGCTGCCTGCGGCCCTTGTGCATCACAGGCCGCCGCCATGAAGTCATCTTTGTCACCATGGCCTTCGCCTGAGAAGCCCTGGGAGCATATTCATGCTGACTTCTCGGGACCTTTTTTAGGTACTTATTGGCTTCTTGTTATTGACGCCTACTCTAACTTTCCTTTCATTGTCCGTTGCACGTCGCCTACCACCGTGGCAACCACCAATGCTCTAGCTCGCATTTTCTCTTTGGAAGGCCTTCCCTCATCTCTTGTTACTGATAATGGTCTGCAATTTGCCTCTTCTGATTTTGCGGATTTTTGTGCCCATCACGGCATCATGCCCCTCCGTTCCATCCACAGTCAAACGGTGAGGCTGAACTACTGGTCCGCACATTTAAGGCTCAGATGAGGAAACTATTGACTTATTCTGCTGCTGATGATGCCCTTCTCCAATTTCTGGCTTCTTACCATTTCACCCCCATGGGCGACCACAGCCCGGCTGAGCTCTTACGTGGCCGACAGCCTCGCACGCTACTTCATCTTCTGCGGCCTTCCACCTCATGACCACGGGTGCCTTCGCTTGGCCTATTCACCACCGACTACCTTGTATGGGTACGGGGATATCACAGGCGGCCAAAATGGAGTCCTGGCCGCATCTTATGACTCCGTGGCCAACGCCTGTGTGAAGTCCAGATGGACACGGGTGTTGCAGTGCGTCATTTGGACCAGCTTCGGCCTCATGTGCCAGCAACGCCTGTTCCGGATGCTGCTACATGCTTGGGATACTGGAATCTCTCATTACTCACAACGCAGTCCTCTCACCATCATATCGGTGCCAGCACAAGAACTGACGCCACTAGGAGACGTGCCCATGCAGGAACCAGATGACCATCATCTGTCGGAGCAACTCTACTCGCCTCCTTCTCCTACGGACACGGACACATCGCCGATGTCTCCTATTATAACAACCGGACTTGCCGCAACGGGCAGATTGGTGCACGGGGCCTCAGCAGATTCGACCCCCACGTCTCCTGTCATCTCGACCCATTATCATCGGGGACACTTCCGTCCGTACGGGAAGCCTCCTTCTCGAGACTTTATGGCCAGTCAAACAACACCTATGGATGTTAGCAATCTACGGGCTACCTCCATCAAGGCCTGTACAAAAACTTCAAAGGGGGGAAAAGTGTTGTGACTCGCTGATGTTTCAAAGTGCCGCCGCGCAGTTACGCACGTCCTCTACATGCGGCGCTGTCGGCCAACCATTCAGCAGCAGTGCCACCTAAGCGGCCAGCCAGCCAGCGGCCGCTAGACTCGGACTCAGTTATGATTTGACTGTTAAAGTGTACACATGTCTTACTCTGTTTACTTGATCTGTGACTTTCATGTATTGCGTCTTCCTTGAAATATGTTTGTTCAACTTGAAGTTATAACAAGTATGTCTTGATTAGTATTGACAGTAGTCTATTTTATTGTTAATAAATAACAATGCTAGGATTGGTTCCCCTTAGCTGATGTTAGTTTGAATTTTACAGATGCCAGCAGTGTTAACAGCACTTCAGAGGAGTGTCCATGGGGTTTTGCTTGGTAAACTTGTTCGACCAGATTGGATTTCCCACGGTGTTCCTAAAACATCAAGAATTGATTCATTTCATGTCAAGATTGGCACAGGTAAATATGTTGTTATTCATGCTAACACCATTAATTGTCTCTTGATTTAACAACAGTGCATTAATTTTTTTTATTAATGTTTCATTGTGTGGATTGCCATGCATAGTTTTTAACATTTGGAAAAGAATTTGGAGATAATAATGGAAATGACGCAGAGAGGGAGAATGATGTGGTGGAAAGTGAGTCTTATGTTGAAGAACAATGCGAGGCTCCAGATTCATTGCATCAAACTCTGAATACATTTTTCATTTTTTAAGGTGTAGCTAATGACACCATATGCCTTGTCTTATTCAAGTAACGGAATCTTCGTACTGATATGAATCTGGAAACATGACACTTCTTCTCACCAGTTCTCACAAACTATTCATTTATCAACAATTTCCAGCAATTTCAGCACGAACATTGCATTTATTGGCCACAACAGCAATTACAATTAATATAAAACTCCAGCTCATCTTGAGCTCTTACCAGCTCAAGAACTTTTACATTACTAAAAGATTAAGGCCCTAACATTAATTTCAATGCAACAATTATGTTATGGCATAACTACATGGAATTGGCTATTTTTGTCAATTCAATCTGGCTAGCCAGCAGTGACTGGTACATGCATCTTGGCACCTGTTGCCCTGTTTTACTAGGTGCATTGCAGTAGACTCACACTGCTGCACTGAACCTTGGAGAAGACTCAGTAACACATAAAAGTAACAGTAAATACTAATTGTAAACATGCAAAAGTCATCAGCCAACTGAAGAGTGTCTTCTCATGTGTATTAAAAGTTGTCACTGAGGGTTTTTTATCTTACATCAGGTACATGAAGTAGAAAGTAAAGAATACAAGAATCAAAGTCAGAGAACTCAAAGAAGGTTTTTAGCACAAAGAAGAAATTATGTTGTTAATATCTGTTGTGAAAGGCAGTTCCTGTTTGAGAACCAAATTCATTAGACAAAGTTACTAAAATGTTTGAACCCTTTCCTGAATGTTTTTACGTATTTTTTCTGGCCACTGTGCTCCAGTTCAGAGGAATTTAAATTAACTAGAAATAAACTGGAAAGGATTATACTCAACACTGACTGCAGATGTGATATTTTGTGGCAATAATTGCTGAAAATTTTAAATTAACTAGAAATAAACTGGAAAGGATTATACTCAACACTGACTGCAGATGTGATATTTTGTGGCAATATTTGCTGAAAATTTTTAACTCTAAATTCTATGAAATTTTATGATAGTGCTCACTGATGGGTGTAAGCTGGGGCATTTCTTCTTTTGTGATCCTGTGGTTTAGTGTGTTGTCCTGCTATAGGTTATCATTTTCCTGTTGAGGTGTTAAGAGGTGTATCAGGTGGAAGATGACTACTGGAAATTATGGGCAATAAACTGTGACTGACAAAATCAGTAACTTGGCTGTGCCATACCCTCGTGGTCACATAAATGAGTGTAGGCCTCACTTATCACCAAATAGGACACAGTACAATTATGCTTCTTGATTCAGTGAAAGGATCCTCCAATATGTAGGTCTTGTGGAGTCCAATTCACAGTACGCCACAGTTAAACTTATTGTGTTTTGTGTTCAAACAAGTAGCAGAGGCTGGTTTATCTGCAGATCTGCCCTCTGTCTTAGCTGGCAGCAAGACAATTATAATACATATTTTTTTGGTTCTGCGAAGTGTCTGACTTGCTGATTAAAATACTAAGGAGCAGTTTTTATTGTCTTTGTTGTTGGCTCATCAACATTTTTTTGGAAGCTGTCAACTGACCACAAATTATTATTTTATTTGTATTTCGAAAAGGCTTTAGAATTATGACCAAGTCATGGCCTTTTCACAGTTTGAGTGACAGAATAAAATTGCAAGTGTAGATGATTAGAATCGGAGAGTGTGAATGAGACTATAACTCAGTTTGTGTCTTCTCTCTTTTTAGGTTTTATTCACATTTGGTTCTGAATGTTTTAGAAACAGCCCTAAATCTTCAAGCATATGCAGGAATGCGAACAAGTGCACGTGTGCAATCACAAGAACTCTCTTGCACATGTGGTATTGTCACATTGGGAATGTTTACTTTGAATGAAATGAGGCTTTATTACATGTGCCAAAAACCTGTTACTTCCGTGATCAACTGTCATCTTGCATGTCATACTTACATTTTATCTGCGAAAACATTTTATTTGACCATTTAATTCTCAACTGCTCTGTTTAGCTTTTGTTTTCAAGTGCTCCCAGTTTCTTCCTTCCGGCTTTTTATTATTATCGAATGGTGTGGCACCAGAGTAAGTTTATAGTACTTTTATTCATGAGTAATATGGTTCAGATTTCCATCTGGCTATCCAGATTTAGACCTCTGTAATTATCCTGATTCACTTGGTCAGTAGTGTTCAATGGCCAGGGCATTCGACAAGCCACATACGCTCCTGGGTTGTGCCAAATGGCAAGCATGATAATTCATATCTATCTTTCCCTCCCTCCCTCCCTCCCTCCCCCCCCCCCTCCCCCCTACCCACTCCCACCCCCTCCCTCTCTCTCTCTCTCTCTCTCTCTCTCTCTCTCTCTCTCTCTCTCTCTCTCAATGACTACATTGTTTTGGCCAAATACATTGCCCAAGTGCTGCGTCCTAACTGGTGTGAAGTGTCATGGCAGGTGCAGATGGTGATTGGAGAAACAACACGGGAAGGGGTGAAAGAGGTGGAGGGAAGGAAGACTGATAGTTGGGAATGAGAGGTGGCAAAGGAACAGGATAGTAATCTGGCTATGGTGAGCTGACTTTGGCACAAGCAGGGAAAGTTATGGTGTCATGGAAACAGATGGCACAGTGGATTCAGAAAAGGGTGGAGGTAGAACAAGGGAAGAGGGAAACTTCAGAGAGGAAAGTGTGAATGTAGATTAATGAGGTGAAGTTGGAGATGTGAATACTGGGATGGAGGTGGATGTGGAATAGAGGCTAATATAGTTTGAGACTAGAAGGATTGCGGAATCAAATGATGTGTTGTAAGGACAGTTCCCATCTACATAATTCATAGAAGTTTGCATTGGGGGGGGGGGGGGGGGGGGAAGAGAACCTAAGTGGTATGAGTTGTGAAAAGCTTCCTCTAAGTGCCCCAGTAACAGTTTACAGTACAAGGGTGCCATTGAATGCTATCGCTTCCTTCTAACCAAATACATCTTTAACTGAAGTGTACTGCCCAGTCGTTGTACTTTGATGACTGACCCAGTCATCTTATTCAGGTACTGCAAGCTGTGTTGTTATGTTTACTTTTTGTCTTGACCGTCATGGCCAGTGGCATGGTGCTTATACTGGCTCCCAGGTAGAAAAAGAACAAAGGTTTATTGATAATAATATATTGACCCTTCACAGTTTTCTTGAGTTACAGGAAGAGTTAACACTTTGCGTTACAAGAATAGTTAACACTTGGCGAGTAACTGTCCACCAAATATGTGAGTCATAGCTGGTGTCCGAGTCAGCGTTGTAACTGCTACTGAATGGACACTATGGAGAGCTGGCCTTAGTTCTAATTGATGAGCCAGTGAGTATGGCCAGTGTGAGCATGAAGCAAATGCTTGTGCTCCAATGCGTGGGCTGCTAGGTACTGCCAACGAAAAGCCTGGAGTGTAAAGAAATGCTGGCTCCCAGTCATTGAGGAGTATATTAAATAGGCAGGTAAATTGGTGTCCATGTTGAGCACATGACTTGATTGCAGTGCCTGGATCATTGAGGTTCACTCTGCTAGTGGTGAGGCTGGCACCTCATTGTGGCGGTTGCAGGAGATACCATCAACAACGAGTTCACATCTTTTGGTCATTGTCCAGAAAATTTACATATGTGTGGTGCATTTGCCGGAGTGTACCGAATTGCTGGCACATAAGCTGGTTTTGGCAGACAACTTAAGCCTATCGGTTGATAGTGGCAGCAGTAGGAGTCAGTGAATGCCCACAGATATGGCATGGACTCCGTCCAGCCTGTTATTGCAGTCAACAACTTGGCTATACATCCAAAAACACACCATCAATCAAACACACTAACATGGGAAACTCCCAATTGCACCCCCCTCAGATTTAGTAGTAAGAGGGCCCATTGGACAGCCCATAAAAAACTGAACACAGATAAAGCATGAAATCAGGAAGAAGGTTTACTGGACTTTGGAAAGAAAGCAAAATAGAAACAGTGAACAGTTAAGGAACAAGATGATGTGCAATGTAGAGCAGACAAAGAGAAAAATGGATCATGGTTAAGTGGTCATGGTGTTGTAGTGTCACACAGGCAAGTCGTGTTCAAATATCCCTCATGCCAACTCCCCCCCCCCCCCCCCTCTCCTACCCCACTGTTCACTTCATCACTTTATTCAAATTTGCACCTGTGTTGTGGTGCAACGTCCTTTTGCAACAGCAAGGTGTAAAGTAGGGACCTATAATGATAGTTGATTCTGCACATCTACTCTATTAGTAGCCAAAAGGAAGTGGCTTTCGAATGGGAACCACAAATGTTTGGTGACAAGGCAGCAAGTAAACCGAATCCTCCACAGGAAAATACATTTGGTGTGTCATATGTGGCATTAGTGATAGTACGTGTGTCATATGATAGGAATCTCTTATGAACGCACCTAATTTGTACGGCTGGTAAGTGTGTGAGATATGCCTCCTTGTTTGATATAGGTGTTTGTATGAATACAAATGTAATCATTCCCAAGGAAATGAATAAACATAATAGTTTGTCACTTAAGCTACAACAAATGAATGCAATGGTTTTAGAACATCACGGTTTCTCTGTGCTCTGTCAAAAATATGTTTTTAACATTTTTGACGTTGCGATCAATTTTGGAAGTCTTGACTCTTTAATTCTTTTGTTGTAACATAGTTCACACCTGTTTATTTGTTGATTTTATTCCTGTGCGACATCCAATGTAGTACCTTGCCTACTCTCACTATTCATCCCATTTACTTGTGTTGGTAATGCGTTCTTACCACATTACTCATATTCTATAAACGGCTTGCTCGCTTGGTAATCCAACACGATGACCACCTAACAACAATGCCCTTGCTGTTTCAGGTTGCTCTTTATTGCACTTGTTGTTCTTTGATCTTTCGTTGTTTCTGTTTTGGTTTTTTTTTTATTCCACAGTTCTGTGCACCTTCTTCCTGTTTCCATGCTTGATCTGTTTTAATATTTTAAGTCGTCGTCCCCCCCCCCCCCCATGAATCACGGACCTTGCTGTTGGTGGGGAGGCTTGTGTGTCTCAGCAATACAGATAGCCATATGGCCATACCATAGGTGCAACAACAATGGAGGGGTATCTTTTGAGAGGCCAGACAAACATGTGGTTCCTGAAGAGGGGCAGCAGCCTTTTCAGTAGTTGCAGGGGCTGGATGATTGAATGATCTGGTCTTATAACATTAACCAAAATGGCAAAATGGTGTTGCTGTGTTGGTACTGTGAACGGCTGAAAGCAAGGGGAAACTACAGCCATAATTTTTCTTGAGGGCTTGCAGCTTTACTGTATGGTTAAATGATGATGGCATCCTCTTGGGTAAAATATTCCAGAAGTAAAATAGTCCCCCATTTGGATCTCCAGCCAGGGACTACTCAGGAGGACGTCGTTATCAGGAGAAACAAAACTGGTGTTCTACAGATCAGAGTGTGGAATGTCAGATGCCTTAATCAGGCAGGTAGGTTAGAAAATTTAAAAAGGGAAATGGATAGATTAGAGTTAGATATAGTGGGAAATAGTGAAGTTCTGTGGCAGGAGGAACAAGACTTCTGGTCAGGTGCATACAGGGTTATAAATACAAAATCAAATAGGGGTAATGCAGGAGTAGGTTTAATAATGAATAAAAAATAGAAGACATTGAGTTTAATTGATGTAAGGAGAAAATATAAAAATGGAGTAAATGAAGCAGGTAAAAAGGAATACAAACATGTCAAAAATGAGATCGACAGGAAGTGCAAAATAGCTAAGCAGGGATGGTTACAGGACAGATCTAAGGATGTAGAGGAATATGTCACTAGGGATAAGAGAGATACTACCTACAGGAAAATAAAAGAGTCCTTTGGAGAAAAGAGAACCAGTTGTATGAATATCAAGAGCTTAGATGGAAAACCAGTTCTAAGCAGAAAAGGGAGAGCAGAAAGGTGGAAGGAGTATATAGAGGTTCAGTGCAAAGGCGATGTACTTGAGGGCAATATTATGGAAATGGAAGAGGATGTAGATGAAGATGAAATGGGAGATATGATACTATGTGATGAGTTTGACACAACACTGAAAGACCTAAGTCAAAACAAGGCCCTGGTAGTAGGCAAAATTCCACTAGAACTACTGATAACCTTGGGAGAGCCATCTATGAGAAAACTCTACCATCTGGTGAGCAAGATGTATAAGACAGGCAAAATACCCTCAAACTTCAAGAAGAATATAATAATTCCAATCCCATAGAAAGCAGGTGTTGAAAGGTGTGAAAATTACCAAACTATCAGTTTAATAAGGCAAAATACTAACACAAATTCTTTACAGATGAATGGAAAAACTGGTAGAAGCTGACCTCGGGGAAGATCAGTTTGGAACACATGAGGCAATACTGACCCTATATCTTATCTTAGAAGATAGATTAGGGAAAGGCAGACCTACCTTTCCAGCATTTGTAGACTTATAGAAAGCTTTTGACAGTGATGACTGGAATACTTTCTTTCAAATTCTGAAGGTGGCAGGGGTCAAATACAGGGAACAAAAGGCTACTTACAATTTGTAGAGAAACCAGATGGCAGTTATAAGAGTCAAGGGACATGGAAGGGGAGCAGTGGTTGGAAAGGGAGTGAGACAGGGTTGTAGCCTATCCCTGATGTTATTCAATCTATATATTGAGTAAGCAGTAAAGGAAACAAAAGAAAAATTTGAAGTAGGAATTAAAATCCATGGAGAAGAAATAAAAACTTTGAGGTTTGCCAATGACATCGTAATTCTGTCAGACACAGCAAATGAACTGAAAGTGCAGTTGAACAGAATGGACAGTGTCTTGAAAGGAGAATGTAAGATGAACTTCAAAAAAAGCAAAATGAGGATAATATAATGTCGTCGAATTAAATCAGGTGATGCTGAGGGAATTAGATGAGGAAATGAGACACTTATAGTAGTAGATGAGTTTTGCTATTTAGGGAGCAAAATAACTAATCATGGTTGAAGTAGAGAGGATATAAAATGTATACTGGCAATGGCAAGGAAAGCATCTCTGAAGAAGAGAAATTTGTTAGCATTGAGTATAGATCTAAGTGCCAGGAAGTCTTTTCTGAAAGTATTTGTTTGGAGTGTAGCCATGTATGGAAGTGAAACATGAATGATAAATAGTTCAGACAAGAAGAGAATAGAAGCTTTTTAAATGTGGTGCTACAGAAGAATGCTGAAGATTAGATGGGTAGATCACATAACTACTGAGGAGGTACTGAATAGAGTAGGGGAGAAGAGAAATAAGGGATTGGTTGGTAGGACATGTTCTGAGTCATCAAAGGATCACTGATTTAGTATTGGAGGGCGGTGAGGAGGGTAAAACTCATAGCGGGAGACCAAGAGATGAATACACTAAGCAGTTTCAGAAGGATGTAAGTTGCAGTAGGTACTTGGAGATGAAGAAACTTGCACAGGATAGAGTAGCATGGAGAGCTGCATCAAACCAGTCTCTGGACTGAAGATCATAACAACAACAACTGTGTTCAGTTTTTGACAGGCTATCGACTGGGCCATCTTACCAATAAATCTGAGTGAGGTGTGATGGAAAGTTTCCCTTGTAAGAATACATGAGATTTTGCATCCTTCACCATAGCTATGTCTCCCTTAAGGGGAAGATATACAGTGATTCTGTGGCATGCCCAAGGGGATCCACATGGCACTCACACTCCAAAAACCCAGAGAAACATTTCTAGCCCCCAATATCCTAAACTACTTGTCTGGCTTAGGTTCGCTGATGGTATTTTTGTGATTTGGACCCAGAACCAAGAAGTTATTCTCATTCCTTGACAGCATCAACAGCTTCTATCATATCTATTCCATATGTTCATCCTTAAAACAGTGTGCCATCTCAACAATCATTGACAGCCACCACTCTGGTAGCTACATGAAAACCTCTGCACATATCAGTCTACCAACCCCAACCCTTGAAGTACTTCCATTTTGGTAGCTACCATGCCTTCCACACTAAAAAATGTCTGCTGTACAGCTGGGCCACGCATTTACAACACATCTGCAGTTAAAAAGCATCCATTTCCCATATGCTGAGTGGCTTACTAAAGCCCTCACTACCCTTCAGACCTAGTCTGTAAACAGATGTCCTATACTATACACACACACACATGCCCCTAATCTTCTAACCACTACACAAACAAGTAGCAATGGAGCACGTCACCTCTACCTCATGTTATCCAGTGTCACCACAGACTCAGAAAGCTTGACTGTATTCTTCACTGGAGCTTCAACTCCCTATCATCATGCCCATCCTTCTTACAATCTTTCCTTCTCCCAAAATGGTACCCCATCAATCCAGCTAATATATGAAATATTCTGGTCCATCGTTATGCTACATTTATTCCCGTCCTCTTGCCATAATGGTCATATCCCTGTGGAAGACCCATAGTCTCTTCAGAATTACTTAAACACTGTCACTTTGACAGTAGCATGTGGAGGCACAGAGCAGAGTTTCCATGTCCTGCATGAACAGGAGCATAATCTTACATTTCATTCGTCTTGCTCAAACTCACAAACCTCTCAGTGTACAGAGATGGTGCTGGCATCATTGTTTTCTGGAAGAGCTGCACTATGTTTTAACATCTGTTTTAGAAAACTCCACTGACAGGAGTCTTATCACTATCACAATGCTCAAAGTGTCACTGTCACTGTTGTTATTTAATGAAATAATCATGTCCTCCTCTGAATTTTCTAAAACAGCTTCATTCTGCCATGCTCTTACCATGATGCAGTGCATTTTATGGACAGCTTTCTTCCAGTCTTCAGAGACAACACTTTAACAGCTTCTTTTGTGAGTGCTTCAACTGCTGACATTATAAATTTGTTATTATTGTTGGCAATGTAATCTTTAATTTGGTTTAATATTAATAAGAATCACCACAGCTGTCTTAAGGTACATTTATTATGTCACAACCATTTTTGTTCAATGGACATCATCAAGTGACATGTCTCATAACAAATTCTCACAGAATTGTGCTGATATCATGACTCAGGAAGTCTAGTCATCTTAATATCACTGAAGGCACATTCTGGAACATGAGCCTCAAACATATGCCAAGCACATGTAGAAACAAAATGAGGCTTGAGTACAGGGAATGTGACATGTAATCTGATCTGTTCTCTCATATACAATTAGTTATTATTCTGTTGCATATGTTGGAAGTGAGGGTGCTGTACAAGGAAGGAAGACTCAAATAACTTGATGAAGATTGTTAAAAAGATTGGGAGTCTTGAACAGTCAAAACCCAAGAACTACTAATTGCTATTGTGATTTATTTCAGCTTCTCAGCTATTATTAAGAACATCATTATGACACACAAGGAACCATAACAAAAGCGAACTAGCTACAAAGTACTGCAGATTTGTTTTTATCTAACAAACGGACCTTATGGACTGGGTTTCTGAGTGCTGTGAAGTACAAAAGAAGTCGTTGAATCTCAGTCCTAGGTAGCTGAATGGTTGATGTGAAAGTCTGGTAGCTGTAAAGTTTATGCTTTGAATCTGGCTAGCAACATTTTTTTTTGTTTTACTTTCATTGAAATTCCATATTTATTAACAAATGGAAATGTTAATAAATGAATGTGAATCATAATGTTTTAATGAAAATAACTGTTGATATTTTTAGTTATTAACTGGATGAAAATAACAGTATTCAGAATAAATTAAAATGTGGTGCAAAAATGCAAAATATCAAATATGAAATAAAATACTTTTTTATTTCTGGAGACTGAATAGTATTATTGATGTATTTAATAAATTTTCATTTAAAAATTAGGCATTTCACAAGTTTGTATCAAATTTTATTTTATTTTCATGCAATTTCTAGTCATCAGTCCATTTAGTTTTCAAGACGAGTAATGATTTAAGTTCTCTGGGTTAGCACTATGAGTAATGCAACTGCTTTTTGATCCCTTCATTTTTTTCAGCCTTTATGTTTTTTTTTTATTAGAAAATACACAGTTGTATTCATTATCCATTGTATATATGATTTAAACACTTTAATGAACATGAATCATCAGTCTTGTAAAAACCAACTTGTGCTCTACTCAAATGATGGATACAGTATTTCACAACTTTCCAAAAGATTTTGTCTGCTTATCACAAAAGTGTTGTTATATGGGATATCAAACAAAATTTATGATGGGATCAAGAATGCAACATGTTACCTTGAATGGAAAGAGGTAGAAGTACCTTCTGGTGTGCCTCAAGGAAGTGTATTGGGACTGTTGCTGTTCATGTTGCATATTAATGACCTGACAAACAATATTAATAGTAGCGCCAGATTTTTTGCAGATGATACTGTTATCTATAGTGAAGTACTGTCTGAAAAAATCTGCACAAACATTCAGTCACATCTTGATAAGATACTTCCTGGCAGATTAAAGTTCTGTGCTGGACAAGAGCTTGAACCTGAGACCATTGTCTTTTATGGCAAGTACTAATCCGACTGAGTTATTTAGGCATGACTCACAATCTGCACTCACAGCTTTACTTCCGCCAGTACCTCATCTCCTACCTTCCAGGAAGGTTCAAATCAGAATATGCTCTGCTACGAAGAGAAAATTCATTCTGGAAAAATCTTGATAAGATTTCAAAGTGATGTAAAGAATAGCAACTTGTTTTATATGATCATACAAGTAATGTTATACCTTTCCAAAACTCAAAAAAATTGTATCCTGCAACACCAGTGAGTCGCATTTAGAATCACTCAACTCATATAAAATATCTGGCTGTAACAATTTGTAGGAATATAAAATGGAGTGACTACATAGGCTCAGCCATATGTAAGGCAGCTAGCATACTTCAGATCATTGGCAACACACTGGGAAAATGCAGTCAGTCTAGAAAGAAGACTGTGTACAAGTCATATGTGCATACCATCTTAGTACATTGCTCAAGTGTGTGGGATCCATACCAAATACGGCCAACAGGGGATATTGAACGTATAAAAAGAAGGGTGGGACAAATTGTCACAGTTTTGTTTGATTCATGGGAGAGTGTCACGCAAGTGTTGAAAAACTCAAATTGACAGATGCGTGAAGATAGATGCCAATTATCCCATGAAATCCTATTTACAAAGTTTCAAGAACCAGTGTTAATTTAAGAATCTATAGATAATCTTTAGATTCTTATATATCATTCCTTTAGGGTCAGTGAAGGGAAGATTAGACTAATTACAGGATGCACAGAGGCATCTAAGCAGTTATTATTCACATGCTCCATGTGCAGTGGGAATGGGAAGATACCTTAACATGTGGTACAATGCCAAGTACCCTCTGCTATCCACTTATGAGTGCTTTGCTGATTTGTATGTAGATGTAGAGTCATTGGAGGCTCATCTCACATCAAACTGTTCTGGGTTTTAATTATCATGCCCATTACTCATTTTTCGTGCTGTATGCTGTTGTTCCCTGTAGGAAGTTTCAATTTAACCCTGTTTGTTTACTGTTCCTGAATATCGTTGTTGCAGTCTTTGTAGTTATCATATTAAGGTGGATTACATTGAAATACTGGATGACTTTATCACTAACGCTCCCACACAAAATCTCCTGTCTTTTGTAAACTTATTGTTAGTTTATTGCACAGTGTGTTGAAAATTCTTGAGGCAAAGCTAAGGGGGTTTCCTGATTGGTTGCAGTTTTCATCCCCGTCAGTTTTCTTTTCCTTTTCAGTGGATAGTAAAAGTTTTCTGGTTGCTGACTGCAATGTGTGTTATAAATTGTGAGAATTTTATTAATAAGTATGACTAGAAATGGGAAAGGAATGATTGGAAGAGTTTCGCAAAACATTGCTATCATTTAATTTAACTGATGAAATGAGAAAATATAAAAATGCAGCAAATGAAACAGGCCAAAGGGAACATAAATGTCTAAAAACTGCTGAATAGCTAAGCCAGAACGACTAGAGGACACATGTAATGGTTTAGGAGCATATTTCACTAGGTGAAAGATAGATACCACCTACAGGAAAATTGAAGAGGCCCTTGGAGAAAAGAGGAGCACCTGTATGAATATCAAGGGTTCAGATGGAAATTCATACCAAGCAAAGAAGGGAAAACTGAAAGGTGGAAAGAGAGTGTACGGTCTGTGCATGTGAGATGAACTTGAAGGCAATGTTATACAAAGCGAAGAGACTGCAGATGACGATGAGATAGCAGATACAATACTGCGAGAGGAATATGAGAAAGCACTGAAAGACCAAAGTCAAAACAAAGCCCCTAGAGCAGATGACATTCCATCAGATAGCCTTGGGAGAGCCATCCATGACAAAACTGTTCCATCTGCTATTAAATATGTAAGATGTAAGAGATAGGCAAAATACCCTCAGACTTCAAGAAGAATATAATAATTCCAATTCCAAAGAAAGCAGATGCTGTCAGGAGTGAATATTACTGAATTGTCAGTTTAACAAGTCATGCTTGCAAAATAATACCACAAATTCCTTACACAAGAGTGGAAGAATTGTTAGAAGCCAACCTCGGGGAAGATCAGTGTGGATTCTGGAGAAATGTAGAAACATACAGGGCAATACTGACCCAACTGCTTATCTTAGCAGAGGTTAAGGGAAGGTAAATCTACATTTATAGCATTCTTAGACTTACAGAAAGCTTTTTGACGATGTTGACTGGAATATACTCTTTAAAATTCTGAATGTAGCAGGGATGAAAACAGCAAGCAAAAGGCTGTTTACCACTTGTACAGAAATGAACAGCAGTCAAAAGAGTTGTGACTCAGTAAAGGAAAGCAGTAGCTGAGAAAGGAGACAGGGTTGTAGCCTATCCTCAATGTTATTCAATCTGTACATTGAGCAAATGTAAAGGAAAACAAAGAAAAATTTGTATTAGAAATTAAAGTTGTGGTGCTATAGAAGGACGCTGAAGATTAGATTGGTAGATTGTGTAAATAATGAGGAGGTACTGGATAGAATTGGGGAGACAAGAAATTTGTGGTACAACTTGACTAAAATAAGGGATCAGTTGATAGGACACATTCTGAAACATTAAGGAATAACCAAGTTAGTATTGGTGGGAAGTGCGGAGGGGGGGGGGGGGGGGATAAAAATCGTAGAGGGAGACCAAGAGATGAATACAATAAGCAGATTCAGGAAGATGTGGGTTGCAGTAGTTATTCAGAGATGAAGAGGCTTGCACAGGATAGAGTGGCATGAAGAACTGGATCAAACCATTCTTCAAACTGAAGACCACAAGAAAAACAATAACATCTTATCATCATGAAATATAATTGAGATATAAAGGTTGAGGGATTGCTGTAATGTTTAAGAGTTGTTAAAACTGATCTAGCAAGTCTGAGACCTTGGCATTCACCTTTGAGTAGATCTACAAAGTTTTCTTTAATTGTAAGACACATCTGTTTATCTCTTGTGCTTTTGATTCATCAAATAATAGCTACATATTTCAGATTTGTTAGTATTAAGGCAACTGAGACAGGTGTTTCCATTTGTGTTAACAGATATTCACAGCAGTCAGACCACAAAATCACTGGCAAGTGATGGACAATATTTATACTTATATACGTCAAAAGGTCTTTTCAAGATAGGCTCTGGTTACGGTGGAACTGTAAAGGCTAACATATACATCCACAAATCAGATTTCTTTATTGATGAAAAAGGATGGCTAGGATTTGCTTATGTGAGTATTTATTTTGTAACTTTATTTGTCATTGTTTCGGCTTCTTATTGTAGTGTGAATTGATACTGCATGTGTTTACTTCATAGGGAATGCTGTACTTCAAATTTGTTGGGAAAAAAGGCTGTGAGCTCCTGCTTATGGACAGAGAATCGTTGAAAGTCATGGATATTGTTTCCCTGGAAGGGAAAGATTGCGGTTCTTGCGTAATGTTTTCTGATGGAGAAAATCTTGGAATGATTACAGCAGCGAAAGATGTACGATATTTATCATCACTTTTTCCAAAAATTTTGCTATATTTAGCATCTTCAATTGAGTAAGAATTAATGAGAACTCTAGTTACTATACATCTGCACTTCATGTATATGTTTCAGGATGGTTTTGTTGTTCGTACAATAAATCCTACCAGTTCACCCGTTGTGTCAGTCAATGAACTTCCCCTTAAGTTAGCAAGAAAATGTGTTGATGTTTTTGGATATGCTACATTTGATGAAGAAACCATGATACACACTGTACAGATTGGCTATGATGAAGAAATAGCTGTGATTGCTGCAGGGAAGGATTTTGGTTTAATAAGAACTAACTCAGGAAAGGTAAGGCAATAAATTCTCTACATCCTGGAATGGAACTGTGATTTAAATTAATAATTTATTTGAGTAGAATTTGCAACAATTGCTTTTTTTGAAGTTTTGATATAATTTATTTTCTGTACCATTAACTAGTTTTCAGGCCACTGCAAGCTCATCATCAGATACTATTCCTGTATCACTTCCATGTGGTGATGATCCTGTAGCAGCTTAAAATGTAGTTAATGGTAAAAAAAAAGTTGTATCAAAACTTCAGAAAAGCAAATGATTGTATATTCTGCCAAAAGATATTCCCAATGCAAAGCAGATAAATATCCAAAAATGTACTAACAGGAATTTCTTTGCATTTTAATTAAATAGTGACAGTAAAAAATGCTACAGAACAAAATATGTCTGAGAAACACATTTTTGTGTTTATATTGGTGTAGTTAGTAACATACAATGCTTCACTGCTTTCCCCCTGCTTTCAGGTCTTCTATTGTGGCAAATCGGCAAGTCTTGGAATCAAACAAGGAGGCCTCAGAAATGGCAAATGGGCTGAACTACCAATCACTAAGTCTCCTAAAATAACCCACTATGCTGTTGGTCATGAAGGTCTTCATGCAGTGCTGATCTCTGAAGATGGATCTGTGTTTTTTGTCGGAACAGCAAGAAGAGGAGAAGATGGCGATCAGAGTAAGATATTCTTCATCATGTGTACATGTACATGAAACAAAGTTTCAAAAATAAAATGTGTCTTAAGAAAAGTGTGGTAGTTTTTATGATAATTTATAAAATAAATAAATAAATAACTGCAGAGTACAGGGTGTTAAAGGAGGAATAATAAATATTTTAGGTGCTCTTAGACTTTTTTCAAGTAAAACATTCCACAAAACAAGTGTCCAGTTTTTATTTGTTTCAGAGGTATAGCTGTTTAAAAAGTGACTGAAACAAATACTCGTAGAAGGTGATAAGCAACCTCAGATTATTAAGTTTGTAGTTGAATATCATAAATCCCACCTCCAACTTCAATGCCCTTTTGAATTCACTTGGTAACCACAAGTGTAGCTCTTCTGAGGTCACCTTTTTTATTAGGGCACACTATTCATAATCTGATTGATCAATCCATCTCTTGTGTTTACTTTTATATTTCTAGCTCTCGCCTTTCAACTATCACCACTGACAAAAAATCTAAAGGGGTAGGGTGTGAGGATCTTGATGGCCAATGAATGTGATAATTTCTGCTGACCTGTCTTCTGATAGGAATGTTGGGTTTATATGATGTCTCATTAGAATTTGATGACTACAATGTGATGACTAGAATATGTGGGGCCCCATCATGATGGAATTACATATTCACCCTTGTAGACAAAGGAAGCGATTCTGATAATTCTGGAAGCTTATTCTCAAGAAAGTACAGATAACTAGGTCCTGTAAGAAGATGCAGTAATGCAAGAGGCTCCATCAGTTGATTGTCTATCATCCTACACCTCTCATTTACAGAGAAACGTTCTTGAAAAGGTGTCTCCACAGAGGCTTGTGGGTTTTTGTTGCACCACCAGTGTGATATATGGCTGTTATAGATACTGTCATGTGTGAAAGCGGCGTCATCAGTAAACAGTACTAATGGACTAGTTGCTGAAATGCAATGAGCCAGAGATAAAATTCCAATCATCTACAGTCACCTCCTTGTTGAATGTCATGATTAGTATCCCAGGCAAATTCAGTAATCTGTGGTGGCCTGCAATGTTTGCATGCCTCTGAGATCTCAGGGTCCCCAGATGTCTGTATAAGAGCTTTGTTGATTATTGCAGCATATGTAGTGTCCAGTAGCTAGAGGAGCTAAGCAAGGTAATCAAAAAGATTGCCAAGGTCTCTCCATGAGGCTGTGTAAGTGGTCTATTGATCAGAGATCTTAGTATTGACCTCCCTATTACATCTGCTAAACAGGGAAGATACTGTTGAAGGTGCCGCTACGTATGGAGATGAGATTCTAGTAGTTGTGTGTGCAGACTTCAGGGTGAGACTTGAGGAAATGATGAATGATGTGCATGTTCAGATGTAGCTGTGGTGCATGGGCAACACACACACACACACACACACACACACACACACACACATACACACACACATTTGAAGGGAAGAGTTCCTCCTGCTACAAATACGTTCCTCAGGCTTGATGGAATCCCTATAAATTACAACACTGTTTGCAGATAGCTAGGAATTCTTGTATACAAGAAAAGGAGCTTTCTAGAACATGTAAAATCCTTTTCTCAGAAAGTGGCTAAAATTATACATAAGGCTGCTCATGCTGGCACTCCCAACTATAAATTATTGTTGCATTTGATGCGGTTATATCATAAAGCTACACTATTGTGGGCTTTGCTGTCAGCATCTGGGTGCATCAGCTTCAACTGAAGCTACAGAAACAATACTGTGATGAAGTCAGCAGAGTGTACTTCTTAGGCTCATTGTCACCTTTTGCACTACATCTGATGTGGGTTTACTGGTGATTCTTAGTATATGTCGTATGGGTATGATGGTGTGTTACAGGTCAGCATTGTATTGGTTGGGATGTGAACGATATGATTATGTGTATGATGTCATAGGAGCTCATATTTTTGATGAAAGTCACTAATGAGCCTGGAAATTAAGTGAACAGAAATCTGATTCGGACACTAGAAGTGCTGCAAAGTGGGTATGCCAAGCATTAGGAACTGGCTCAGACTGCATTGCATCAGCCCTATTTGACGTATGGTGCACTGATTAAAATGTCGTGGTCCACATTCCAAACATCTGTATTGAGTGGGATGTAGTAATACATCAATCTGAGAGGAAAGTCCTGCTGATAACGACATTGCCCCATTCCCAGGTAGAGAGAGAACACAGAATGCGGACAGTTAGAGTGCATTCTGCAAACAGTTGTAAGTGACTGGAAACTATGGGCTACAGTTAATGAATGCACATTGTGTACCTATTAGATTGGTGCATTAGTTCATAGCATTTTTGTTTTGCATGTTATTATTCCGATTGCTATAAGTTTTTATCTACAAATTACTTCCCTGAAGTGAAACCATCACTGCTGACATTTATTGTCAACAACTGAAACATCTTGCAGACACAGTCCAAGAACAACAACCTGGAAGACTGCATGAAGTGATTCTCCTCCATGATAATGCCCACCTGAATTCTGGTAGACTGACAAAAAACTCTATACAGGAGTTGGGTTGGGAAGTCGTTCCACACCCACCTTCTTCACTTGATTCTGCACCCTCAGATTTTCACCTTTTCTGCTCTCTGTTGAACAATCTTCAAGGAACTTCCTTTCCAAAAGAAAATGTCCTCTGAACGTGGCTTGACAAGTTCTTCATCTCTAAACCATGTGACTTCTATAGTCGCAGAATCAAAAAGTTATCCCAGCATTGGCAGATGGCTGTAAGTAGTGAAGGAGAATATATTATTTATCACTAAAGTCTCTGTTATGTGTATCTCTTGTGTTTATTGAACTTATGGAAAAATGCTACGAACTTATGCACCAACCAAATATATATACTCACTCTTTATTATTATTATTTGTGCCAATCAATCATTCTCCACAATGTCAGCCCCCGGTAGCTGAGTGGTCAGCACGACAGAATGTCAATCCCAAGGGCCCGGGTTCGATTCCCAGCTGTGTCAGAGATTTTCTCTACTCAGGGGCTGGGTGTTGTGTTGTCCTTATCATCATCAATTCATCCCCATGTAAGCGCAAGTTGTCGAAGTAGCATCAAATCGAAAGTTTTGCACCCGGCGAATGGTCTACCCAATGGGAGGCCCTAGTCACACGACACGACATGACACGACATTCTCCACAATGCAGGAAACAAGATTTGTGGTCTGTTGATGTTGTTTGGATATTCAGAGCATCCACTTAATCTTATAGCCAGAAAGTTGAACATTTGCTTTATATTGGTTTGGTGCAAGGGTTAATAGCCTAATTTTTAGTTAATTGGCAAAACTCAAGTTCTTCTGAGGCTGCCTGTAACAAATTTAATAATGCAAGCTGGAAGTTATTTACTTAGAACTTGAACAATTTTTAATATTCTGTTTTATTTCTACATTAATATTAACAATAGTTGCCGTTAACATAATTTATAACTGTGTAATAATATAAAACATTTTATGTCACCATCACTGTGAATAAAAATGATTGAAACCATTCATATGTAACATCTACCACATTCTTGTGTGTGCAATGCCAATTCATGTAGAAACTGTGCATGTGCTTGTTGGAAGACTACATTTTACCAACTTTTACTTCATCCACACTGTTCATTTGTGCACTCAGGTGAGATATGTCTTTGAACACTGCAAAAGTCTTACACAATTTAGTGAAAACATGAGCAAACACTGTGGACTCTGATTCTCTGCAGCTAGGAAATCATCTACCTTTTCTCTACAAGCAACAGCAGCATTTCCATTACAAAACCCATACACAGGTATTCAGCATTTGCAAATATGTGTGGTATGCTTAAATGATACAGTGGAATTGGCCAAAAAATCGCAACCATAGTTGAAAATTTTAATTACATGTATTAAAGCATAGCTTCACAACTTGAAGTTTGAAACAAAAATGTGAGTTGACAAATAAACCCATAGCAACTGAAGAATGATACACAAAATGAAAACTTACCTCTATAACTAGATGAATCACTGTAACTGATAAAAATTGAATCACATTACATGGAAGTTTTTAGTCTGTACCACCAACTTCTACAATTCAGGGTGATTCAAAAAGGAAAAACTCATTTCAGTTGTTTATTACAGATAAACCATGAAAGATAGAAACACATTGTGCATGTCAGTAGATAGAGAAAGGCTCAAAGTTTATGTGCACATAGACACTATACTGTACACTCAACGTGAGCACCATGTGTTGCTCAAGAAACATCGAAATGGTAGTCCATTTCATTCCACCCACAAATCAAAAGGTTTCTGTTTATTGAATCAACAGCCCCAACAATTCGATTTCTCACCTCTTGAAGAGTAACTGCCATAAGCAGGCAAAAACTATGTTTTATATTCCCCCACAGAAAACACTCACAAGGTGCGAGGTCTGGCGACATGGGAGGCCAGAAGCAATGAACAAGATCTTGTTGTCAAGCCAACCTCCGCACCTCAAGGTGAAAGGGGGGAGGGCATTATGGATAAAAATAAAATCATTGGCATCTTTGTGAAGTTGAGGAAACAACCAATTTTTCAGCATGTCCAGATATTACATTCATGTTGCAATTTCCTCCACAAAAAGAAAGGTACATAAACTTTGTAAACATAAACAGAAGAAAGCACATTCAGTTTCAGGAAGTCTCTTTCATGTTTGATGATGATGCCAGGATTTTGTGGCCTCCAAATTCTTACATTATGGTGGTTTGCTTTACCCGATAGATGAAATGTCAATTCGTCTGAAAAGATGAGTCATTCAGAAAAAGTTTCATCTCGCATCACCTGGAGAATTGAAATCCAAAATTTGCACCTTCTCTTATGGTCACTGGGACACAATTGCTGCAGTAAGTGCAACTTCTAAGTTTTCATATGCAGGTGTCGTTTCAGAACTTGTCACACTATTGTTTGGGGAACCTGAAGTTCTTGGCTTATCTGTCTTGTGGACTTCTGAGGGCACTTTGTGAACACATCTGGGATATGCTTGACATTTTCATCAGTCGTGCATGGTCAACCAGTGCTCTTCCCTTTGCATATGCAACCAACATCCAAGAATTTCGTATGGCAGTCATAAATCTGCTTGTGCGGAGATAGATTTTTGCTGAATTTATGGTGGAATGCACATTGCGCTCCTGGAATATGGGTTGAACTTGCTTAAATTCCAACACGTAAAATGATTTCTTTTGTTCTGTAATCACTGTGTTGCTACAAACAAAAAACAGTGCAACTGTGTCAAAGCTTTGAACCTTCCTTTATCTAGTGACATGTGCAATGTGTTTCTGTCTTTTATAGTTTGTCTGTAACAAACAATTGAAATCTCTTTTTTCTTGGACAATGGATTGAACTTGCTTAAATTCCAACACATAAAATGATTTATTTTGTTCTGTAATCACTATGTTGCTACAAACAAAAAACAGCGCAACTGTGTCAAAACTTTGAACCTTCCTCTATGTAGTGACATGCACAATATGTTTCTGTCTTTCATAGTTTGTCTGTAACAAACAATTGAAATCGCTTCTTTGTTTTTGAATCATCTGGTATATACTGTCCCTCTTGAAACACCCATATAACTATTTCTCAAACTGTGGTGTAATACTGTGAAATAGAAGTGACACCAATACAAAAATTGCTGATATTACAAGATATATTTCATGTATAAAATATGAATATATGTTTCAGATTGGAACATACAGCATTTTGAACTTCATAACTTTTGTAGGAACCTGTATTATCTGCCTGATGGTCATGTGTGACATGCCTCAGAATTATGGTGTTGGGTGGTTTCACTGTCACTCATTTTTATTTTTTTTACAATAAACATTATACTTCCCTATTTTGATCAGATAACTATTCATTTTATATTTAATTTTAGGTAAAGCCCGTAGGCAGCCAAAACCTGTAAAGCCAAAGAAAATGGTTAAAGTAGAGGGCCAAGTTATTGTACATGCTGCATGTAATAATGGCACAACAGCTCTTGTTACAAGGGAAGGGGAACTGCTTATGTTCGGCAAAGATACAGCCCACTGTGATCCTGCTACAGGTATGTGACAAATTATGTTTTCACTTTCTTATGTGAATGGATTATGCCATCTTCCTGTAAGGTATCTGTATGATGATAGTCAACCATGGTCTGCATTAATTTTGCTGCAACAATCAGAAACAGTTATCCAGTATTGCTAGCAACATCTTTTGTAGAATATCAGAATATATGGGGTGTCCATAAAGCCCTGCTATCATTTTTAAAAAAAGTATGACTTGGAAATTATTACAGACAGAGCAACATGGTTTGTTGTAAAACATATAACAGCTGTTGAAGTTTTTCCCTGTTAAACCAGAATTTCAGTATGTGCCCTACTCGTTGCTCATAGAATATTACAGCAATATTTGAGTTGTGTCCATGTATGGGTCAGCATTGCAGCATCAAGAGTTCTGATTTCTTCATTGATTCATTCAAGTTAGCTATATCAGTGACTGGTGTTGGCTATACACAATCCTTGATGTAACCCTACAAAAAGAAGTGCATGGTGGTGCATCATTATGCTGGAAGATGATGGATGGTTGCAGTTCTTCAATCTGTGATAGCAGAAACCTTCCCTACATGGTTTTCTCTGTGAAGAAAAATGGGCTTCTCACTCTGTAGCACATTAGACCATGCCAAACATTAAACTTTGGGCTACTACAGATGAATTCTTTGTGCAGAGTGGGTTTTTAGGATCCCAAATACCAATGTTGTAGAAATTCATATATACAGTAATGTGGAACATTGCTTCATCTGAAATCAGGCACTATTTCTTGTAGTCATTGCCTGCACCCATGGGGACCAGTGGTGAAAAAATCATAATTTCTTATGTAAAACTTTATGGACAATTGATCTTGCTTCCTGCAATTCACATGATACATGACAAACATGACGAATTGACTTCTGTGGGACGCATTGAAATGCAACTTGCGCTCTTTCAACAAATGCTTGAGACAGAGGGGGACGTCAGCTTTGAGAAAAGTCTTTGACACAGCATGTCTCTTTAAAGTTTTTGAAGTACCACATTATGCTTGTTTTGCTGGTGGTGCTCTCCTGTACTGGTGTCAATAATTCCACTGTTCCATTGTCACATATTTGAATTGTACATATGAGATGATACACTGTCCCTTCTTATGGCCTGTCATCATTTAGATGCATTCCAAGTCAAATCATCCATTAAGAACAAATGAAAAATATTGTATCTCTAATAGTTTCCAAGATATGATATAATTGCGTAGATAAAAAACCATCTCACCAAGAAGCGACAAGAGAAAACACACATAAAAGATATGGAAATTGCAAGCTCTGAGAGCCAGTGGATCTTCCTCTTCTCAGAAGGACTTACTGATCCATAAGTCTCAGCTGATGTGAGGTTCTGATCAAATTTTCCACAACTTTCCCCATTTCCTAAGTCTGCCAGTCTTTTCCATCATCCCTCTTCCTTTCCCTTGAGCCCCTCTGCCAGGAGAAGGAGCCACTGGCCCCAAAAGCTTATGCAGTTCCATATCTTTTGTATGTGTTTTCTCTTGCTGCCACTTGGTGAGTAGAGCTTTTTATCAATCAGATTATATTTTCAAATAATGACTAGTTTATCAAGTTATGACATTTTGAAGTGATACTGGGAGATTATGGATACCCATAATTGTTTAAATAAAAAGCTAGAAATGAAAGCTGCAAATCATATTCAGACAGTAAAAAGCGGCACTTGGTAGATATAGATTTATGTCAAATCTAACGGGAATATGAAACATTTGATAACAAATTTTGAAGACTCACACTTCTGAATTGGAAGGGGAGAGTAATTTTCATGTTGTTAGTAGGGAAAACATGGAAGTACAAAGTGGATGACCATATTAGATTGAGAATTAGTATATACAGCAAGAGAAAGCAAGAATTTTTTACTTCTGTACCTCCTATGTCCATCTCGTCATTTTGTGCTTGCTGTTAATACTACCATTATACTATTTCTTTCCCAGCTACCTATTTTACCTTGCTGAATTCATCATATGTCTTTAGAGTCAGAAGCTCATTATAATTTGTTTCCACTTGTATCATTGTTGCTGTTTTTTTTTCAACTTTTGCTCATTTTTTGTAATTTATTGGAAGGCTATTTCTTTGTGTTAATATCATTCGTATGAGAGTTACTGTCAGTTCTAAATGTTGATGTTTTCATTTGAATGTGGTATGGTTTTACAGATTAATCAATTAGATTAAAAAACCTGCTTAGTGAAGAGAAGACACATATAAAAAAGTTAAGGAAATGTGCAAGCTTTTGGAGCCAATGGCTTCTTATTCTGATAGAAGGGGAAGGAAGAGGGATGAAGGAAAAGGACTAAACCTCACCAGTCTGGTTACAAAATAAACATTTTGCAATTTTTTTCAGTCTGTTTGTTCCTAGTGGCAGATGCTGCTTATATTATTTGAGTGGATTTGCACCATAGGGTTGAGAACTTCAGGTCCCTCCCAAATGTGTCACCTATGCACTACACATCGTAAGGCTGATACTGCAATAGATGACTACATTTAGAGTGCACAAAGATTTTTTTAACGTAGGCAATTCTACATGTAATCCAGATATTGGTAACTGTAGAAGACCCAGAAGTATTAAGAGTATTCACAACAAAGTCCCAGAGTTTGAAGAGTCTGAAGCAGTGGATCCCATATGATACCAGCAACAGAAAGCTGAATAAAATACAAAGTTTATGGCACTGATATTTTTGGGGTAAATATAACTGCATGTCAAAAGGATAAGCTAATAGGAAATGGATGTGGCATATTTGGCTCAGTAAACAAGAAACTCAAATCAACTGAGATAGACTATGAGGCTGCATGTGACTTGGTTTGGGTAGGACTAAGTGTCAAGGTTGGGCATAAACTTATAATTGGGTTATACTGTTGACTACCAGAAACTTACGAGGAAGTCTAGTTTGGTAGTATGCTTATTCCTCAGTCCTACTGTCATTACCAGAAGACACTTTGATCATCCAACAATATAATGGTGTAAGTACAGTGGACATCACAAGATATCATGCAATACAAAACTAAATACTTTCTCTGAAATGTACTTATAAAAGACAGTTTGGAATCCCAGTCATGATGGAAAACACTGGACTCGCATTTGGGAGGACAACGGTTCAATCCCACGTGCGGCCATCCTGATTTAGGTTTTCCGTGATTTCCCTAAATCGCTCCAGACAAATGCCAGGATGGTTCCTTTGAAAGGGCACGCTGACTTCCTTCCCTGCCCTTCCCTAATCTGCTGAGACCAATGACCTCGCTGTCTGGTCTCCGCCCTCAAAACAACCCAACTCATGATGGAAATGTATAACATCTAAAGCCAACAAATACTGACATCTTTGAAGGTGTGCGTATTGAAACTAGTATCAGAGACCATGAGGATGTTCTAGTGGCATGATTACTATGGTACAAAGGGTGACTAAAACTAGTGGAAAAATATATGCGTTTAGTCACCTGTGTGAAGAGACAAAGCTTCCTGCACTACTTCCAGAGGTTATTATCATTTTACATTGGCTTCTTTGTAGTTCGTAACCTGTGAAGTATTGCAGTACTAAATTATTTTTTATGAACTTGTACACTTTATAGACTTTTAGCAAATAAAGTTAATCAAAATCCGTTTTATTGTGCTTTTATTAAGAACAATAACACTGGACTCAGAACCAATGGTGTAGTTTACAATTGCTTTCCAAAAGACAATGTGCTGCAATGTAAATGTCTGTATTGTTGTCAACTAGAAGACAAAATTAATTTGTTTGTATTGATCTTTGGTGTTCAGCCAGGTGCAGATGGTTATGTAACATGATATTTCAAAAGCATACCTTACCAACATCTTCAGGAGATACCTGTACAATGAATTTGTTCACTACATATGCAGCTACCCAGGTAACTGACTGTGTGTGTGGGGTGCACACAAGGTTTTTTTAGATTAGGTGATTCTTCATCCAGTCCAGATAAAGACAGCTGGAGGAAACCCGAAAGTATTAGTATAAGATCCAATGAAATGCCCTCCAGAGGTGAGAGTATTAAAATCCTAATAGTTGAGTGCCAAAGCATTCGTAATAAAGTGCCAGAGTTTGAAACACACCTGAAAAGCTATGAGGCTGACATGGTTAAAACATTAAGTTGATAACAGTGAGATTTCTGGGGAAAATTTAAGTGTATATCAAAAAGATAGTCTAATGGGAAATGAAGGTGGTGTATTTCTCACAGTAGACAAGATCCACTGCAATATAAATTAAAGCAGCATGTGAGATTGTTTCAGCAAGACTAAGTGTCAGGAGTGGGCACAAAATTGTGATTGGATCCTTCTATCGACCTCCAAATTCTCCTCCTATCTATCTATATCCAGATCCCGCTCTGCTACTGCTGGGTCTGGGTGCTGCATTTGGCTCAGTCCTCCCACCACTTTTCTTGCTCCACTTGCTGCCAGGTGATACCTCTCCTTTCCACAGATATTCTCACTTCCATTTTCCACCATGTTCTTGGGCATCCTCTACGTCTTTTTCCATCCATCTTTAGTTCTTCCATAATTTTGGGGAGTCTCTGCCCATGCATCCTCTTAACACGCCTGTACCATCTTAATCTCTCTTTTTTTTTCAATTTCTTCTCTCATACTTCGTTGTTTAAGGTCATTTTTAATATCTACATTCCTTACTCTGTCCATTCTTGTTTTTCCCTTAACTGCTCTGAGAAATTTCATTTTCCCTGCTTGCAGTCTGCTCCAGTCCCTTTCTGTCATTGTTCATGTTTCTCCTTCAAAGGTGACAATAAGGAAGTAATAACTCTTATACATAAGAAGTTTTGCTTTTTCTGAAACTTGCTTACTCCAAATCAGGTGTTTTATTGTATGTTAGCAATTGCCTCCCTTCTGTAGCCTCCTATTAATTTAGTTGGTTATTCTTCCATCACTAGATATTTCACTCCCTAAATAAGTGAAACTGTCTACCACTTTGAGGCGTTCTCCATTCAAAGTGATATTTCTGTTGATCCCTTTGTCTCTCCCAAATACCTTTACTTCACTCTTATCTTATTTATTTTTAATCCATACCTTTTCATTATTTCCTTCCATGCATCAAGTTGTAACTCTACATCACCTCTTTATCGCCCCATATTACCATATCATCTGCAAACATCATCTTTTTGTCTTTTTCTTTTACTATATCTTTAACTGTCCTATTCATTTCCTCCATCACAACATTAGAAAGTACAGGAGATAAAATACTTCCTTCATTTAAGTCCTTTTCTTATTTCGAAATATTCAGAGTTCCCCAGTGGTGTTCTAATTCTACAGTTGTGCCCTCTGTACATTGTCTTTATTAAATTAATGTATCCATCTTCTATATTTATCTTCTTCATTTCTTCCCAGAGTCTTTCCCTGTTAACTGAGTCATATGCCTTTTCTATGTCTATAAAAACCATTATCACCCTTTTGTTATACTCCCAACTTTTTTCCATCAGTTGACAGATAGAAAATATCAGGTCAATCATTTATCCTTTCTTAAACCCATGCTGTTCTTCACTCAGCTCCTTTTCTATCTTTTCACTTATTCAATTTAGTAAAATTATTTCACAAATCTTGGCTGTATGACTCATAAGGGTTATTCCTCTGTAGTTTTTACAAAGAATATTTATTTATTTATTTATTTATTTATTTATTTATTTATTTTTTTTTTTTTTGCTATGAAGCGACTGCATTCCCATGGGACCTGCTGCTCTTATCATGTCCTCTGATACTTCATCAGGTGCTGGGGCTTTCCCCCCATTCATCTTCTTCACAGCTATCTCCATTTCTTCCCATGTAATTTATCCTAATTGTGCTTCCCAACTTCTCTCAATTTCTCCATTATTTGTTGTGTCCTTGTGTACCTGCTCCTCAGCGTTTAACAGTTTCTTAAAATGTTCTTTCCAGAGATCTTTTATATTACTTAGATCTTCAATTACACTCCTATCCTCTGTTTCCATCTTTACTGGTACTTCAGAAGCAGAAGTAGGAATACAAACCTCTCAAAAATGAGATAGACAGTAAGTGCAAAAGTGCAGGGATGGCTAGAGGACAAATGTAAATATGTAGAGGCTTATTTCACTAGGGGTAAGGTAGATACTGCGTACAGAAAAAATTAAAGAGACCTTTGGAGAAAAGAGAACCACTTGTATGAATATCAAGAGCTCAGATGGAAAACCAGTTCTAAGCAGAAAAGGGAAAGCAGAAAGGTGGAAGGAGTATATAGAGGTTCAATACAAAGGTGATGTACTTAAGCCAAAACACGGCCCCGGGAGTAGACAACAGTCCATTAGAACTACTGACAGCCTTGGGAGTGCCAGTCCTGACAAAACTCTACCATCTGGTGAGCAAGACATATGAGACAGGCGAAATATCCTCAGACTCCGAGAAGACTATAATAATTCCAATCCCAAAGAAAGCAGGTGTTGACAGATGTGAAAATTACCACACTATCAGTTTAATAAGCCACGGCTGCAAAATATTGACACAAATTCTTTACAGACGAATGGAAAAACTGGTAGAAGCCGACCTTGGGGAAGATCAGTTTGGATTCCGAAGAAATATTGGAACACGTGAGGCAATACTGACCCTACGACTTATCTTATAAAATAGGTTAAGGAAGAGCAAACCTACATTTCTAGCATTTGTAGACTTAGAGGAAGCTTTTGACAATGTTGAATGGAATACACACTTTCAAATTCCGAAAGTGGCAGGGGTAAAACACAGGGAGCGAAAGGCTATTTACAATTTGCACAGAAACCAGGTGGCAGTTATGAGTGTCGAGGGGCATGAAAGGGAAGCAGTGGTTGGGAAGGGAGTGAGACAGGTTTGTAGCCTCTCCTCGATGTTATTCAGTCTGTATATGAGCAAGCAGTAAGAAAAATTTGGAGTAGGTATTAAAATCCATGGAGAAGAAATAAAAACTTTGAGGTTAGCCAATGACATTGTAATTATGTCAGAGACAGCAAAGGACTTGGAAGAGCAGTTGAACGGAATGGACAGTGTCTTGAAAGGAGGATATAAGATGAACATCAACAAAAGCAAAACGAGGATAATGGAATGAAGTCGAATTAAATCGGGTGATGCTGAGGGGATTAGATTAGGAAATGAGACACTTAAAGTAGTAAAGGAGTTTTGCTATTTAGGGAGCAAAATAACTGATGATGGTCGAAGTAGAGAGGATATAAAATGTAGACTGGCAATGGCAAGGAAATCGTTTCTGAAGAAGAGAAATTTGTTAACATCGAGTATAGATTTAAGTGTCAGGAAGTCGTTTCTGAAAGTATTTATATGGAGTGTAGCCATGTATGGAAGTGAAACGTGGACGATAAATAGTTAGGACAAGAAGAGAATAGAAGCTTTTGAAATGTGGTACTACAGAAGAATGCTGAAGATTAGATGGGTAGATCACATAACTAATGAGGAGGTATTGAATCAGGGAGAAGAGGAGTTTGTGGCACAACTTGACTAGAAGAAGGGATTGGTTGGTAGGACATGTTCTGAGGCATCAAGGGATCATCAATTTAGTATTGGAGGGCAGCGTGGAGGGTAAAAATCGTAGAGGGAGACCAAGAGATGAATACACTAAGCAGATTCAGAAGGATGTAGGTTGCAGTTGGTACTGGGAGATGAAGAAGCTTGCACAAGATAGAGTAGTGTGGAGAGCAGTTTACTCCTGTAAACTGTATATTTGTATTGACTTATCCCATATCAGTTGTACAAGCCATTGTACTGATTTGATCTACGGGACAAATAAATAAATAAAAGCTGCATCAAACCAATCTCAGGACTGAAGACCACAACAACAACAACAGCAGAAGCCTTCCTTTTATTTTTCATCATTTTATAGAACATTTTCTTGTTGCACTTCACATCTTCTTCAAATTTTCCTCCTGATTAACTGAAAACTTTAGAGAAAACCTCAGTAAATGCCTTCTGTGAAAACTACCTAGAACATATGATTTGGAATCCCACTCTTGATGAAACTATATTAGATCTGACGGCAATTGATATCTTTGAGGTTGTCCACATCAAAAGTGGTATCAGTGAGCATGAGACAGTTGTAGCAACAATGATTACCAAATTACAAAGGGTAATTCAACGAACTTCATAAAAGAGCAGTAGTTTCATATCTCAGTGAGGAACATGAAAGTTCTAGCACAGAGTGGGAACATGTAGAGGAGCTGGGGCTGGAGTTTAAAAGAATAGATGACCATGTACTGGTGAAACAGTTCATATGGGAGGGACCCTCCATTGTATGCAGCCACTGTAAAGAAACTTCTAAAGAAGCAGAGACTACTGCATAATAGGTATAAAACAATGCACAGAACTATAGATAATGAAAGATGCTGGATGAAATGTGATTGACTGTCAAGAGAGTGATTCATAAAGCCTTCAATTGACTACTGTAGCAGAATATTGTATGAAAAGGCTGTTAGTCGCTCCAAAGTTAGTGTCTAGTCACTTGCGGATGAGACAGGAAGTGAAATTGAGGGTAGTGAAGCAAAGGCAGAAGTGCGTATCTCTGTTTTCAAATGTTTCTTCACAAAGGAAAACACAGGAGAATTGGCCCAATTTAATCATTGTACCACTGAAAAGATGAGTGAAGTGTCAGTGTCAGTGGTATTGAGAAACAGCTGAAATCATAAATATTGAACAAAGCTCCAGGGCCCATTGGAATCCCTATCAGATTTTATATTGGATTTGCAGCTGAGTTAGCCCCTCATTTAATGGAGTTGGAAGAAAGCACGAGTCACATACGTTTGCCATAAGGATGTTTGAAGTGATCCACAAAATTACTGTTCGATATCCTTGTCATTGATTTTTTGTAGTATCTTAAAATGTACTCTGAGCTCAAACATAATGAAATATTTTGAACAGAATGGCCTCCTCTATGGCAAGCAGCATGTATTCTGCAAAAATAAATGGTGTGAAATCCAACTCTCACTTTTCTTCCATGAAATACTGAAAACTTTAAGTCAAGACAATCATGTAGATGCAGTATTTCATTATTTCTGAAAAGCATTTGACTCAGTATCACATACACTTATTTTTAAAAGTGTGATCATATGGGATATCAAGCAAAATTTGTGGCTGGATTGAGGATTTTATGGCAGGAAGGATTCAGCAAGGTATCTTGAATGGAGAATCATCAGCAGATGTAGAAATTGTAGTGGACTGTTAAGGCAGCCAGTCCACAGTGAAGTAGCCGAAAGGGCACGTGTCAACTCACGCCGTCTGGCGTTAAGTCTGTAACAGGATTCGTAATGAATGTGATAAAGAAAAGAACGTAGCTACTAGAACACTTAACTTTTATATTGTCCTTTGGTATACAGCATTCTTGATGATACATGCAATGGTACAAATGGCGCCTTGCTAGGTCGTAGCCATTAACTTAGCTGAAGGCTATTCTAACTGTCTCTCGGCAAATGAGAGAAAGGCTTCGTCAGTGTAGTCACTAGCAACGTCGTCGTACAACTGGGGCGAGTGCTAGTACGTCTCTCGAGACCTGCCTTGTGGTGGCGCTCGGTCTGCGATCCTGACAGTGGCGACACGCGGGTCCGACATGTACTAATGGACCGCGGCCGATTTAAAGCTACCACCTAGCAAGTGTGGTGTCTAGCAGTGACACCACAGAAATAACTATGGGTGTGCCCCAGGAATGTGTGCTGGGACCATTGCTGTTCACGTTGTATATTAATGACCTTTGGATAATGTTAATAATAGCCTCAGACTTTTTGCAGATAAAGCAGTTATCTATTAATGAAGTACTGTCTGAAAAAAGGTGCCCAAATATTCAGTCAGATCTTGGAAAGATTTCAAAGTGGTGCAAAGATTGGCAATTCACTTTAAATGTTCAGGAATGTAAAATTGTGCATGTCACAAAACAAAAAAAATCTAGTATCCTACTACTATAATGTCACCGAACCACAGTTGAAATTGGTAAACTCATACAAATACCTGGGTGTAACTCTCAGTAGGAACATGAAATGGAACTATCATGGATAAAGCTGGTAGTAGACTTTGGTTTATTGATAGAATACTGGGAAAATGCAACTAGTCTACAAAGGAAATTGGTTGCAGATCACTCGTGCCACCAATCCTAGACTATTTCTCAAGTGTTTGGGCCCCGTACGAAGTAGGTCTAACAGGGGATATTGAACATATACAAAGAAGGGCAGGACAAGTAGCTAAATGTTTGTTTGATCCATGGGAGAGTGTCACAGAGATGCTGAAGAACCTGAACTGGCAGACTCTTGAAGATAGGTGTAAACTATCCCAAGAAAGCCAACTTACAAAATTTCAAGAATCTTCTTTAAATGACAATTCTGTACTACAACCCCCAATCTATTGCTCCCATAAGGATAGTGAAGACAAGATTAGGTTAATTGCATACATATAAGCATTTAAACAACCATTCCATACAAGAAAGGAATGGGAAAAATGCTAATAACTGGTACAATGGAACATACCATCTGCCATGCACTTCATAGTGGTTTGCAGAGTGCAGATGTCTATCCATCACACCATCTGCCTGCTTAGCTGACTGGTAATGTGCATGCCTCCCATGCAGCAGGCCCGGGTTCGATTCCTGGCTGGGTTGGAGATTTTCTCCGCTTGTGGACTGGGTGTTGTGTTATCCTCATCATCATTTCATCATCATCACCAGCACACGAGTCGCCCAATGTAGCATCGACTGCAATAAGACTTGCATTCAGTGAATTTTTTTCCATCACACCTTTATATTCTTATTGCTTTCCACCCCTTCCCTCACTACCCAGCTGCATGCCATATTGGATTGAGTTTGTGGGTAAGATGTGAGTGCAGAGTGCTGGTCTTGAGCCCCAGTCCCTCAGTCCTTCCTCTATCCCCGTCAGGTGCAGAAGTCATTCTCAGCTGACATTGTGACTTCAGTTGGCTGAGCACTGGGTCCCATGCCTTACTTAGAGAGAGAGAGAGAGAGAGAGAGAGAGAGAGATATAGAGAGAGAGAGAGAGAGAGTGTGTGTGTGTGTGTGTGTGTGTGTGTGTGTGTGTGTGTGTGTGTGTGGTTTGAGGTTTTCGGGCGCTTCACTTAGAATGAAGCCACTGTCTCTACACAGTTGTTGCCCATTTATATTTCAACAGGCTCCTTTAGAACACAATCCCAAAATTATAAGATCTGTCTGATCACTTCCACTTGTTCATATTTTATTGAATCCCCTGAAGTTATACAATGTTCCACAACCACAGATGTTGTTTGTTGCTTGAGTACGGTGTTTTTCCTGTGCTCGTAGCACCTTTATTCAATTGCCTGTGCAGTGTCCCTGACACGTGCCTTACCACATTTGCATGAAATATTGTGTGTGGTAGACACACATCAGTGTTAGTGGCTTGCCTGCTGCACACACTGTGTTCCATCGTGCCATCCACTTTGCACTTGACTAGATCATCCAACAGAGTTTGCCATTGTCTTCCCTCTCCATAGTGAATTTGATGCTACAATGCAGGGAGCTCAGATATTGGAGAAACACTTGAAACCTTTCACTCACATGTGGCCACACTACAAATGTGTCATCAGTTTATCTGTTAAAGCTTTCTCCATAGCTTTTTCTGTGAAATCCTCTTGCATAAGTTTGCTACAACCTGTAACAAAGCCATCTGTTTGTTCATAATAGTCACCATTGAAGAGGGAGAATATAGATGCAAGGATGAATTCGAAGAGGGTAATCATTGTGAGGTTAGTTTCTCCCTTATCAGCTTGTGGGAATCAGCAAGCAGCTATTGTAGAGAATATAAATGCTATAAAGGGAGAAATTATTGTTTCCGTGAAAAAAATTTAAATCATACATGTTATCTCTCAAACCATCAGTACCTTACAATAAAGAAAGTATAAGTTAGAGTTGAAGAGTACTCTCTCTATTCCGTGTAAGACCAAGTTCATTGTTTACTCAAAATATGTTAGGTGGACCCGAGAGGACATAGCAAATACTGTACTCTTACTGTAATACTTGTGTTTCTAAATTGTGAAGAGATTTTTCTGTCTTTTTACATGTTGCTGAATACTCTGGAATGAATGAGACTTAGTAGTAACCACACACTTCAAGATAAGTATTACATTTAATTAAAACCTGCTCCAAAGTGTGTACGTGTTTTGGGCCAATGGCTATTCAAAACTTGGATTATAATTAGAATTAACTCAGCTGCAAATTCTGTGTAGAATCTGACAGCAATTTCATCAGTCTCTGAAGCCTTGTTAAATTTTAGTGTACGTAGCTATTTTTCATTGCCACTGACACTAGTGTCTACACCACTCACGTTTGCAATGAGTTTGTTTAAATTGGGGCAGTTCATACGTACTAGGTGGTTATAATTAAACTGACTGTGATCCAAGTGCTGCAGTGCAGGCTGTATACGAGGTGTGGCTAGAAAAAAACCGGACTAGTACTGGTGAAACAATAAAACGAATGCAATAAGGCTGAAAGTCGCGTGGCCTGTCACGTGACTCTCGCTCCGCCTACTGCTCGAGTTTCATCTGCCTCCTGCACTCAGTCTGCCCGTGGCGTCTGTTTTAAGTAGTTGACGTTTTGTCTGTGCGTCGGAAAATGTTGAGTGTACAGAAAGAACAACGTGTTAACATCAAATTTTGTTTCAAACTAGGAAAATCTGCAAGTGAAACGTTTGTAATGTTACAACAAGTGTACGGCGATGATTGTTTATCGCGAACACAAGTGTTTGAGTGGTTTAAACGATTTAAAGATGGCCGCGAAGACACCAGTGATGACACTCGCACTGGCAGACCATTGTCAGCAAAAACTGATGCAAACATTGAAAAAATCGGTAAACTTGTTCGACAAGATCGCCGTTTAACAATCAGAGCAGTGTCTGAGTTAACAGGAGTTGACAAGGAAAGTGTCGAACAAGTTTACCGATTTTTTCAATGTTTGCATCAGTTTTTGCTGACAATGGTCTGCCAGTGCGAGTGTCATCACTGGTGTCTTCGCGGCCATCTTTAAATCGTTTAAACCACTCAAACACTTGTGTTCGCGATAAACAATCATCGCCGTACACTTGTTGTAACATTACAAACGTTTCACTTGCAGATTTTCCTAGTTTGAAACAAAATTTGATGTTAACACGCTGTTCTTTCTGTACACTCAACATTTTCCGACGCACAGACAAAACGTCAACTACTTAAAACAGACGCCACGGGC
This sequence comes from Schistocerca nitens, assembly GCF_023898315.1. Lineage (NCBI taxonomy): Eukaryota > Metazoa > Arthropoda > Insecta > Orthoptera > Acrididae > Schistocerca > Schistocerca nitens. Next base: position 483,401,147 of record NC_064618.1, read on the forward strand.
AGACTGAGTGCAGGAGGCAGATGAAACTCAAGCAGTAGGCGGAGCGAGAGTCACGTGACAGGATATGTGACTTTCAGCCTTATTGCATTCGTTTTATTGTTTCACCAGTACTAGTCCGGTTTTTTTCTAGCCACACCTCGTACATCGCAGGATGCTGAAAGATCTTAGGTATGTTCATTAATCACTACACTCCTGGAATATGGTGAAAAATAATAGTTCCACTTTCTGCCACCAGGTTAAAATATGGCACCGTAGGCAGTCAGAAAGTGGTGCAGATACAGAAAAATGGGAGAAATGATCACACATATGGTAACAATGGTTCTGCCATGTTTGTTAGGACATAGTTACAAGTTAACGTGTGTTGAAAATGGTCTCCTGACACAGAAACATGTTGTATCCACAACACAGCATGCTCTACAGCTGCTTGTAGCATACCCGATGTAATCAGAGTGATATGTCATTGTGTGATATCCTTCAGATCAGGAAGAGTTCAGATATTCCAATAGACGCCATCTTTCAGATATCCACACAACCAGTAGTCACATGGGTTTATGTTAGAGGATCTCAGAAGGCACACGTCTTGAAATTGCCTAGAGATGATGCAGTTGATACTGAATGTTTCTTGAAGCAAACCTTTTACCTGACAAGTGACATGTGGTGTTGCACAATCTTGGATGAACACAGTGGTGTGGAACTGTTGTTGCTTTCTTGCAAAGCTGGGTTCACATGTTTTTCAATGTGACAAGGAAAAATAATTATTGGCTCTGGAAATTGTATTAAAATGAAATATGTTACTGACATCAAATGTGCAGTGACTCTCATGTCATAAATAATAATTCTTTCTGCAAAGGAAAAAAATTGGTTCTTCATTTTTCAAAACAACTGCTACACATCGTACATATCATTTTGACGTAAATATGGAAAGCTATTTTCATCCTGAAATCATTGCAAGAGGCAAAAGGAATGATTATTAATAGAGTAAGTATTTAGAACAAATAAGGATTGATCCCCAGACCTTTGGATTCATAATCTAGCAATTACATAATTTTGATACTGTGAAACATAAATTATTTTATGATTACAAGCAGTATAATGTTCTCAGAAAAAGTACTTTTCCAGTTTGCAAGTACACAACATACAGCGTGAAATTCCACTTGCTCTTTATTGTCAAATGGGCACCTCCTCCATATTCTCATAGCTTCCTTTGACAGAACCAGAGTCGCCCATTTCAAACACACTGAACGATAACTCTTTATTTGCTGGCCAGCTATCAAATGATCACTGCCTTCTTTCTCTTTAAGTTTCCCCCAGCTTGCGCATTGCCTCCTTCAGTAGTACTGGAGTTAAACAGAGGAAATGCAGTAATTGGAGTCTTGTATTTATTTGCCAGTTAACCACATCTGCTGACTAGCCTAGCTAATTTTTTAGTGTGTGTGTGTGGGGGGGGAAGGGGGGATGGGGTGAAAGTGGGGAGGGCACACATGTACATGAATTAGACTTACCAATATTATTTGTGACAGAGAAGCTGTGAAAGCCCACACTTTTATTTTACAGGAATGGAAATTCTAGAATAAGAATGAATAAGCATGTATGAGAAAAGGCAACTGCTCATACATAACTGTTTGATACTTGGTAAACAAACAGACACCATTCTACAGAGCATTTAAGGAACTTTCAAGTTAGCAGTCATTTTCCTATTTAAGTGTGTAAACTTAGTCACACAGGCATCCAAACATGCTCATGACTGTTTGTCTTGGTTGATGGATATTGGGAGAGAAGAAACAGATGTGACAACTTGGAGGGGGTATGATGTGCTGACCATGGATGGAGTAAGGGGAGGCAAAGTTATCTGTAGCTGCTGATAAACTAGTCAAACCATTTACATATAGAAAATATCCTTACTAGCTAGCCAAGAAATTGATTTTCTGTGTCATTTCTTCCTGTGACACTAACAAATCTGTTACCACTGTGAACCAGACAATAATCAGAACTACTATCATTCAGTATTACTCAATCCTTGAAAAACACAACCATGTCCTCAATTAACTCTTTTCTGTTTATATATGACAACCACCTTTCTGTTCATGTATGACACATCACTCAGCAACAGGCGAGTGCTTGCCTATCCTCATTTTTGTTTATACCTTTTGAAATTTATGTGAATGCGTATTAGTTGTGTTGGAAGGAGAATACTGTCTGATAGCTCAGCAATGTTTGCAGTCTTGTGTACAAGACTGTCAATCGCTCAGCACCCCAGCTATAGGGTAAGTTGTTAGCTGTACTTCTTCTAGTGTTTTTATTTCGCCTAGGACGCTCTACATGTATTTTCATATCAAGAAATACTTTCATTTGTAAATATTAAATTTCTTTTGTTCAAGGACTTGTTACAGAACTGAAGGATGTGCACGTAACTCAAGTGGCCTTAGGTAAAGCACATGCTGTTGTATTAACAAACAAAGGCCACATTTACACATTTGGAATAAATAACAAAGGCCAGTGTGGTCGTGATTTTGCTGCCCAAGTTAAGGAAGGTGAGTTTCCATACATGACCAAGGTGTATATGCGCTTGTCTCTTTTCCATATGGTGAATGTATGAGAAAAGATTTATGGTGAATGCTGCTAGTCAGTTACTTTATCTTCAGAAGTAAGATATCAGTTCCTAATGTGTAATGGACTTTTATTTTATAGTTGTATTTTTTGCTGTTTTCACAGTTCCAATGGTGACAGCTATGGAGACAGCAGCAGAAGAGGAAGTGGATGAAGATGATCTGGATTGGGAAGATGCACAAGAGCTTATGTGCCCTCCAGGTACACACAAATGGAAACACGATCAGTGCATGGTATGCACAGTGTGCCGTGAATGTACTGGGTACAGCATCGGCTGTTTGAGCAGCATACGGCCTGACCGTAATCCTGGACAGTAAGTACTACTTCTAAGTGCTAATGCAGTGTACTTTTCATACACTATAAAAAACCAAAGGGTCTAACTATTGATAGCAATACAAGTTATTTGAATTACCATGGCAAAAAGCTTAAGTGTTAGAAGTTGACAGAAGGGAAATGATGAGAGTAACTGTGTAAGATATGTGTGAAGTTAATTTGTCAGAACAAACTGTAGTCTTCATATTATTATTATTACTATTATTACCATTATGATTGTAACTATTTACTTCTTTGAAAAATTGTCACTGTGATATATCATAGACTTTCTACTTCACCGGACAAGGAACTGTGTTCAAAGGAAAAATCGAAATGTGTTACACACACACACACACACACACACACACTGGTAGAGGAGGAGAATAAACTGCCAAGTTTCCAAACAAAATTCGTGTTGATAGCTTAGTGAATCCCTGTGCCTTTTTACACACCTTTCTGTTGCTCAGTGTCTCTGCTGTTAGATAAGTTTGATCCATCCTCGTATAAATAATTAATGACATATTTTTCTTGTTTATTTTGGTTGGTATAATCTCAAGAGTGACACAACAGTGGCAAATACATAATTACAATATGTTTGTTTCTTAAGAGTATCCGGTAGGAAGTATATGAAAAAACTGTTGATTTGAATATATTTATTCACATTACATAACCTTTTCCTGATTATAGTTACTGAACAACAATAAAGGATTACATAGTGGTTCCTCTCAGAACCTTGCTAGCCTAGCCAAAACTATTCATTTACAGTTCAGCCTGTTGGGCAGCAACCAGAATGAGGGCTAAGGAGGTATGCAGTGCACACACCACTTGGGTGATAAATAAAATGCATCCATACAATATTCTGTTACATTTTATGAAAACTGTTTTCTATTGTGCCAATACTCTCAAAAATATTTGAGTCACTAGTGTACATTCAGTTAAGTAATTACTTTGAAAATCATGCCATTTTATCCAACAGTCAATATGGATTTCAGCCATGTGAAAATAATACTCCAGCTGTTCCAGAAATTGTTGACCAAACTTTAACTGCGTTCAAAAATAAGAAGATGGTGTCTCTTGTTTTGTGAAATTTAAGTGAAACTTTTGACTGCATTCCTTGTAACATATTACTGACAAAATTGGAGTATTGTGGTCTACAGAAATCTATGTTGGCGGTAACTTCTTCCTACCTGACCAACAGAAGACTGTTTGTCTTAGAAATAGACATTCCCCCCTTAGTAGAAATCGGCACAGGTGTACCACAGGGCTCGGTCCTTGCCCCCCCCCCCCTGCCCTCCCCCCTTTTTTTCATTGTGGCTATCAATGACCTGCCCTATTGTGTATCACAGTCTGTAATCTGCAATGTTGATGATTCAGCTTTACTTTCTTCGCATCATGACATCCCAAGTCTTAATAAGATCTTGCAAGAAACTCTTGACTCTGCACTGAACTGGTTTGCAGCCAATAAACTTCGTAATATAAACAAAACTCGAAACCTTATGTTCAGCTTGACTAAGGAGATAGAAAATACATGTGTCAAACTTTTAGGAATACATATTGATGCTAGACTCAGTTGGGAATAACGTGTCAATCAAGTCTGTAAAAAGACCTCACAAATGTCCTGTCTGATATGAAAACTGAGAGAAATAGCCAGTAATAATTATATCTGTATGGCATACTTTGGGCTCTTTCAGTCACACGTCTCATTAGGCCTTCTCATATGGGGACATACTCCTCATATCAGCAACATTTTTAAAGTCCAAGAAAAAGTTGTCTACATATTACAAGGCTGGCCCTAAAGAGCACTGTCGCTCTCTTTTTACCTGGCTTAAGCTGTATGTTTGTGAGTCTGCAGTCTTCGTCAAGAACAGGTTTAAGGAATGTATTTTAAGGGAAACAAGACACAAACATTACAGCAGAAATAGGCAAAAATTGACATCTAGGCACAGGCTAGCTATAACAGGAAATTCCCATAAAGTAAATGCCCTCAAAATTTTTAAGAAGTTGCCTCTCACTGCTCGATTCTTGGCTTTCAAAAAATTCAAAACAAAATTGTATGACTGGCTGACAAAAAACCCATTAACCATTGTGAAAGACCTCTATGATATGGACAATATTGACATTAACATTTAAAATATAAGATAGTTAATCTGTACATGAATTGTAAAGATTAATTGTAATAATTTAAGTGCAACTGTAACTTGATATTATTAAGATATTACCTGATATTATCAAGTAAGCCTATTCTACAGTATGTGGCCAATGGCAATGAAAAATTGTGGTTCTGATTCTGATTCTACTAAAACATGTGAAATGCAATCCAGCTAGTGTGAATAACGCACTGCATCAGTATGTTATTCAAAACTGTATGACAAGTAACATTAGCATAGTTCAGTAGAGAAACTATACTAAAGCCTTATAAAACAAATTATGAGGCAAAAATTGTGAGCTTTACAAGGAGTATAGGTACTACCTTGACCTAGAATAAAGGAACTATTAGGCTGTGATACATTTAATCAACCACAACTAACTTGGCATCAGTGGATAAGCAATACAGACATGTTCTTCCACTGTGTTGTAAGGCACAAATGCAAGCTCCTGCATAGCTTCATCAAAAATAACAGAAAACAGCATTCACACCAGGTTTCCAGCACTAGCTCTTTTTGTTGCAGCACTACACACATTCAGATATACAACCACACAGACACCCAAACGCGCACTCCTGTGGCCATGGCAAGACTCTTGCATTTGGATGTCTGCTGTGGCCACGCAGTTGCGGGTACACATGGGGGGGCATGCGGGGCACTTCCCCTCTCCTTGCGGGGCCGCCCGCATTGCCACACGCATAGCCCCCGACAGTCAGCCTGCATGCTATTTGTTTGTTTCTTTCACCAGTTGACTCAACTGACTCGAGTTAGCGAGTACTTGTACTCTCCTATGTAGCACGCACATTTGCGTCATATTTTATATGTTTCTGTCTGGCACACAGATAGCTAACACATACCTATGAGAAAAGTTGCAGCCATCTAGTGATCTCAATACATTATTCTGTCTGCCATTTGTTCAAGAAAAGCTGCGAATATTCTACTGTTTTGTGATTAAAAACAGAGCAATGGGAGAGATTCTTCAATACAAGCAAACGAGCATAAAAATCCTTAATGATCGTGATTCTCTTATTCAAGCATTGTCTGTCTGTTCTAAGTCTGACTATCCTACTTTGCACATGCGGTACAAAATGTTTGCTTGTCTACCTGCATCTGTTGCTACAATAGAAAGAAATTTTTCAACATTGCGGCCTACAAAGACATGGCTGAGGTCGACAATGAAAGAGGATTGTCTTAATGGCTTAGCTCTGTTTAACACTCACCCTCACATTTATTGTCCTATTGAGTAGGTAATTAACCAATTTGCTAGAATTCATCATTTAAGGAAGAGAACCACAATTGTAACTTTTTTATATCATAAAATGGCATTGTCTTGTATATGTGTATAATCAGTGTAAATAAAACTTTCTTAAACTTTGCATGTGATTTGATTAATTTCTTTTTATGGTAAAGGTAAAGATAGCTTTAGATATCCTTAGCGACCCCTCCTTGAGTTTTTTCTGTATCTGCCACTGTGGCCACGGGAGTGTGTGTGTTTGTGTTTCAGTGTGGTTGTGTTTTGAATTTGTGTATTGTTGCTAGAAAAAGAGTTAGTACTCAAAAGCTATTGTGAATGCTGTGTCATGTTGTTTGTTTCTGTGTTCCACACATCGATCCACTACAGATGAGTGGTTGCCTTTCCCTTGTTTTATGTATTACTCCAGCCAGGAATTACCATTATTGTTATTTGTTGAAAATAACAGGCATAAATGTTTTGAGCAGTGTAAGGCATGAAAGCAGAAGCATATATATTCGGACTAATCCTACTTTGATGGTGACCTACAGTAACTGAACATGGTATGTAAGCACGCATATATACAGCAGTAGTCTTATTTCTGTGGTTTCACAATTTGTACTTTGAAATTTTTCTCTGGAGAGCAAGAACACATTTATAGTAAGCTGCTTGTCAACTGTTCATGAGTTGATCAGTTTTGACAAAGCTTGTTACCCTGTATGGTTTGGGTACTTGGACAGTTTTATTGGTATTACATGATGTGCTCCTTTCCCTTGTCTATTTAATACCTGTACAACAACGAAGGACTCAGTTGTGGTTCCTCTTGGAATCTCTGTACACATTAGCTGATTGTGCACTAATACATCATGACAAATAGTTTCTTCGACATACAAATGGCCATATTGTGCAATTTACCTTATAATAAAATCAGATACTCAGGACAGTATTAGGGAAGAAGCAGAAAGGTTCAGTTACAATTCACTGCTGACATCATTTTCCAGAATTTCTGAGGTGATTTATTGTAGAATAGTATCTCACCTTAGCAACTATAGTCTCTTTAGCAAATCACAGTTTGGGTTTCAGAAGGGCCTTTGTATGGCCTTCACAGACCAAAATTACCCTCCCAACATTGCATAGAAACAGATCTCTTGTGCCTTATGTCTCCAGTTAGCCACCACTTCCCAAAGTCCCACTGTCCAGCCACAAAGGAGCACTCCCCTTCTGACTCAGTATCATCCAGGACTGGAGCAACTGAATCACATTCTCCACCAGGGTTTTTACTACCTCTCATCATGCCATGAAATAAGGAATGTCCTACCCACTATCCTTCCCACCCTTCCCCACAGCGGTATTCAACATCCCACTGAACCTACACAACATCCTCATCCATCCATACTCTGCCCCTGCTCTCGATCCCTTGCCTCATGGCTCATATTCCTGTAATAGACTAGATGCAAGACCTGTCCCATACATCCACACACCACCACCTACTCCAGTCGTCACAAGCCTCACCTATCCCATCAAAGGTAGGGCTACCTGTAAAAGCATTCCTGTGACCTACCAACTAAGCTGCAACCACTGTGCTGCATTCTACAGGGGCATGACAACCAACGAGCTCTCTGTCTGCATCAGTGACCACCAACAAACTGTGGCCAAGAGATAGCTGGACCACCCAGTTGCTGAGCATGCTGCCCAACACAACGTTCTTCACTTCAATGACTGCTTCACAGCCTCGGCCATCCGGTTCCTTCCTACCAACATCAGATTTTCTGAATTGCACAAGTGGGAACTTCTCCCTGCAACATATCCTACATCTTCATAACTCCCCTGGCCTCAACCTTCATTAGTCACTATCCTTCACCCATCTGTTCCCTTCCCCATTCCCACTTCAGCACCACACAGCCTTCTGTTCCAGCAATGTACCCACAGTTAGTTTACTTCTCTCCTTTTCTGTTTCTCTGCTCCTTTCACTCATCCTCCTCTCCCCTCCTGCCTCCCCCCCCCCCCCCCCCAAACACCACCCGTCTGATCTCCTGATTGCACATCGCTGACATATTCTGTTCTCACCACGCCACTATATGCTCCCACAAGTGGCACTTCAAAGGTCCACACCCGTACCCTGCTATCCTTCCCCTCCCCACCCCAGCGTCTCCTTACCCCCACCTTCCTGATTGCTTCCCCCATCGTACACTGTTGCTCGCAGTCCAGCCTCAGCAGCCAGAGACAGTGGTCAGGTGTGTGTGAATTATGCTTGTGTGAATATGTGTGTGTGTGTGTGGGGGGGGGGGGGGGAGACTGCATTGACTTGTGTGTGTGTGTTTTGTCTACTTCAGAAGAAGGCCTTTTGGCTGAAAGCTCTCTTGTTTATCAGTCTTTTTGTTGTGCCTGTCTGCAACTCAACATCTCCACTAAATGATGAGTAGCAATCTATTATTATTTCATTCTGGATTTTCCATTGTTTGATTTTACTCATCATCTACTTGATAGGTATGTCACTCTACATAGGAAAAGTGGGAAGGATAAATGTAAATAGTTGCAAGCCAATATTATTGTAACTGTGTTTTCAATTTTTTAAACCAGAGAGTAGTTGCCTGTCTCACTAAGGACTTCCAGCATTGTTTAAGCAATGGCAAGAGCTAGGTTGTTCTTAATTTCCCTAAATCAATAAAGATAATTGCCAGAATGTTTTGTTAAAAAAGACATGGCTAATTTTCTTGTCATTTTCCAGAATGGCAAGCCTTCACAGAAGGTTCGTATTCACAGTCTCATGCAAGAACAGAGCAATCTAAAATGTAAGGCCTTACAACTTCTATTCCCTGCGTAAATCCTCTAAGTCAACTTACTCTTTTTTTACCACAGCAGTCTTTCAACATGTTTGATGCTGTCCTCTATCTTCTCTATCTCATGCTAATATTTCATCCCTTGAAGGTACTGAAGAACTACACCTGACATCTTCTGCTGTCTGTTTTGCCTATTTTAGTCTTTGTTATGCATCTACTATTTTCCCCTTGTAATGATCCTAAGTTGGCACTTTCTTATCTAAACTGAAGCTACAATACCGTCTTTTCATGTGAATAATCCGATACCAGAGGACGTTGCTATTTTTTACGAACTTTTCAATTGTTGCAATTTCCTTATCCTGTTTTGAAGCTGTTGAGGACATATTGTATGCTTAGAATGCAAGATTATGAAGACTCTGGAAAACCAGTCTTGCTTATACTTTTATGTTTAATTTAAACAAATGTAAATAAAAACATAATTATGAAAGTTAACATAAATTATATTTCACAATGAATTTATACTTTTCATTGTGCACAAACATCACTGTTTGTGTTTAGATCCTTGTAAATATTTCAAAATTTATCTATGCTATATTATTTTCTTAGGTTTGTGTGATGGCACCAAGTGATGTGAACATTCTGTTGAAACATAGGCTTGATGTAGAAGAGTTGTTTTCTGCTTGATGTAACTGTTGTTAAGATTGAGTCTAGGTTGAGATGTAGTGTGTATAAACTTTTCTTTGTGGTACCAAAACAGATATTTCAATGTCATTATACATGAAAACATCATAATAAATCAAAAAGCCAGGAGTAAAAAATTAGTTTTCAGTCTTCTCAAAAAACTCATACCTGAATTATAGAAAGCTTGGATCAGTTATTACAGCTCCTAGACAACTACTGCCAATGAAAGATAAGTGTCACAACATCATATATCACTCTGTAACAGATTTCTCACTAACCTGTCCCTTCTTCTGTTGATGGTCTACCATAGATTCCTTTCCTCACTTATTCTTTGCAGTACTTTTTAATTTCATACTTTATCTGTCTATTGAATTTTTAACATTTTTTGATAGCACCATATTTCAAATTCTTCAAGTTTCTTCTTTGGATTTCTAATGGTTCACATTTCACTTCAATACAATGTCATGCTCCAAAGATTCCATTTTTGGGAACTACTTCTTCAGTTCCATACTAAATCTGATACCTATAGTAACATATTGTCCCCATACCCTCCACCCAGCAGTTTCCACCCTCTATGTCCTGTCACCTCCTCCCCTTTCTTGACTTCCACCCTCTTTGTTTGCCATCCTCTGCCAATGCACCCACCCATATTTCCGCAATCCTCTCCTTTTTCACTCCATTTCCCCACCTCCCTGCCCCACAACCTCCTGATTCTGTGCCTGTTGGCATCCTAGTTCCCACACACTTCACCAGAGTGTTCTTCCCTTTCCCTATCCCCTCCAGATTGCTGCTTCCATCCCAAGTGATAGTTGTACTCTGGGTTGAGTTGCCAGAGTTTGCGGTCACGTGTGCATGAGGTGTGCTCCCTTGTGTGAATGAATGGTGCGTGTTTCTCTGTTTCTCTTCTTCTGGTTAAGCCTGTGGCTGATGGGCAATCAATCTTTTGCTACATTGTTGCTTTTATTAATGAAAGCTTACTTTGACTCTATCAGTTGATGTCTTCCTTGCTTCTGCCATCCTGTGCAGTCTTGTTTAAGTTAAGAGAATTCACCCAGTACTTCCACTATTGTGTCAGTCCCTATTTTGATGTTAGGCAAGTCATTTTTCTTTCTGCTACTCTCCATCACTGATGTATTTTTCTTGTTTATGCTTAAGACATATTCTGTAACAGGTATGGTGTCTATTCCTGTCAATTGGTCTTTTAAATCTTCATCTTCTCTCACCAGAAGGGCTATGTTGTTTGCAAACCTTAGTGTTCAAATCTGCTCCACCTGACATTCATTCCTTTTCAGAAATTTTCCTTCACTTTCTACACTGATTTTTTTTTATATACAAGTTGAACAACAGTGATGATAATCTGCAACCATGCCTCACATCCATCTTAATGTGAACTTGTGTTCAGAGGAATAATTTGATCAGTGTGTTGCTCATTGTTGTTCACCTTGTTAACTACTTTCTGTTCACAATGATACTGACCTCTGTTACATCATTTGCTGCTATGGATGATGATGATGATGATGATGTTAAGCTACACTCATCTGACCGGAAATCCTCCCCTCCCCCTCTTCACTCTTAACAGCTGCTGCAATTGCCAACAGAGTGAAGGATACAGTTTTAGGTCCTGTAGCTTCTTCACTAGTCCATTATGGTATAATGCCAGTGCACGATGTTTCTATAGGAATGACAGGCTTAAGTCTCCACATAGCTTTTACCTCATCTGCCAGATCATTGTATTTGGTTGTCTTCTCATTGCAGATGATTTGAAAAATAATTGATGTAGATAAAATGATGTCTTGGTGGAAGCCTTACTAATCACTGTTATGTCAAGTTGATTAAAATGGATTGTGTTATTGGTTACTGTGCTCTGGTTCTAGTAAAATTTTAATTTTTTATTTTCTACCCCAGTGATAGAGTGTGGGAAGAATGATTGCTTAACTGCCACTGTAATTAGTCTATGGGAGTGATACAGAGGGAATTGTAGTATTTTCCTTGATTCATAACAAAGTTGGTTCTAAAAACATTCCAAATAGGCTTTTATAGGATAGTTTGCATCTATTCTCAAGTATCTGCCAGTTCAGTTCTTTCATAACCTTCATAACACTATCCCATGAGAAAACAAACTTGTAAACATTCATGCTGCCCTTCTTTGTATTCATTCAATATTTCTTGTTAGTCCTATTTGGTACGGGTCTCTCAAACTTGAGCAATATTCTCAATTGTGTCGCACAAGTGATTTGTACTATGTAGACTAATTACATTTTCTTAGTATTCTACCACTGAAATGAAGTCTGCTACCTGCTGTACTTACAACTTAACCTTTATGACATTTCCATTTCATGCTACTACTATGTGTTGCACCCAGGTATTTGTATGAGTTTACAGATTCCAACTGTAGCTTGTTGATAATATAGTTGTAAGATACTAGTTTTTTTGTGTGAAATGTACAAGTATACTTTTCTGAGCATTTAAAATGAATTTCCAATCTCCTCACCAGTTTGAAATCTTATCAAGATCTGATTGGATATTTGTTCACCTTTATTCAGACCATACTTCCTTATGGATAACTGAATTATCGGTGAAAAATCTGAGGCTACTATTACTATTATCTGCAAGATCATTAATATGTAACATGAACAGTAGGGGCCGTAACACACTTCCCTGGACACACCTGAGATTGCTTTACGTCTATTGATTACTCTTATTTTAAGAAAACATGCTGTGTCTTCCCCACTAAGAAATCCTCAATCTAGTCACAAATCTTGCTTGATAGTGCATATGACCATATTTTTGATAATAAGCAAATGTGCCTTACTGAGTCTTTCAGACATAAAAAAAACACAATATGTAGCTGACTACCTTGTTGCGTGCATGGCTTTCAGGATGGCATTTGAGAAAAGTGCGAGTTGGGTTACACGTGATCGATTTTTTGGAATCCATGGAGGAGGTCATTCTATTTGAAATACCTCATTACTTTTGAGATCAGAATATGTTTTAAGGTTCTCCAACAAGAGGAAATAAAAAATACTCGATGGTAGTTTTGTGGATCACTTCTGCTGCCCTGGCAGTCTGGCATCAGTAGCCAGAGACTGGTCATGAGTGTGTGAGTCGAATATGTATGTGTGTGTGTTTGTGTGTGTGTGTGTGTGTGTGTGTGTGTGTTTGTCTATTTCTGACGAAGGCCTAGTTGGCTTTATTCATGACGGTCTTTTTGTTGTGCCTGTCTGTGACAGCATTTCCGCTATATGGTGAGTAGCAACTATCCTTTTTTTAATATTGTTGCATTCCATCCTGAATTTTCCATTGTTTGAGTCTGCTGCTCTTTTTATAGATGGGTGTGATCTATGCTTTCTTTCAAATAGTGAGCACAGTTTTTGTGTGAAAGATCTTTAGTATACTATGATTTAAAAAATTCTGTATAAAATTTAGTACACATTCCACCAGACCCTTGAGCTTTATTCAGTTTCATTTATTGCAGCTTTTTGCCAGTGCCACTGCACTAATACCTATTTCACATGTCCCTGCAGTGGTATGAGAATCAAATTGGGGCATTATGCCTGGGATTTCCTTTTCAAATAAACATTTGAAAACAGATTTAAACATTTCTGCTTTTGCTTTGCTACCTTCAATTTCAATTCCTGTCTCATCCAAGAGTGTCTGAATAATAACCTTGGTGCCACTAACAGCCTTTACATACTATCAGATTTCATCAGTTTTTATGAAAGATTTTTTGATAATATTCTGCTGCAGTAGTCAGTACACATTCCACCAGACCCTTGAGCTTTATTCAGTTTCATTTATTGCAGCTTTTTGCCAGTGCCACTGCACTAATACCTATTTCACATGTCCCTGCAGTGGTATGAGAATCAAATTGGGGCATTACGCCTGGGATTTCCTTTTCAAATAAACATTTGAAAACAGATTTAAACATTTCTGCTTTTGCTTTGCTACCTTCAATTTCAATTCCTGTCTCATCCAAGAGTGTCTGAATAATAACCTTGGTGCCACTAACAGCCTTTACATACTATCAGATTTCATCAGTTTTTATGAAAGATTTTTTGATAATATTCTGCTGCAGTAGTCAGTGAATGCTTCACATGTTGCTCTCTTGACAGCCAAATGCATTTCATTCAGCATCCCACTGTCTATAGCCCAATGCTTTGTTTTACACCTATTATACTGCAGTCTCACTTTAGAAGTTTATTTTATCGTGACTGTATATATAAGAGTCCTTTCAGTCATGAACTGTTCTACTACGTGCATGTATGTCCAGTGCATAGTCAAGTATTCTTTTAAACTTGAGCCATATTTCCCTTACATGTGTCTGTCCTGAGCTAAATTTGCATGTTCCTCATCAGGATATGACACTAATGCTTCTTTATTTAGTTAACTGAACTTATAAATTTTTCTACTTGTTTTATTTGCCCTTTGTACTTTGGTAACCATTGTTGCTACAACTGCTCCATGATCACTGATACCAGTTTCAATGTGTACATCCTCAAAAAGGTCAGGTCTAGTAGTTTTCATTAGATTCAGTACATTTTTCATCATGAGGGGGATTCTGAACTATCTGTTCTAGGTAATTTTTGGGGGATGTATACAGTAATGTTTATTAGGATGTCTCATCACAACCATCACAAACAAAACAGTAATTATTCCTGTTGATTGTTGGATAATTACAGCCTCCTCCAGTGATACAGTGTGATTGATGAACTTACTTACCAGCAAACTGAGGTTTCCTCTAAAGTTTTCAGTTACATCAGCAGGTGAGTCTGCTAGTCCATAGAAGGAACAATTATAATTTTATATCCACCCCTAGTACTGGGTATTGCCCTAACTGTCTCACATGCCGCTTCAGTTTTTATCTGGTGAATTCTAGTTTCTTGTCCACTGTGACAATTACACCATCTCCATCTTCTATTCAAACATAAATTTTCCCCAGAAATCTCGCTGCTGACAATTCCAGATTTTAACCAGCTTTCTGTACCTAGTATTATCTGAGCTTCACTGGGTTTTATAAGTGTTTCAATCTCTGACACGTAATTGCAAATGCTTCAGCAGTTAACCATTAGGAATTTAATATCCTCTCCTGTGTGGTGTTGGGAGGATTGGAGGCGGGGGGGATTTCTTTGGATCTTCACTGATATTTTCAGGTCTCCTACAGCTATCATAATCTTGACTGGCTGGAGAGTAACCTAATCTATTTAAAAAATAAAAAACAACCTAAGTGCACACAGTGCACCCCCCCCCCCCCCTACACACACACACACAGTCAGCTACCTGGGTAAGAGCCTTTAATGTATAGTGCACACCTGACTCATTTACAGGGACCCTAGAGATCTCAAACCTATAGTGCAAGTCTATGAAGTCACAGCCTAGCTTGTCACAGAATCTTCACAGTCTCTGGTTCAAGTCTTCCACTTAGCTCAGAACCAGGGGCCACGATCTGTTCTGAGACAGCATATTCTGAGTTTCATTGAGACTCCATTAGCAATCACAGATAATTGGCTTCATTTGTCCCAACATGCACCACAATCTTCAGTTTGTTTTACCTTGTTCTCTTAGTGGCTGCTATAATAGTCTCATCGACATGATGAATGAGTCCCAGGCAAAAACAGTGAGGGCACATTGGTGTTCTTCCCATATCTTGCTGCCATTTCCCTGCATTTTTGAACTGCTGATGATTAATAGACGCCTCCCCTTTTGCATTTGCCTCTTCCTGATACAAGATATCGTATGTTTCCAACAGATAAAGTGAGTCTCACTGGCTCAGTTTCATTTTAAGTAGAAGACAGCACCTCAAACTTGTTTGTTAGGGGGATGTGTACACCATCCTGAGTTCCCTGTACAGGGCACCTAGACTTACCATTGCCACCCCACTCACAGTGAAGTATGTGAGTAGTGATAGATCCAGTATTTCATGCAGAGGAGACAATACACGGGCAAGGATAGTACTTGAGTTACCTTTGACATTTGTGGTATATGACTCTTGGTAGCCCTCCAAACCCTCCCATTTCCAGCAACTTCCAATCACTTTTCAGTAGTCAGAATGATTTCCAGCAGCCTTCAAACAACAACTAACTCATGTCACACCTGGGAATAGCACAAACAGTATACATAGCAGAGCTGCAGTGTGGCTGGTGCAATATTTTACTTAACATGAAACAAATAACTTTAAACTAAGCTTGCTGGTTCACTTTTAGTGTATAGATCTGGTATGCTACAAATATTACCAGTAAATTTTAAGGACTGCAGTGATCAACAGGCAAAGTGAGATATCAGAATAACTTGGTATAAAATTTACTGTTTCTTTGAAGCATTTTTGATGTAATAATCACTAACACATTCAACAATAACGTTAATTTACATTGAATGCAGACAATATAAACTCCTGTTAGAAAAGAAAACTAATGCAACATGATATGTTTGTAATTTACAATAACTCTACTTCAGATATGCTAATCTATGATAAAATAAATTAAGCATAACATTTGTAACTTACAAAAAGTTTCAAAAATGTATATTTGGAAGTATCTGAAAATTTTCAAAAATCTAAAGCATGAGATCTTATTCCGAATTGACGCATCAAGAAAACCAAGAATGTTTTACATATCAGTGCTGTCGTGAAAGACTTCGCTCACACACTGAAATATTGACACAATTAATGAAATATTATGTGAGACAACATGAACAATAAAACATTATAATATTAGAAGTTTGAACTGAACCTGTCTGGCACATGCAGTCTCACACAAAGGATAATTCAGAAGTTGGCTCACAGATGTAAATAAATATTCAATTTGCATGGATTTTTTACATAGCTGAATTTGAGATACCTTCTCCACTGTTGCACCACAAATGAACACTGCAGCATCAGTTATCACAGTAAAAATTGGAAAAATTGTGGAGCGTCCTCAGTGCATGTCTCTGCTGGGGGCAGTTAATAGTGTATCTGTAGTTATAGAGGGAAGTCTTTCATTAACTGATACTGCTGATCTAACATCTGGTGGATTGTTTTGGTGAACTCATCAAAGTCATACATTTCAAACATTCTGTTTGAGCCAAGCTTTTACAACCAGATGTGATGTGTAATATGGTGTCCTTTTGATCCTTGCACTTCATGCACCTATCATTTATTTCTTTGCTCTTTCATGATATAGTTTCTCATCACAGTGAGCTAATCTTATATAGCGTTGGAAATTCTTTACGTACTGATGCAGACTCTCATGCATCAACTAATTGATTGATGCTCGCTGATCAAAATTATCTGGGCTGAAATCATTCACACTTTCCTCTGCAGTTGTTTTATATTATTACCTTGGTCTCAATTATTTCTGTATCAGACGTTGGGACTGTGTGGGTGTTTCTGCAAGATTGAGGTGATGTGTGATTAATGTCTGTGGCTTCTTTTGCTTTATGAAGTGATGAGTTTCTGTTGTGAAAATACTGCCTCAGAGCCCCCAGTTCTTTTTTCTGCAGCTGCTCAGTGTCTGTTAGCCCCTGCCCCTTTTCTCATGTGGTATTAAACTGTTGATTTAGCGTGATGGATGCTGTACTTTGTGGTAATTCCCCATGTTTTCTTTTATATCTCTTGTAGGTCTGTTTTCTCCACATAATGAGAAGGAAAGTGTAAGTTAATACTGACACCACATGTGAATTAATATTGCTGAAGGTGTTGTACCCATTTGGATTCAGTTTCAAAATTGAGATAGTTCTGTTGATGTATGTAGTCATGATGTATTATTTTATGGTGTCATGCAACAGTTGTTTTTCATTAAGAGTGCCTAAATAGTTGCAGGTGCTATATTCATTAATAGGTTCTATTATGTTTCCATCACTCTTCTCAAATCCAGTAGCTTGAGTCTATCCCTTTCTCATGTTCACTCTCCTGCAATTGTCTAAGCCAAATGCCTCACTTAAGTTTCTAGATAACATTCCTACTGCTTTTAGGAGCAGTGTTTCTATTGGCACATATAGTTTAATATCATCCATCAACATCAGATGATTTAACATAGAGCTTAAGCCAGTATTATTATTATTATGCACTGAGGTGACAAAAGTCATGGGATAGTGACACACACACATATACAGATGGCATAGTATTGTATACACAAAGTATAAAAGGGCAGTGCATTGGCAGAGCTGTCATTTGTACTCAGATGATTCATGTGAAAAGCTTTCCAATGTGATTATGGCTGCAAAACGGCAGTTAACAGATCTTGAACGCAGAAAGCTAGTTGGAGCTAGATGCATGGGGCATTCTGTTTCAGAAATCAGTTGGGAATTCAATATTCTGAGATACACAATGTCAAGAGTGTGCCAAGAATATAAAATTTCAGGCATTACCTCTTACCATGGACAACCCAGTGGCCGACAGCATTCACTTAACAACTGAGAGCAGCAGCATTTGTGTAGACTTGTCAGTGCTAATAACAAGCAGCACTACTTGAAATAACTGTAGAAATGAATGTGGGATGTACAACGAACTTATCTGTTAGGACAGTTTAGCGAAATTTAGATCTAATGAGTTACGGCAGCAAACGACTGATGCGAATGCCTTTGCTAATTGCATGACATTTCTTGCAGCATCTCTCCTGGACTCGTGACCATATCAGTTGGACCTTAGACAGCTGGAAAATTGTGGCCTGATAGATGAGTCCCAATGCCAGTTGGTAAGAACTGATGCTAGAATTCAAGTGTGGGGCAGACCCCATGAAGCCATGGACCCAAGTTGTCAACAAGGCACTGTACAAACTGGTGGTGGCTCTGTAAAGGTGTGACTTGTGTTTACATGGAATGGGCTCATGTTCCCAAACAACAATGGAGTTTTTATGGATGACAGCATATCATGTCTCCCAGCCACAATTGTTTGCAAGTGTTTTGAAGAACATTCCAGACAACTCGAACGAATGATTTGACCATCCAGGTCACACGATATGAATCCAAACGAACATTTATGGGGCATAATTGAGAGGTCAGATCATGCACAAAATCCTGCACTGGCAACACCTTCACAATTATTGACGGTTGTAGAGGCAGCATGGCTCAATACTCTTGCAGGGGACTTCCAGTGACTTGTTGAGTTCATGCCAAGTCAAACTACTGCACTATATTAGAAGATATCCCATGACTTTTGTCACCTCACTGTATTGTTATACACACATAAGCTACCACAGGACCATCAGAAGCACATACTTGATATGAGATTTTCACAGGTGCCACACTTCTATCAGCCTTTCACTAAGCATTTTCTTCCTTTCTTTGGATCAGGTTCTTTCTGTCTTGAATTTATTGACCTGAAACATCCTGGCAGATTGAAACTGTGTGCCGGATCGAGACTCGAACTCGGGACCTTTGCTTTTTGCGGGAAAGTGCTGTACCAGCTGAGCTACCCGAGCACGATTCATGACCCGTCCTCACAGCTTTACTTCTGCCAGTACTTTGTCTCATTCTGGAGTTTATTGACATGTTGGCTCGCTTAGGACTTGAGTACTTTGTGGTTGAATGTTTGTCTGTCTTGTAAATCTGTGTCTGTTATGCCAGCATCCTTCCGACTTCAGTGGTCTCCTTCATTTTCTTAATGTTTTCTCCAAGATTTGTTTAGTTTGTTGGGGGTCTGACATTCTCTTGATATGCCTGTAAAATTTCAGTCGACATTTCTTCATGTTACATATCTGTTTGGTTTCTTGTCTACTTGACGATCTGTAGCCCTCCTGTCTTATTGGGCCCTATGGATTTTTCTGATGATTCTTGTATCTAGTTTATTGATATTTTCTTGTGCACCTTTCTGAGTTATGGCCAACATTTCTGATATGTATAAGGTTTCTATCTTGATGACAGTATTGTGATATTTCACTTTTACAGTGTGTAATAGGCATGATTTATAGTAGAAGTTTCCAGTCTTCCAGAATGCTCTAGTCATCTTTTGATTTCTCTGTTCATAAGTGCCTTCCTCTATCCCATTTGCTGTGTCATCTACTCAAATACTTGAATTTTTGAATTCTCTTTATCTCGCCATATTTTGTCAGAATCCTTTTTGGTGCATCCTTGTTTGGCATGTATTCTGTTTTCTCAAAGGAGATTTGCAATCCAACCATTTTAGCATTCTCTTTCCTGTCCCCGATTTGCTGTACTGCAGTTTCCATGTTGTCTGTGAGTACTGCATGATAGTTTGTGAATGCCGGTCAGCCAATATCAAATCCTTTGGTTTTCCATCCCAGCCTGATTGGTTTATAAAGTCTCTGTATTTTAATTCTTTTTCCCATTCCCTGACACCTTTGTGTAATAGTATGTTGAATGATGTCACTTTCGTAGTCTAATCTCAAAAGGCTCTGATAACTCTCCCAGGAATTTAATATTGAATTTGGTGTTTGTTAGTGTCATTTGATAAGGTTCACTGTCTTCTCATCGAGACTCCTTTCTTCCAGTTTTTGATCAGTGATAATCTATCTATAGAGTTGTATGCCTTCTTGAAATCCATAAAGGTGCACGAGATCTTTCTGCTTCTCATTGCGTTGTCTCTCTGGACTGTCTTTAAATAGAGTAACTGTTTACCACAGACCTTCCCAACCTGAAACTTGCTTTGTATTCTCTATCTTGTTTTCCAGTTGTAACTGTGTGCTGTTTAATAGGCATTGTGATAGAATGTTGTATTTGACGGGCAGTAAAAGCATCCTTCTGTAATCATTAACATTGGTCCTATTCCTTTTCTTATATAGACAGTGTATAACTGCACACTCCTCATCTTCTGGTTTTACTTCAGTCTCACTTATGTCTTTATGATATTTTTTATTTCTTTGATGCTATTTGGCCCATCTTCCTTCAGTAGTTCAGCTATGGTGCTATCTTCTCTTGCTGTTCTCTTGTTTTCCAGTTTTGTGATTCATTTCCTGATTTCCAATTCATCTGGTGCTTTTGACTTAAAATTTCTCTTGATGTCTTGGCTCTTTGGGAACCTCTCTGCTGGTTCAGGACAATTCAGTAGTTCACTTAAGTACTTCACCAGTGCCTCACAGCTCTCTTTGTTGTTCAATGCCAGTTCTCCAGCCTTTTCTTAACACAGATTTTATGGCTGGCATCCCATGATTCGGGTTTTAAATGTATTGTAACAGTATCCGATATTATAGTTTCATAAATCTTCTTCTGTTTCTTTTAATTGACTCTTTTTGTATTCTCTTTTGACTCTCCTGATGCCTCTTGCCATTTGTTTTCTTACCTCTATATACCTTGGGTCAGATTGACTTCTATTTTGCCACTGTTCTCTTTGTTTTATGCTATTTTCTTGTTCACAGTTGCTTTGTTGCATGTGTCATTCCACAATGAATGTCCATTCCTTTTGATTAGAGGAATTTTCTCTTTTGTTATACTGATTATCCTCTCTTTGAGTTCGTCCCAAGTTGTGGCTATGTCTTCCTCCAATTCCTCTTTGATGCTTGGTAATTTTAATTTTCTCATATTGAACTTTGATATCACCATGGTCATCTAATTCATACTATTTGATGTCGGCCTGATTTTGCTTTTGATGAGGTAATGATCAGAGTCCGTGTTTGCCACTCTTCTGACTTGTAAACTCATAATTTCTCTGAAGTTGTTGTGTGCAATTGCTGCATGATTGATTGATTTGGTATTCTCCTTCATGACACCACATCCCACCACTACTCATCCTGAACTAATTCCTTTATAGAAACCTAGTGAGGTGGTGCAGCAGTTAGCACACTGGAGGGCAATGGTTCAAATCCATGTCCGACTATACAGATTTAGGTTTTCCATCATTTCCCTTAATTGCTCCAGGTAAATACCAGGATGGCTGCTTTTGGAAAGGGCATGAATGATTTCCTCCATCCTTTTTTTAATTTGAGCTTGTGCTCCATATTTAACAATTGCATTGAACTCTAATCTTCCTTCCTTCCTTTATTCCTTGGCAGAACCATGCTTATCCATCGCTCATTGATGTAGATCTCCAGTTCATCCAGAATGGATTTTTCCTTTTTTTTCCTAGTACACTATCTGTACATTATTTGATACTCTGCAAGATATAGCTGCAACAGCTGATGACAATGAAGATTAAAAATTAAAGTCAAACCACCATACGTGGATTTTGACACAGTATGACTTACCAAATTAGCCAGTACTGTATTGTCCCATTTGTTGCAAGTATATAATGACATAAACAAGATAGCCGGCCGGAGTGGCCAAGCGGTTACAGGCGCTACAGTCTGGAACCGCGCGACTGCTACGGTCACAGGTTCGAATCCTGCCTCGGGCATGGATGTGTGTGATGTCCTTAGGTTAGTTAGGTTTAAGTAGTTCTAAGTTCTAGGGGACTGATGACCTTAGAAGTTAAGTCCCATAGTGCTCAGAGCCAGCCAGCCATAAACAAGATAGAAGGTGGTAGTGCCCATGGACACAAAGGTAGTTGCACTGGATAAGACGGACAAAGGAGAATTATTGAAAACTATTGTTGTTGAATTTGGTATTGGAACTTCATCAGTGGTAGATTGGCAGAATAACTGGAAAGAAATGAAGATTTTTATTTTAAAACGACAGTTTGAGTTGACAAAATCATTGCTTTTTATTCATCTGCCAATGTTGATGATAGTTGTGATGGGCCAGGTGAAAAAATAGGCATTTGGTCTGAAGACATTATAACACACACTGAACCAACAATGTAACATCACAAAATAATGGTTTATTTGGAACACCAGGCAGAAATGAGTTTATGAACTGCTAAGGAATGACATTAGAGAACTGCAACTCAACAATAATGTTTCTGAAACTTCCTGGCAGATTAAAACTGTGTGCTGGACCGAGACTCGAACTTGGGACCTTTGCCTTTCACGGGCAGGTGCTCTACCGTCTGAGCTACCCAAGCACAACTCACACCCCATCCTCACAGCTTTATTTCCGCCAGTACCTTGTCTCCTACCTTCCAAACTTCACAGAAGCTCTCTTGCGATGCTGCAGAACTAGCACCCCTGGAAGAAAGGATATTGCCAAGACATGGCTCACCACAGCCTGGAGGATGTTTTCAGAATGAAATTTTCACTCTGCAATGAAATGTGCGCTGATATGAAACTTCCTGGCAGATTAAAACTGTGTGATGGTGCGTGAGTCATGCTTGGGTAGCTCATATGGTAGAGCACTTCCCGCAAAAGGCAAAGGTCCCGAGTTTGAGTCTCCGTCCAGCACATAGTTTTAATCGGCCTGGAAGCTTCATATCAGCGCACACTCCGCTGCAGAGTGAAAATTTCATTCTGGAATAATATTTCTTTCATATACAGCTTGCTTATTCAGAAATATCTTTCCATTTGACCAAGTTGTGATAAAGTTAATGATTTTCACAAAATATCTAAAAACCTGTTTAGATTAAATATCCTTCATTTTAAGCTCTCGGTGTGGATATTTTGATGTATTGTAGTGCATAGAAATTTGTTGTGATGTGTAGTAATTGAAAAATGTAAAATTATTACTCTAGCTGAAACTAAGTCTGTACAAGCCCTTTCAGAGCCCACAGCCAACCTTACTGCATCTTTAAATCATTCCTGTGCCTATGTTTTGCAGACTTGGGTGATACTATCACTGAGCTTCACTCACAAAAAGATCCCTGAACATTAAAAAATTACCAGGTCATGGCAGAGATGCAAATGGGAATGCTATGAGTGATCTAGCTTAGCAGATGGACTTAGAAAGAATCTGCTGAGTTTCAAAATTTAAATTTTGTCTAGTAGCTGAAGCACTGTAAACTTTATCAACTGCTTCTTGTGTAATGTCAAAATACACTTTCACATGGTGTCAGATTCTTTTCATGTTAAGAAACTTGAATTGAATTTCATGTTTTCAAGAAACCACTTTATGGCAAGATGTTAAATGAATTTTGCTGACATGATTAGCAACTTCTCCACATATTTCTAAACTGATGGTGAGTGTGGATTCTGAGACTCAGCAGTGAGTGGAAAACTAGGATTTATTACTACGTACACAGCTTCTGTAAAGGACATGATCACATTATATGATTATGAAGAGTTTTTTTCAGAATATGTCTAGTGGTCTACAGAGTGTGTTTTTCTTCTATGTTGTCAGTTGCTACTCCACTAAAACTACATCATAGCTGCAACAGAGGGGTTGTTTTGTGGGGAAAACATCTGTAGGAACCTGCAGATAGGGAGACAGTCAGAGTCACTGATTTTTTCCAGTAATTTTCAGGTAATAGTACTGTCTGTCTGGGGTGCCCTTGTAGTGTGGGATGGAGTGTTCACAGTGTCATAACTACAAACTATGATGGTAATACTGTGTACTCCCCTGCAGTAGGTTACATCTACTGTAATGACCATGATAGTAAAATTAGAGAAATTCAATCTTATGCAGAGGGGTACCAATGATTGTTCTGAATTTATACCCACCACAAATGGAATACAAAGAGTGGGAAATAATTTTTTTTTACTATGTATCCTCCACGACACACTGTGTAATGCCTAGAGGAGTACAAATGTTAAGTTGAGATGGCTATAGGTAATGAGCTATATTGTAACAAAAAATGTACCATGGGGAACTCCACAATGAAATTATTTCATCAACATGCAACATGTGAGAAAAGTTCTAAGGCTATAGGGGTTCCATGAAAATCAGTGTTTCATATTCTGACAAATAAGCTGAAAAAACTGCATGATAAGTCCCTCACTGATTTGTGCTCAACAGGGGAGTAGAAGTCTAGACAGTGAGTAAAAGATCGTACTCATAGAATAGCAGAGGCATTCAGTTGTTGACAGGCACATGAGAGAGAATGAAAACTTCTTTAGTTTTCAGAAGAAATCCTTTGACAAACTAGAGTCCTACCTTGTGCTAGCTAGACACACAATGCTGCCGGGATTGCAATTCAGCAGATGGACTGTGTGAAGGAATGGGTCGGGTGTGGTGGATCGAAGGAGACAGAGTCAGGAGGCAGGAGTGGTGTTGGGGATGGGTAGCTAGCAGCTCAGAGGCAGGCAACAGGCGTGCAGGATAGGAATGCAGGAAGAAGGGGTGGAAGGTGCAGAAGCTGGGCATGTGACACATAGACATTAGAGTCAGAGAGTTCATGCAGCGCACAGTGATTGTGACATGGAGGCATGGATTGGGAGGGTGTGATATGAGAGAGGAAAGGATAACTCTTTGGTGGGAGATGTGGGAACAGTGGGTCAATGGAGACAGAGGACAGGAGGGTTATACGAATGAAGGATGTACTGTAAAGTTAACTCCCATCTGCGTAGTTAAGAAAAGCTGGTGATGGAGGGAAGGATCTAGATGGCGCTGGTTATGAAGCAGCCATTGAACTTGATCATGTTGTGCTCTGCAGCGAGTTCTGCCACTGGATGGTCACTTCTGCTTTTGGCCACAGTTTGGCAGTGACCATTCATTCCAATGGACAGCTAATTAGTGGTCATGTCCATATATAGTGCTGTGCAGAAGTTGCAGCAGAGCTGATACATGAAGTGGCTGCTTCTGCAAGTGGTCCTGCTTCTGATGATGGTGTAGGATAAACTTACAACAGAACTGGTGTCAGATGTGCTGGATAGGTAAATCCTACTGGTCTCACACATGGATCTTCCATAAGGTTATGGCTACTAGAACAATGTGTTGGGAGTGAGAGTGGCATAGAGAAGGGACACCACTTTCAGAGGGGTGGGAAGGAGATTAGATAGGATGTTCCTTACCTGGACATGGTGACACAGTTCAGTTGTTTCAATCTGGGTTGGTACTGGGGAATGAGGTGAGTATTTTTTTGCATCTGATTCTTGGGGAGTGGTTGGAGGATTAAAAGACGGTAGGGTGGGGGGGGGGGATATTGTGTGGGAAATAAATCAGTTTGTGGACTAAGTATGGAGGGACGAGGGGTGCGGTAGTGCCAGTCTGCCTGTGAAGGTCTGTGCGAGCCCTTCAGTATACTGGGAAATGGAGTTCTCATCACTGCAGATATGCTGTCCATGTGTGGCAAGGTTGTAGGGGAGCAATGTTTTGACATGGAAGGGATGACAGCTTTCGAAATGCAGGGACTGTTGGTGGTTAGTGAGCCTTATATTTAGACATTGTAACTTTGCTGTAACTAAGATTGGATTATGATTGCAATGGAATTAACATTACAAAGAGAGTACCACGTGGAAAAAGTGAATTGAACTCATTCAGTAACTGAACTGAAAAATGCACAAAACTCAATGTCAGTAGTTCGAGGCTGACCTGGTCATTCTCCAAGACATTGCTTGTTTTATGAATATTTGACTGGCTGAGAACACAAGCTTTCTCAGCACAATTTGATAAAGAAATCCTCTGGCTTATCAGCTGCGTTACAGGATTGTCTTAATGCAATATTCCAACAAACTTCTGATGAAGTAAATTTGTCGAAACACTACTGTGTGTAGTTTCATAAAATAATTTCATTTTATGAATAAAAAACACAAACTGTTACAAATGTCGCTATATGATTGTGTTCCTACAAATTGTGCACAATGGGAAGCTTACTGCTTCACCCAATGTGAAAACTATGTAGCAGCACTAGATCTGATTATTGATGAACAAGGCCATGGTATTTGTGGAAAATAATGGAAGCATGATGAAACTAATTTCCTTACATAATGAGAACTAATTTAAATGGAAGTGAGTGCAACTATATCCACTAAAAACTGGAGAAAAGTAAACTGATTTTTAAAATTTGTTTGTAAATTAGAATTTAGTATTTTTTGATTCATTTATCTGATATTTGTTACATATGATTGATTAAATTGTTATTATTTTAAGCAGAAATACTCTGGTTTAGTTAAATTAACACACTTAAATTTCACTTGTTTCAGTAAAATTACTAAAATGCAGAAAAATAGAGTTATTTTATAGATAGATTTCTACTGTATTAAAACATTTACATACTATAATGATATTTCAATAACTTGCATTGGTGTGATGTATTTGGTATTCTTTCAGAGAATGTGGTTGTGGTGAGGGAGACTCAGGTTGTGCTGAATGTGGCTGTTGCCGCATATGTGCGCGAGAGAATGTGGACAATTCAGAACTAGCCATCCTAGGTCCAAGTGGAGCAGGCGATCTAGCTGGTATGATGAGGCTAGATCTTATCTTTGGAGGTGATGATCAGAACTTTTCCCCCCTTGCCAAACAATGTTCTTTTTCCATTAGAGATGTTTCTCTCAGTTCTCCACACCTTTTGCATTGATAAAAAAACATTCATTGCTCCTTTTAGATGACATGTATTTCCAAAATGATTGTGCCTTTCTTGTGTTTTCTTGGCACATTTGATAGGTATATAGGACAGTAATGAAAACTATGTCTCGGGTGTGAAGATTTCTCCATTAAAGTCACAGTAAAATATTGTAACACTGTTCCATTGTTAAATTAGTTATACAGGGTGATTCAAAAATGCATGTAAATATTTTAAGGGTGTATTTGTGAGGTAAATATAAGACAAAAATGTTCTATAAATGTTTTTCCATAAACGTTTAATTCCAGAGTTATCGTTAAATACGAAAGTCATGTCCGTATCAAAACGACGGCAGTGCAAGCAGCAGGATGCCATATTCTGGTACGTAATTCACATACGTATCTCCCAACAGTTGATTCGAAACTGCATGAATAGTGTTTGTTTTTGTTTGCACGTGATGTTTACTCCTACTGTACGGAAGATGGCGCTGATGTTGTTGGTAACGGAAAAGTACGTCCTGTCGTTCATTCATCGTCGGAAGGCTAAAGGTTTCGTGCACATGATGTACTCAAACAGTGAGTATGCTGATATGCACCTTGTGTATGGTGCAGCAGATGGAAATGCACTTGCAGCAAGACGAAGGTACAGTGAGCTGTTTCCAGGAAGACGGTTACCAAGTCATCAGACGTTTGTATCTGTGGACAGACGTATGCGGGAGTATGGCATTCGTCCTGGGCCACATTCAGGTCGACCACTTGAGCATGCAGTGAACGTCGAGGAACATGTTTTGGACCTGGTAGACCAAGATCCATCTATCAGTACGAGACAAATTAGTGCAGCTGTACGACTTCCACAATCTACTGTATGGCGGCTGCTTCGGAGACAACAGTTGCATCCATTTCACCTGCAAAAAGTGCACGAATTGACACCTGAAGACTATCCTCGCCGTCAGCAATTCTGCCAGTGGTTACAAGAGCGTCATTTGAATGATCCAATGTTCATTCGGCGGATATTATTCACAGATGAGGCCATGTTTACTCGTGCGGGTGTAATCAATTCGCATAATATGCACCAGTGGGCTGTCGAGAATCCTGGCGCGAGAATTGTGCGTGGATATCAACATCAATTCTCCATAAACATTTGGTGTGGTATTGTGGGGAATTACTTACTCGGACCTCATGTTCTGCCTCCAAGGCTGAATGGGCACGCGTACTGCGAATTTTTGGAGGGAGAATTGCCTGGATTGTTACAGGATGTCCCTCTTGCAACACGAGCCACCATGTGGTTTATGCACGATGGTGCTCCCGCCCATTACAGCCGCAACGTAAGGGCGTACCTCAATTCTGCGTATCCACATCGATGGATAGGTCGCGGAGGACCAATTGCTTGGCCAGCCAGATCACCTGACCTGAACCCTTTAGACTTTTATTTATGGGGCCGACTAAAGACATTGGTGTATTCTTCTGCAGTACCGAACAGAGAAGTGCTACAACAAAGAATTGAAGGTGGTTGTGAAATTATTCGTGGAGAGTTGAACGGACTGTGTAATGTGCAGAGATCATTGATGCGACGAGCACGGGTCTGTCTGCAAGTTCAGGGACAGCATTTTGAACATGCATTGCATTAAGATTTGTGCAAATACAGTACAGTACAGTACAGTCTGTAAAATGCTTCAATTTTCCTTAGTTATTGTGCATTGCTGTAGTTCAATCAACAGGACCTAAATTAATACAGTGTTCGCGAGGAATTGTTTCAGTTTGTTACGTCACGTTTATTTATCAGTTTGCGTTGTTAGTCCAAATGCACTGTAATTAAACTGTGAACTCTGGGAATTAAATACCTTACGTTGTATTGAATGTATTATCCTGTTTTGTTCATAACTCTGTAATAAGCCAAGTATGGAAAAAATTGTATAGAACATTTTTGTCTTATATTTACCTCACAAATACACCCTTGAAATATTTACATGCATTTTTGAATCACCCTGTATAATTGTCTAGGAGTTTAAAATAAGTGGCAAGCAGCAGATATGATTACTGGCATCATAAAAGATGCTGTTAGTCCATTTAATCCAGTTTTACTAAGTCAAGCAGATTGTGTAAGCCTGTTGTCCACAATTTTCGCTTAAGAAATGGATACAAGGTTTACCATGCAATTTTTATGTGCTGTAAGGCTGTGTGAAAGTTTCAGTTGCAGAAACTGCGAAAGAGAAAGGCCCTTTGTGACAGTGTATTACAGTCTATGTAATACCTTTAAGTACTGCATCCCATAAATATATTGAGTACTGTAGCAGAGCAATACTTTTACTAAATCACTCTGTTATAACGTACTGCATCCCATAAATATATTGAGTACTATAGCAGAACAATACTTTCCACTAAATCACTCTGTTATAACATCTGTTCATACAAACTATCTCTGATCCTAACTTCCAAAGATAAAATAAACTTAAGTTTGATATTATTATGTGTTTTTAGATATTAATCTCTGTCAAATGTATACTCTTGTAATTAAGATTACTCACATCAATTATGGATAAATAAAAACTATTTATGCACATTATTAAAAAAGTTTGTAATTTTGGGGAAAAAGTTTTGAATGTGAAAGAACATTATTGTTATGTCTTCATTCTGTATGCAATAATCTGAACTTTTCAAAACAATAATGTAATCCCTACGTAATTTTACCTTTCACGTTATGAGAAGTGGTTTGGAAAGTTTGAATAAAATCAGTTCTATTCCTATAAATTGATTGTCATTAGACATGAAGTTCTACCCATAGAGTTTCATATAAAAAAGTGTCATCCTGAGTTGTTTGATATTTAATTGATTAAATTTACTTAAAATTTTATAATTCACATTAAATATGTTTTCCCACAGCAGGTCGACAAGGAGTGCAACTGCAGCAGCGTTTAGAAGAACGTCGTCGACGGCAAAGGAGTAAACAATCTGGTAAACAGCATGGATTGGTCTCTAGTTCAGCAAGCAGTTCTCGCACGAAAGGTTTAGGCTCAAGAGTATCCCCCGGCCCATCTGTCTCTGTTTCTCCAGCTGGGATTAGAACTACCCATGCATCAATCGCAGGTTAGTGGACAGCACTGTTCACCAATCATGAATCGAGCTTACAGCTTCCATTGCATTCCTTAAAGGTCACATTCTTATTAGTATCGCAAGAGATGTTATCTCTGGCAGCTCAAGAAGTTCTGTCCGTACGTGTGTTGTGTAAATTGTAGGAGTCATGAGCTGAGTTTGCTGGCAGTGTTAGCATTCTATTATTGCAAACGCTCTATGTGATTCAGTAAGTTTGAGATGGGGTTGAAACATAGTATGTTACAATGAATTGGGGTCTTGGCTTCTTTGATTAAACTGTAAAGATAGTATATACCCTCAGTTTCAAAATGAAATATATACTGACAAGGTAAATGTAGGCTAAGTCAAAACACATATTAATGGGCAACTTCTGAGTCCTGTGTCACACTGTACTTGTTCATGCATGCAAGTCCATAACTGGCACCACTAATCCAAATAATTGAATTACTGTAATTTTGGATGGCATGATAAGATGCAGTAACATCCATAAAATTAACTGTGTCTGCTTAACAGTTACCACTGAAGAGCATATTAACAGCACAATACACATTGTAGTTCATTATGTCTTTTATCATAAGGTAGAGTGGTTCCTTCAAAGGAGTGAACTCCCATCACCCCATCTTTGTTTTATGTTCAGTAATTCCTTGAGCAAATAACAGGGACCTTGCACTCAGTTATGGGGTTGCGCACTAGTACTCTACTCATTGTAACAGACAGCTTATCAGTGGACATTGCTACTTAGAGCAGTTACCTCAGGAGTAGAGAAGTACAGTATGTTAAACTACTGTAACATATTGTCACATATCATGACATAATATCAGATGACATAAATGAGCCAAAAGGACAATCTACCAATAAAAGGAAGAAGAAAAATGGGAAGATTATGGTTTTGTATTCTGTTGAAGGTTAGGTTACCAGAAACTGAACACAACTTCAGATTGGACATTATTGGAGAGGTCAATTGGCCATGTGCTTTCAGAGGAACCAGCCTGGCATATAATATAACTGATATAGGGAAATAAAAATCTGAATGGCTGGACAGGAATTTGAACCTTGCTCCATGTGAAAGTGTGTCTAGTGAATTAACCATTGCACAACCTTGCTTTTCTTCTTTTCTTGGAGGACTGATTGTTTCCTGGTACAGAAGGGAGAATGGGGTGGGGGGGGGGGGAGGGAGGTTGAAGAGTGTTGAATATGATAAATATAATAAAACAAGTGAGTAATGCACAGTAGAAATGCCACATTATTAGTCTCTTTCAGCTGCAATTGAAATACTTCAAGACAAGGTTTCTGCATCTATGTTCTCCTCTGCATCTGCATCTACATTCATATTCTGCAGATCACTGTAAAATGCAAAGTGGATGTCGGAGGTCAGTCTCCATGATACCACATATTAGGGTTTCTTCGTGTTCCATTTTTGTGTAGGATGCATAAGAATGACCGCTGAAATGCCTCTCTGTGTGCTGCAATTAGCATAATTGTGTCTTTTTTTTGCAGTCCCTATGATCCAAAGGAGGGTGTATTATATTCCTTGTCTCCTCTCTAACATTGATTCTGAAACTTTGTAAGTATGCTTTTTTGTGGTATGGTTGGCATCTTTCTTCAAACGTCTGCCAGTTCAGATGTTTCAGCATTTCTGTGTTATTCTCCCATGGATCAGACAACCCTGTGACCATTCGTGCTACACTTCTTTGTACACATTCAGTATTCCTTGTTAGTCCGATTTGGCATAAGTCCTGCACATTTGAACAATGTTCTACGTTAAGTCATACAAATGTATTGTGAGCAGTCTCCTTTGTAAACTGACTATGCTTTCTCAGAACCCTGACAGTGAACTGAAGTCTGCCTCATGCTTTACTTATCACAGCCTGTAATTAATTTAGAGAGATCCGCTTCAGTTGTAGTAACTATTCATTCAAACCACAACCTGTTTCAGGGTCTTAAAATCACATCTTCATTTGTATGAAATTATTGTATTTAGTAACTCATAACATGTGATCAGGCCAGTCAGTGCAAGAGCTCCAACCACTGCATGTTGGTGGAAACTGTCCGCTGCCAATAGCCGCATAGTAGGAATGCCAACTACTACTGAGTGGGGGGCCACACCAGAGTGGCAGGGAAGGGGGTGGTGTAGTAGGGTATGAGAGGGGAGAGAGAAGAATTAGCGCTTCCTGGCAGAGCACGCAGGCACTAGAAGACATCAGACATCAAGATAAGATGGAGTGTCAGGAGTTTGTATGAGTGTGTGTTTGTGTGTGTGTGTGTGTGGGGGGGGGGGGATGAGAGGAGAAGAGAGGGGTAAAGACAGTTGGGTGTGTTAGCAGAGAGCAGCACACAGTGAGTGTAAGGGGAAGTGAACTGGAAGCAGGTGAGAGGACAGAGGGAGTGGAACCTGTTGAGTGGAGGGTGTGGAGACAGTAGGTTATCATAGGTTGAGGCTGAGATAATGTTAGGAATAGAGAATGTGTTGTAAGGAAAACTCCCATCTGCACATTTCAGAAAATCTGCTGGTGAAGGGGAGGATATAGATGGTCCAGGTTCTGAAGCAGCTGTTGAAATCTAGCATGTTATGTTCAGCTGCATTTTGTGCCACAAGGTAGTCTGCTTTGCTCTTGGCTGCAGTTTGGTGGTGGCCAGTCATCCTGTTGGACAGTCATCCTGGTGGACAGCTGTTTGGCAGTCATACCAACATGTGTCAGCACAGCTGGCATATGACATGACTGTTTTC
This sequence comes from Schistocerca nitens, assembly GCF_023898315.1. NCBI lineage: Eukaryota > Metazoa > Arthropoda > Insecta > Orthoptera > Acrididae > Schistocerca > Schistocerca nitens. Next base: position 483,433,895 of record NC_064618.1, read on the forward strand.
ATTGCTGGGCCAGTCTCCGATGAGATAGGATAAGCCTGGGACAGGACTGGAATAGGAAGTGCTGGCTGGGTGCATTGGGCAGGTCTTGTACTGAATCTTCCACACAGATATGATCCTTGAGATTGGGAGTGGCTTAGGGAAGGACTTTGGTGCTTTATGAGTGGTGGGAAGGATCTTGCGTAGAATGTCCATCATTTCAAGGCATGATGATAGATCATCAAAGCCCTGATGAAGGATGTGACTCAGTTGGTTTGTTCCACTCTGGGCTTATACTGGGTTTTAAAGGGAGTGCTCATTTTTAGTGGTTCTTGAGGGTAGTGGGAGGACTGGGGGTGTGTGGGGGGGATACTGTGTGGGAAATCTTTTTGCAGACTTGGTCTGGGTGATATTGCCTGTTTGTGAAAGACCGTGTGAGATCTTCATTGTACTGGACAAAGGAGTTCTTGTCACTGCAGATATGTCACTCACAGGTGGCCAGGTTCTATGGGAGGTTTTGTGTGTGTGTGTGTGTGTGTGTGTGTGTGTGTGTGTGTGTGTGTGTGTGTGTGTGTGTGATAGCAGCTGTTAAAATGCAGGTACTGTTGGTGGATGGTGGGTTTAATCTGGACAGAGGTATGGATGGAGCCTTCAGAGAGGAGAAGGTCCAGGAATGTGGCACTGGGTTGAGGAGGACCAGGTGAATGGGATGGGAGGGAAGGTGTTGTGCCTGCGAAGGAATGAGGATAGGATGTCTTGGCCCTGAGTCCAGATCATGAAGATATCATCACTGAACCTGAACGAGACCAAGGGTTTGAGGTTTTGGGAGGCTAGGAAAGTGTCCTCTACATGACCCGTAAACAGGTTAGCAGAAGAGGATTACATGGGGGTGCCCATGGCTGTGCCACAGATTTGTCTGTATACTTCCTCTTCAGAGGAGAAGTAGGTGTGTTTTAGGATAAAGTTAGTGATGTGTATGAGGAATGAGGTGGTGGTTTTGGAGTTTGAAGGACCTTGGGAGAGATTGTGTTCAGTAGCAGCAAGACCATGGCATGAGGGATGTTGATGTATAGGGAAGTGGCGTCAACAGTGACAAGTACAGATACAGGAGGTAAAGAGGTTGGTTGGATTTGTGTACAGTCGGTGAAGGAAATGGTTGGTATCTTCAACATGGGAGGCTATATTTAGGGCAGTTGGTTGGAGGTGTCAGTCAGTGAGAGCCAAAATTCTTTCAGTGAGGGAACAACAACCAATTGCAATGGAGTGCCAAGGATTCTTGGGTTTTTGAATTTTGGTGAGCATGTAGAATATCGTGTGAGATGTCATTGAGAAGAGGGTGGAAATAGATTCAGCAGAGAGGTTCTGGGAAGGGCCTAAAGATTTAAGCAGGGATTGAAGGTTCTGCTAGACTTCTGGGATGAAGCCACTTTCTCAGAGTTTATAAGTGGAGGAGTCAGACAATTGGCAGAGACCTTCTTCCAGGTAGTGGGGAAATCTTTATCTGCAGGTAGGATGATAAGGTGAGGATCAGTTTTGAGACTGTTTACAGCTGTCCTTTCTTCTGCTAAAGGGTTTGTGTTCTTAGGTAGAAACTTGAGGATGCATGGTGAGGCCATATCGGAGGTAAGGAATTCCTGGAAGGTGACTGGGGGATGGTTATGTGGGAGGAGGAAGTCATGGCTGGATGGAATTATGAACTGGGAGAGGCAGGGTTTAACATTGGGATTAGGTTGGCTTTGGTTGGAGGGATTGATGGCAAAGAAACATTTCCATTGAAGGGATTGGAAGATAGAGATAAGATCTTTGACAAGTCCAACATGGTTCAAGTTGGGTATAGGGCTGAAGGTGAGGCTTTGGATAGGAGTAACTTTTCTGATTCAGAAAAATGTTAACACAAACACAAACACAAGCATCATCTCCATTGAGATACATCCCGGCAGCAACTTCTACTACTGAAAAGAATTCATGGCCCCTTTTGTGATATGTATTGTTGAAAACTAAGAAGAGGGAGCTATTTCTTTAGTAACCTGGCAACCATAGAGCAGGTAAATTAAGCATATGAGCGCTGTTTTGTAATTTCACTACACTTACATTTATATGGCTGTTGAAACTTCGTGGTAGACTGTCGTGTGCACCTGTGATCTTTAGTTGCTGCAAGAAATGACTGTTTCCATTGTTTACAATTAATGTTAGATTATCCATTTACTTAATGGTAAGACTGTACTTTTGGGGTGACAGGCGAAGAACAAGCTGGAGGAAGTGATGCAGAACGAGAAGCAACTCGCACAGCGCAACTGTTTCCAGCTCGTGTTGTTCTACCTTCCAGTCATGGAACATCAACTGTTGCACAGGCAAGTTCCTTTTGTAATCATAACTGTGTATCATGTGTCCACCTGCGTAAATATGTAAACTGTATATTTCAACCCTATTTTACATCAAGATTTTTTTTTTCTGTGTCAGTTATTACACACACACACACACACACGTACCTAAAAAAATTTTTTAAATCATGTATTTTCTTATTGGCTCTGTTGCTGTCAGGTACATTCTTCAATCGCCAACCCCCAGCTATTTTGACGTTTCTGTCAGTTTATCCTCATACTGTTTTATATCACTGAGATCCACACACTAAAGTATCATTTTGCCAATTGAATGACTTCCTCTGCGAAAGAGTAGTGTACATTTTTGTCATTTATAGAAATCAAGAATTGGCACTTCTAAAAATCAGATTGACTGTATAATAATTGAAGTACAAGAACACCATAAATGCAGACAAAATATAAAAGTCAGAGGGAAGCAGACCATAATTTAGACCACTTTCTTGTAAAGGCCAGATTCAAGTTCTATATAAAGAAGTAAATGGTACTCTTTAAGTTAAATGCAATTAAATTAATGTCTCCAAACATATCCAAACAATATGTTAAAGAAAATCAGATGCACAGTCTTAAAGTAAAATGCAAAATGAAGATCATGATAATAAAAATGTCTAGAGAGTTGTGAAAGAAAGTTAAATATTAGGAAATGTTATACCAACTATAAAAGCTTTGATTTGTTATTGATTGATTGCATACTAATCAAAATGGACAGTTAATGAGGGGCAAATGTATGCAAAAACCAACAGAAAAACTGACTTATTTCTAAAGAGAAACAGAAACTGACCAGGGAACTCCTTAAGAAGAAAGAGATTATAGAAGTCACAAATTGCATGAGAATGAAAATAACCATCTCACAGACTCAGTAGGGTTGCCCCCTCCTCAAGAGCAGCAATATGTTTAAAACAGGAAATATAAAATTTTTTGGACTGTTGCTAACATACTGAAATACTACTTTACCAAGACAATGATATGAATTTGCCAACAGATGGAAAGAATAGTTTAACAAAATTCTAAACGTTCCAGTGGCAGATAACTCACATAATACCAAATATAATACTGCCCATCAAACTGTTCAAACTGTAGATGAATAGGATTTTTGAGCACAACACTAAAAATTTTGACAGTTATCTTGTTACCAAGGATAAATTCCTATACCGAATATTCCTGAGATGATGACTAATATAGTGTTCAGTATGTGAGCACAATGTGCGGGTGTTGGAAGTGAGGCAGTTTGAAATAAAAGAGTGAAATACAGAAAATGTAGATATATTCTTAACAACGGGTTATGTAGGGCACATCCTGGGATGGGAGTAAAGAACAACTGCCAGTCTAGGTGATTGAGTAAGTTAAAGCTGTATGAGCTCTTAGAGGTGTTGGTGCGTATGTGTGTGACTCTTGGTGAATGAGGTCAGAGGCAGACAGGTTGAACACAAGGGAGAGTGTCTTCTCTGTCAGAAAACTGATCACAAGAGGGAGTTGCCCTACCTGCTAGCCCACTGCCCCCTCCCAGCAAGCACACACATGGCTCATTTCCCATGTTTCCTATTGGTCATCTGAAAACTTGAGAGCTTAAAGGTGATAGAGAAATAAGCAAGGCAGAGATTACTAACCAAACAGTGCACAAGAGTTAATAAGAATTGAAAGCTAAGTACATTATATGTGTAGATATAGGAGGCAGAGAAAAATAGACGGTTCAGAAAATAAAATATACAGAAAACTAAAAGGGAGTGAAGAAAGGAATAGTTACTGAGAAGAAATGTTGGGTTTGAAGAAAGTAATGTAAAGTGAGGCCAGGTGAGTTGCAAGAACCATGGACATGTTGTAACGCCAGTTTTCATCTGTGGAATTCTTAGAAACTGGTGTCAGGGAGAAGAATCCAGATGGCACATGTGGTGAAACGGGCACCAAGGTCACCACTATCATGTTGGTGTTGTACACCATCTGTCTATACCCATTCATCCTAACTGATGATTTGGTGGTTGTCATACCAATTTCACAAGTTGTGACATAGTCGTGGATTAAAACAGTGATCCAGGAACTTGTTATAACTAGGAATAACACAATAAATATTTCACCATTCTATGGTTTATTGACACAATACAGTTTCAAATAATTCTGTTACCAAGCACCAAGTTGTAGATGAACACTTTATGGAAAATTATATAAATTGATGGTGATTATACCAATGTCCACGAAGTGCAAGTGGAAGTGAAATGCAGAATTCCAGCAGAAATCTCAAGTCCATTGACATACTAAGCCTAGTGAATGATGAAGTGCAGTGCTGGACGATTGTTACTGGAATTCAGGCTGGTTGCCGGTCAAATCCTTTCGCCCACCCAAGGTCCCAGGGTAGGACTTGGAAGCAGGCAGTGGTGTTGCTGGCCATGGCGTCGGCATGAGCAAGCACAAGAGGGTATGGTGCTGCTGTCTGTGGGAAGTTCCACAGGACTTTTGTCTTCAACAGGTATCTAACAGCTCAAAAAAAGTTAGTGATGCATTGGTGGAGTGATCCTGGAGGTATTTCGTCATCTGAGTTTTGAAAGTGTGAACCATCCTCTCGGCTTCTCCACTCGATTGTGGATAGGTGAGGTGCGTTGGAATGTGGTGAATGCCATGCTGAGCACAGAAACCATGAAAGTCATGGTTATAGAATTATGGACCATTGTCAGTTACAAGCTCTTCCAGCAGACCTTCGATCGCAAAAATTTTTTCTAAGGCTGTGATGGTTTTTGTGGCTGACATGGCATTACATCGGACAATGTAAGAAAATCGGGAGTAAGTGTCAACCGCTGTCTAGAATATGGTGTTAAACATTGGCGTGGCAAAATAAATGTGTACCAATTTCGAAGGGCGAGCACATCGTGACCAAGAAGCAAGTGAATGTTGTGGGGCTGTCTGCTGGCTTTGGCAGGATGGACATGTTTGGCTGAGTCAATCAATCTCCTAGTTCATGCCCAGCCAGTAAGTAAACCTATGAGCCAGGAGTTTAGTTCAGGATAACCCCAGTGACCTTGGTGCAATAAGAAGACTAAGGAATGACTACCCGTGGATATCCCTCATCAGAAACAAGTAGAATTACTCCATCGATCAATATAAGCTGTTGGTGGGCATTAAAGAACTACAGAATGCAGCTGAACCCTTGGGAGGTTGTTGTTCAGACCTTCCATGAAGTATGAGACTCTGGACTTGTTGGAGTACTTTGTCTCTACCAGTTGCATATGCGAACTGGGAGCTGGTAATGGGAAAAGAATCTGTGGCAGCATCTACTTCTTCATCAATGTGAAAACACAGGATTTCTTCTTTGTTGAGCTCTGAATCAGGTCCCCATGGAAGGCAGGATAGGGCATCAGCATTGGAATTCTCAGTTGTGTTGCAGAAGTGAATCTCATACTGGTAGCATGCCAAAAATAAAGTCAATTGCTGGAGGTAGTGAGCAGTCCTGTCTAGAATCTTCACTGCTGGATTGAATAAAACGATCAGTGGTTTATGGATTGTGACAAGGTGTAACTTTGTTCCATAAACAAAAACGTGGAATTTCTTTAAGGTGAAGATGAGAGCCAGTGCTTCTTTTTCTATTCAGGAGAACCTGCATTGGGTTCAGTCAATGTTATCGATGCATAGGCTACAGGGTGCTCAGAGCCATCCACCTCCATGTGTGCAAGGACCACTCTGACACCTGTATTAGATGCGTCCGTTGCAATAACTATCTGCTGTGTTGGGCCAACATCAGGGATTTATGACATGCATAAGCTAAATGGCCATTGGTTGAACAGTTTTGAAAATAGGCCCATCTGTCAGGAAAGTCTTCACGTTGATGTTCTTTAAAACAATCCAGACATAATGGCAATAGTTTTGGTATCCAAGACCGGTTTGATCAGCTCGAACGGGGTGGAGGACGTTGTTGGTTAATGATATGGAGTCCTGGGTGTACAGTTGCTGCATCAAAATTGCCATTAGTGTGGCCAATTGCTGCTGGCTTGGATGTGTTTACATTAATGGCTGCCATGTCAATCCACGACTTCATTTTCTTGCCTGCTGCTCAGATCACTTCAAAGCTTTGTGCTAAGTCCAAAACTTTGTCTAATGATGGGCCTTCGAGTTGAAGTGCCTCATGTTGGAAATCCCTGTCTGGAGCACCCTGGATGATCATGTCCCTGATCGTATCTTGTGCGTATGACACCTTACTTTGAGGGGAACAAAATAATATTTTCTCCCTAAACCTTGCAACTCTGCAGCCCATTCTTTATGAGTCTGGTTTGGCTGTTTCTTGCAATGGTAAAATGCTACCCGGGAGGAAATAACATGGGTGTGCCACTGGTAATATTTAGTCAGCAACAAACAAATATTTGAAAAGGTAAGCTCTGAAGGCTTAGATAAGTGGGCCAGTTTGCACAGTAGCCGGTAAATGTCAGGTTTGGACCATGACAGAAACAAAGATTGCATGAGGCTGGTGTCAGTTACCTCGAATGCACAGAAATGCTCCAGTAATCCTGATTCATAGGCTTCCTAATCCTCTAAAGTCTCATCAGAGGAAGGAAAAGCTTTGAAGAAGTGGTTGGAGGGTGTTCAGTAGCAGCTTCTGGTTCTCATCCTGTTGATGAATAAGCTGCATTAGTAGAGCTTCCAATGTAGATGGTAGCTTGCTCATCACCATTTTATTGTGTTATAACTAGGAATAACACAATAAATATATCATTGTTCTATGATTCATTGACACAACACTGATACAAATAATTCTGTTACCAACTGCTAAATTATATAAATTGATGGTGTTATACCAATGTCCAGGATGTGCAAGTAAAATGCAGAATTCCGATGGAAATCACAAGTCTGTTGATATACTAAGCCTAGTGAATGTTGAAGTCCAAGTTCCAGTATAGCATTTGGATTCTAAATCCAGAACACAGCTGAATTCAATATCAAACAGCAGGTCCACTGCAGCGTAGCACTTCCGAATTGAGGAGTACAACATAGTATAATGAGAATCGGCTTGTAGACGTCAGGAGTGGCATTAAGTGAGACTCCATAGTTAATAGAGCCAGCGGCTGGAGTCGCTTTATATTCTGGGTAGCTACTCGCTGAGTGTTATGGGTGGCCAGTCGCTGTGTTTTGAAGCACATGTATGAGAAGGCGGCCTGCAATGTTAGCAGTGGGCCACGCACAGAGAAGTACAGCCAATGATGCATTTCTTGACTGTGCATAATGGAGCACATTGCTGCTCGATGCAGAGATTTAATAGTGGTGGATACCACTGAAGTGTATAATGCATTTCTTTTATTTCCATTAATGATCACAAAGCGTTCAGTCCTTAGACTACCAGTTTTGGTCAGCAATGACCATCCTCAGATCTGCCTTATAACGTGTCCTAAGATAATAATAAAGCCATAATGGCATTGTCACAGAATATACACAAAATCAGCTTAGCATCATCACAGAATGTGTTTTAAATATGTGCAATGATGCTAAGCTGATAATGTGTATATTCCGTGGCAATGCCACTACGGCTTTTGTTATTTTAGTACCTGTTACAAAACAGATCTGTAGATGGTCATTGCTGACTGAAACCAGTAGTCTAAGGACCAGAAACTTTGTGATCATTGATGAAATTAAAAGAAATTTAGTCAAACCAATGAAGAAGGCCAAACAGTATTTACATACCAGCTGGTCTCAAAGCATCCAGTGCACGTAAATCTGTCTTAGTTGAGCAACACCTGCAAGCTATAGCACAAAGAATCTATACTGTATCAAAGACACCAATCATTTCCTGGATCATCTGAAATCTGTCCCATCCCACTCCAACCACATACCTTGTTTGTCACCATTGATGCTATCTTCCCCATGCACACGGTCTGTTTGCTGCTGAACATTACCTCAACCAATGCCCACCCAATTCCAACCTATGCTCTCATTCCTGCTCACCTTAATCAGCTTTATACTTACCAACAACTACTTTACCTCTGACATTGAAACAGATCAGTGGCACAGCTGTGGGAACTGGGGTGGCTCCTTCCCGTGCCATCCTTTTGTCGGGTCACTTGGAAGGGGCTTTTTTGGACTTGATAAGCATTCCACCCCTGGCTTGGTTTAGATACATTGGCAACATTTGTGCCATATGGACCCATGGTGAGGGTGAACGGTTGAAATTTTTGGAATCTGTAAATACAGTCTCCAACTTAATATTCACATGATCCTATTCTGAATCCCATGCCACTTTCCTTGTTGTTGACCTCATTCTCAAGGAGAGTCAGCTTCTTTTCACATTAAACCCAGTAACAGACAACAGTATTTACATTTTGACAGTTGCCAACCTTTCCTTATCAAACATTCCCATACAGACTCCTTAGAGCAGTACATCACCATTCTCATCTCAACCTTTACTGAATGTAATACCCCACCAGCCTAGTCCAAGAGCAGATTTCCTGGGCTATCATATCCAATCCTGGTACTACTGATACCTCCAAAAAGCAACTTAGGACTAGGCGTCTTGTCACTCAGTATTATCGTGGTCTAGAATGTATTAAGTAGATACTTTGACATGGCTATGACTTTCTAAAAGCATCCACTGAAATGAAGTCCATTCTATCTGACATTTTGCCCACCACACCTAGAATAGCTTTTTGTCTCCCTTACCTGTCCCACCCACAGAGTCTGCGGTATCCTGGTCAGATGCTATGCTCCCTCTGCACCCATTTCCTTACCCTATGGCTCCTACCCCTGCAACCATCCTCACTGTAAGACTTGCCCTGTGCATTCTCCTACCACCATATATACTAGCCATGTAACTGGCAAAAGATACACTATCGAAGGGAAAGTCACCTGTGAAACGACATATCGTATACCAGCTGTTATGTGAACACTGTTTGTCCTTTTGTATTGGTAATACTACCATCAAGTTATCAGTTAGGATGAATGGACATAGACAGTGGATGTATACAGTACCTTGTTCCAGAGCATGTTCTACAACATGATAGTCATGACCTTGGTGCGTGTTTCACCCCATGTATCATCTCAATTTTTCCCCTTGACACCAGTTTCTCAGAATTCCACAATTGGGAACTGGTGTTACAACATATCCGTATTATTATATTTTCAAAAGTAGATTATTTTTGTTGATATATTAACACTAAGTAATTAGTGCCATCAATAGCAAATCTCAAGTTAATTCAATATTTCTAGATTTCCAGAAGGCTTTTGGCATCATTATTCACAAGCAGCTTCAAATCCAATTGCTTGTATGTGGAGTATTGTCTCAGTTGCATGCTGGGATTCATGATTTCCTGTCAGGTAGATCACGATTTATAGTAATTGATGGCAAGTCATCTGGTGAAACCGAAGTGATATATGTGATTCTCCAAGGAAGTATTATAGGGTCTCTCATGTTCTTAAGCTATGTAAGTGATTTAGGAAACAGTCTGAGCAGCCCTCATAGATTGTTTGCAGATGATGCTGTCATTTACTATCTAATATAGCCATCAGAAGATTAAAAACAAATTGCAAAATGATCTGAACAAGGTATATGCATGGTGTGAAAAGTGGCAGTCGATCCAAAACAATAAAAAGTATGTGGTCCTACACATAAATACTAAAAAAGTAACTTTTAAAATTTGGTTACATGATAAGCACAAAAATTTTAAGGTTATTGATCAGCTAAATAGTTAGGACTAACAATTACAAACAACTTAAATTGGAACCATTACGTAGCAAATGTTGTGGGGAAGGCTGTGTTTTATTGATAATCATCAAATAGAAAATGTGGGGAAGGCTGTGTTTTATTGGTAGATCGCATAGAAGATGCAGAGACTTCCTACAATATGCTTATCCATCCTCTTCTGTTTTTGCTGCACAGAATGGGATCATTACAAGATGGAGAACATGGGCAAAGTTCAAAGAAGGTTAGCTTGTTTTGTATTCTAATAAAGTAGGCAAGAGATTGCAATGAATATGAAAACAAGAAAGCTATTTTTAGTTGCAGTGTGATCTTTTCATGAAATTTCAGTCACATGTGCCAAAAATATTTTGTTGAGTCACACCTACATTGGGCGAAGTGACCATTACAATAAAATAAGAGAAATAAGAGCTTGCATGCAAATATTTGGGTGTTTATTTCTCCCATGTGCTATTCAAGAGTAGGGCAGTCGAGAAATAGTCTGAAAGTGTTTCTGTGAAACCTCTGCCAAATGCTTATGGCATGAGTGCATCTTCCTGATGTCCTGTCAATGAGGTCAGGTCTTTGTGTTGTCATTACATCCAATATGTTTCCATCATGAGAGGTGGTGCTCGTGGAAAATTTAAGACATGTGACAGTCCACATGGTGTACTCAGATATTCTAATCGGTAGCACTTGTGCTGCAGTAGCTAGGACTCTTGTGTTTGAATCCTAGTGTAGCATATCCTTTTAACTTGTCATGTATAACAGTGGATAATCTTTGTTTTTCTACATTGGTGCCAGCACTTCTTTTGAATTAATTTTGGCATGTAAAATTAACAGCAGCCACTGAATTGTTTGAAAATTACAGCAGGAGAGGAAGACGATTTTCACATTTGAAATCAGTATTGGAAATATAACTACATACAATTGAAAAATCTAATACAGCTGAAAATGTGAACAGAATTGTTGTCCAATGCTACCAACACATGCACATTCCATACAGAGTGAAAGATTTCTTTCTCAAATGAAACTGGCATTGAATGAAAGTTAACATTTTCTAGCTGCTGTCTCTATTTATATGATTAGTTAATTTTTAAAATACAAAAGACAGATATCAGCATTCTTCACTGGATCTCCTGACTAGCCTTTCCCACACAGGTCAGCTGTGGTCTGCACCACACAGTATTGCTGCTCTCTGGAGGTGAGGTACTGACATTTGGCAGCAATACCAGTGGTCAACTGGGCCTAGCAGACTTGACTCCACGAGGGGTGCCAACAAGAGTGAAGCTTCCTCACACCGCAGTCCAGGTTGCGGCAGGCAGCAGCCATACTGTCATTCTCTCTTCAAGAGGAGAGGTCTATACATTTGGTAGTTTCCAGGTGCGTAACTATATCATCTTCTGAATGAACATTTCTATGAATAGTTGATTCATTAATATGAATTGATATGAGCAAAACTTGGCTACTTGGTAAGTAATAGATACAATATTATACAGTTTTTGATGTATAACATGAGAAAAGCTTGTCTGTTGCTAACTTTTTACATCAGAAATGACAGAAACCCATTAGTGAAACAACTGGTTGCTAAAGTCTGTGACTGATTTGTATCAAACATAGAATATAAAACTTCTCGCCAGATTAAAACTGTGTGCCAGTCCACTGTGAAGACGGGTAGTGAGTCCTGCCTGGAGAGCTCAGCTGGTGGACCAATTGCCTGCGAAAGACGAAGGTCCCTGGTTTGTATTCTGGTCTGACACATGGTTTTTGCAGAATGAATTATCTTTCTGGATGGAATATAAAACTGAGAAACTATAGGAACATCAATTTAATAAAGTATTAGAGTGCTTTCCGTGCTCTTCTGTGTTTCTCCTATGTCTGTGTTGTAATACCTCCTTTTTCTTGATTTGAATAATGTTTCTTATGTGAATTGTTGCAATGTTCCTTAGCTGCTGCCTGAAGTTTCTCATTTACATTTCAGATTTTCATGTGGACTATACATTTATGTACCAGTTCTGCTCTAAATATGATTAGATGCTGTTCACCAGAATTGGTAGTGTTGTTAAACCCACAAAGTATTTCAGTACAAGTCCTTATCTCATAAAATTGAGCAGGGGCAGACAATGTTTTGCTAACAATCATGTATGGATTAAATGTTCATCAGTAAGATCTGTACTAATTATTCTGCCAAAAGTATGGAAGTGATTGCTTTATGGCCTGACAAACCCTTGAAACAATCTGTCAAGTCTTGGTCTGAGCAATTCATCCATAGGCTCTGGGGACAGGGGGCGGTGGTGGTTGTTTTGATGCGATTCCCAGCAATGTGTGCCTCTACAGATCAGCTGATGGTATCTGAAAGAAAAAAAAAAAGCTTCATGTTCATCCCTAATTCATTGCCTAACAATTAAATGTTCTTGATCTGTTCCAGGCATATGTGCCACGGATATTCACAATAATTTATAATAAGTCTGACCAGAGTAATATTTTCCACATTATTAGGTAATTGTGAACATCTTGTGTCCTCTGAAGATAAGATTATTTTTTCAGAATTGAAAAGGTTCCTTTGTTCCAAAATAATAATGAAAAATTTGTTGGTAAATTGTGGATAAAAGCATTCCTCAGTGTTTTTCACACAGGTTAAGAATTTTTCATGCAGGGTAAGAATGTCATCATCATGGAACTCTTTTTTTCAGTCCATACATTTCTGTAAGAAACATAATTGAAATAATAAATTAACTGCTTAATGACCTATGCACATGGGACAATGTTTACGTTATGTGTGAGCAGTTGATACTAAATCTTCATTGCATTGAGAGTGTTGGTAATAGCTGCCTATACTTACAAGTGATAGAGGGTGGAGGAGTTACACTGAAATTATAGATGGGTCATCCTGATTCAGGTTTAGTGTGATTTCTGGAAATAATTCATATGAATACTGGGATGATTCTTTTAACAAGGCCATGAATGGTTTTTGCTCTTGTCAAAAAAGCTAGTGTTCTATTTGTAATAGCTATATATAAGAGGTAGATTGTGATGTGTTTTATAAGGATCCAGATGCTAATATTAAATTTAACAGTTTCATGATACATTTGCATTGCTGCTTAAAAGTAACTTCTCTAATGAACCAATTGAGAATGTCATTAGAGCACAACAGATTAATAAAAGGATTAAAGAGTGAGAAGATGGAGACAACACTTTTCTGCCTTTTTGTGGCATATATGCTATGGTGAAAGATTGATGAATCTTATAAACAGGAAGAGGAACTGTCTAGAGCAGTTTGATACTATAAAATTATAATTTTGATCAGGGCCAGTTTAAGATCCAAGCAACACAAGGGACAACTTGGGGCACCAAAATGAAAGCAGTATCAGAGGTAGATTTCTGTACATAGTGTATCACAATTAATAGTGCCCATTGTGGCATCTAGCTGAGAGGGATGCCAGGGGTACACGACTGCAAGATTTTTATACTATGTGTATGAAAATTAGTACTGAAAACTGATGTGTGTGAAGGTGAGCAAGACAAAAGGAGGGGTGGGGGCACCAAATGGTAAGTTGGTTGTGTGGAAAAGTGTTTGTGAACTGCTCTGATCTTAACTGTCAAAAATTGAAGATCGAAAGTCATATCCTTTCTGCTGCACAAGGTAATTACAGTGATCCATATACATGATAATTACCTAATTAGCTTTAAGTTAATAATATCTATATGTACACTAAAGATGTCTAGATAGTTATGGATTTATGTGTGTTTTCTTGTTTCAGAAAGGCCAACTGGGTCGTCCCGCTCCGCCATCAGGCCACGAAGCAGCCGGTAACAGTAGCCGAAAAGATGGTCGTCCACCAAGAGATGGTCCCTGGTATTCGATTCCAGGCCTTGTGCCAAACATTGGGCCCCGACATGGTCGAAGGGCAACATGGGTTGCTGCTTCTGGGGACCAGACATATCTCAAAATTGATGAGAGCCTCATTAATTCCTTGAGCCTGACACGCTCTACGGTCATGGCCAACAAGCAGAGTATAAGTAGGTTTTACTAGAAAATAGCAAACTAAGTGCTCAATTTTGCAACTGACTTAACTTTGAATCTTCAGAAGAATTGTGTGCATGTATGCATGACAGTGAGGATGAAAGGGGAAGGGGGAGGGCGCATTCTTTCATTACATTGTTTATTGCACTCCTAGTGACTCTGAAGTTAGTTACAGTTGCATATGTTTATGCAAAATGTTTCCTCTGTATTTTGTTAGATGAATGTGTTTGTAAGTTACCAGTCTTTTCTTTTTTCTAGTTTTGCTCCCGACACAGAGTGATCACATAAGTTCCTTTAAGTGTTTAGTGATCAACAAACGTGATGGAAACTGTAGCAGTTTCAGTGGACCAGATCAGGTGGACTTCTCCCATATGGCAACGTGTCTTGATCCACTGTACAATGTGCTTTGGAGGTAATTTACAAAGATGTCCTTTACTTTTTTCTTGCCCATTTAATAGTGTAGGAGCAAAATTCAAGTAGTGTTTCCAAAAGAGTGCAACTGAAAAAAGTAATTTTAACTTTTTCATTGTCTTGATCCTTTAATACAGAGGTGATTTAATAACAGTTAGGCAGATATGCAGGAAATGAACCACATAATCAGTAATCCCAGCAGCATCTGAATAAAAATGTTGTGTGGTGGCACTTTGTGGACAATGAGGCATAATAACTACTTAATCACTGGCATAAACTCCAATTCCTGTCAACTTTGCACACCTCATTACACATTAAACTATGTCTTTTGTAATAGCAATCAAAACAATACATGGTAATGCTAGGAGTTACATGATATTCCCCATGAGTAGCTTTTGTTTCTACTGACTCTCTCTATACATCTCAAAATGAGAGTAGAAGTATCTTCAGAAATACCAGGGGAAAAAATGAACTTGGTGGGTTGTAAGACAGACATACAGTTTAAAGGCTACATAACCAAAAGTCTCTGAAACCTCCATGAATGGATTTACATTTTGTGACATCAGGTTTTGCCTCCCACAACACGCCAGTGCAGACATAATGTATTAGCAACACAACTATGTTTTGTGTAAGTATTAGGCAATCAAGAAACTGTCTGAAGAGCACATAACTATGGAGGCATGGGTTCAGTCAGAATCATTTCAGAGTTACTTGTGCCCACTTCTACCATTAGCACTGTTATTTTGCAGTAAAAATGTCATTGATCTGTTAGGCTTCTAAAAGTAATGCCAAGTGTTGCCAGACTGTAAACTGTTACATTTTACTTCCATTACAGATCATCTGTCAACAATAGTGACTGAAAAATCTAGCAACAACAGATAGGACGTAGTTTTTATGATCATGGTGCTTGCTGGAAGTTAGTGATCACAAGAAAAAAGTGTAACATCATTTAGAGTGGTGCAACCTACTCTTTCATTATCCTAATTAAAGTAGAAAACCTCTCCTTCATGTGCTCGTGTAGAAACATATTCTGGAACATCTTAAGTCTAATGCAGTGGGATGCCCATGGTAGAAACTGGTGCACTGCATCAAGGAACCATTCTTCAGCAGACCAGGCATCTGGTACCAGTATTATGAAGGAACAGTGGTTCATTTTATAAACTTTGTAAATGTCAAGATTCCTCAAAATTTATGTACAATCACATAATTTATTTTGTTTTTTTAGGTGTTGGCGATGTAATAGCCCTTTTATTTTTTACAATTATTTTGTTTAATTACTTCTTGAACACAGCATGTTCACAGTGGCTTCTCGAAAAAGAGCTACTTTACTCTTTTCTATCAACAAATGGAAAAGAACTCCTTCATAATTTTTAAAATTTGAATGCCTTTGTTTAGTTAGTTTAATAATCAGCTTAAAATTTATCTTCACTTTCATATGAATGCAGTATGTCATCTCATGCATAAAAAGTATTATCACTTGGTAGCATAATAAGAATAGAACTGGCTCTTTTAACATCAAATTACAAATCTCAATTAGAAAGATGCAATGTCATTTCATTTAGATAGTCAGCAAAGATTTACTCTCACTGCATGAGGCCTTCAGCAGCTCACTTGATATGGCTGAGTTTCAGCTACATAGATTACCAAATTGGCATAGGGATGTACATGAAGTCTTCTTGCACTCAGATACCATCTGCTGATCAGCACACACACACACACACACACACACACACACACACACACACACACACACACTGTTAATGTTAAATACAACAACTGAATCATGGAAATTCCAGTAAATATAAGGCAACAGTGGTAATTTAACCAGAGCTTAATATCAGCAGAAGCTTACACATAAATTGCTCAGATCAAGCCGTGACAGATTGTTTCGAGGGCTTGTCAGGACACAAAGCTCGCACTTCTATGTTTGGCAGAATAACTGCTACAGATCTTGCTGATGAACATTTAGTCCACACAAAATTTTTTTTTAGCTCACTACCAGTCACAGCTCAATTTTATGAGGCAAGAACCTGCACTGAAATACTTTGTCGGTTAGAAATCTGTAAATAAATGTATAGTCTACTAGAAATTTGATGGAGTTAGTCAAAAATCAAGCTGCACATTTTTCCCAGGTGTTAGCTTCACTGTAAACTATAGAGATATCAATGAGATGAATCTGGAAGCAGTCTTGGGCATAAAGAGCGTAATGAAGGAAATCATTGATGATCTACAGAAAACTGAGACCTCCCTTTAACGTTTAACAGGTGTTATATTGTGTACCAAGACCTCTTTAATTTCTCTGTATGTCAATAATTTGTTAACACCACAGTAATGGATAAAGACAAAATAACTTGCATAAAATATGGAAAATAATTTAATTGGATAGATAAAAAACCTACTCACCAAGCAGCAGCAGAACATACATATAAAAGAAGGTTATAATCAGGCAAGCTTTTGGAGACAGTGACTCCTACTTCAGGCAGAAGGGTTGAAGAGGAAGGGAGAGGGATGAAGGAAAAGGACTGGAGAGTTCTAGGAAAAGGGATAGATTTTGGGAAAATCACCCAGAACTGCAGATCAGGGGAGACTTACGAATGGGATGAGAAGGAAAGACTGATTGTTGGGAACTACGTCAGACGAGATTTGAAAACCAGAGAGCGCAAAGGTGGAAGACAGGGTAATATGCAAGTCAGAGATTACAGCTTAAACATCATACGTGAGTTAATAAGAGTGAAAAGCTAAGTGCACTGTACGTAACAGAGGTGGAGATGAGCGGTTAAAAATAGATGGGTAAGACAATGAAAGATGTATAAAACTAAAACGAAGCGAAGAAAAAACTAGTTGCTGTGAAGAAATTGTGGGCAGAAGAAATTAACATAAATTAAGATCAGGTGGGTGACAAGAACCAAGGACATGTTGTATCACAAGTACCCACCTGCAGAGTTCTGAGAAACTGGTGTCTGGGGGAAGAATCCAGATGGCACATGTGGTGTAACAGGCAGGGAGGCCATGACTGTCATGTTGTAGAGCATGCTCAGCAACAGGATATTGCATGTTACCAGATACACCCTCTGCCTATGCCCATTCATGTTAATTGATAATTTGGTGATAGTCAAGCCGATGTAAAAGGCTGAACAGTGTTTACATAACAGCTGGTATATGGCATGTGTCATTTCAGTATATGTTTTGCCAGTTACAGGGCTGGTGTAGGTGGTGGTAGAAGGGTGCATAGGGCAAGTCTTGCAGGGGGATGGTCACATGGGTAGGAGCCTTAGGGTAGGGAGATGGGTGCAGAAGGAGCATAGGGTCTGAAAAGAATATTGCGGAGATTGGGAGGGTGACAAAAAGCTATTCTAGATGTGGTGGGCAAAATCTCAGACAGACTGGATCTCATTTCAGGGCATGATTTTAGGAAGCTGTGGCCTTGCTGAAGTAGCTGATTAATGCATTCCACACTGGGATAATACTGGTGTGCTCTGAAGTTGTTTTTTGGAGTGATCAGTAGTGCCAGGACTGGATGTGATGGCCTGGGAAATCTGCTTTTGAGCTAGGTTGGCAGGGTAATTACGTCCAGTGAAGACTGAGGTGATAATGGTGGTGTACTGTTGTAAGGAGTATGCATCCGAACAAATATGTATGCCTCAAATACCAAGGCTGTATGAGAGGGAATGTTTGACATGGAAAGGATGGCAATTGTCAAAATATAAGTACTGTTGTTCATTAGTAGGTTTAATGTGGAAAGAAGTGTGTAGCTGGCCTTTGGTGAGGATGAGATCAACACCGAGGAAAGTGGCATGGGATTTGGAATACCATGTGAAATTTAATAGGGAGAAGGTATTCAGAGATTCCAGGAATTTTAACAGGTCAGCCTCACCATGAGTTCATATGGAAAATATGTCATCAGTGTATCTAAACCAAATCAAGGGCTGGAGACTTATGGATACCAGGAAAGCCCCATCCAAGCAACCCTTGAAAAGGTTGGCATAGGAAGGAGCCATCGTGGTTCCCTTGGCCGCACCCATGATCTGTTTGTATGTCTGCCCCTCAAAGGTGAAGTAGTTGATGGTAAGTACAGAGTTGATTAAGGTGAATAGGAAGCATGTCATAGGTTTGGAATCAGGTGGGCATTGACTGAGGAAATGTTCAGCAGCAGACAGACCATGTACGTGGGGGATGTTGGTATTTTTGAAGTTTGCATCAATGGTGACAAGCAAGGTGTGTGGTGGAAGTGGGCCAGGCATGGATTTCAGACAATCTAGGAAATGGGTAGTATGTTTCATATAGGAAATAAGTCTTTGTACTAGGGGTTGCAGGTGCTGATCAACTAAGGCAGATATACATCCAGTGGGTGCTTTGAAGCCAGCAACTATAGGATAGCTAGATTGATTGGATTTGTGGATCTTAGGAAGAAGGTAAAAGGTGGGGGTGCGTGGTTTAGATGGCTGAGAAGTTCTATGGATTGAGGTTTTAGTCCTTGTGAGGGACCTGAAGTTTTAAGGAGGGGCTGCAAGTCAGTTTGAATCACAGGGATGGGATCTTGATGACAGACACTGTATGTAGAGGTGTCAGACAGCTGGCATAGACCTTCACTAAAATACACCTTTTAGTCAAGTACCACAGTGGTAGATCCTTTGTCTGCTGGGAGGATAATGATGGAGTTGTCAGATTCACTAAAAGCTGATCACTCCATCATTATCATTTTGGTGGGGAAAGATGGAGTGAGAGGAAGCGAGGGGAGTGACAGCAGCTTCGCTATGTTATGTGTTATATGGAGCAACTGATAGTGTGTTATATTGCATCACAGTGGCTCATTGAAATGTTTTGTGGCAAATTTGTTTTCAAAGACTGTTGCATTAAAGCAAAATGATAATGTAATGAAACTTACATCTCCTTTAATATTTTGCTGGAAGTGGAAACTTGGGGCAGCTTAATACAAAACATGATATTTCTTGTGACTGTTGCACTCTTATGATGAATACATTCTAGGATGAAGTTGAAACTGACATAAACTTGTATTTCATCATCATTTTATTTAAATATTAAACATAAAAGCACAGGTTATCAATGAATTTTACTTATTTTGCTTTTCACTAAAGCATCAATGTCTGATACCACTTCTTGAGCACTGGAAATTCGAAGACACGCTTTTGAGTTGAAGCCTGCCAGTGAACTTCTGTGATTGGATTTTATTCCCTTCATTGCAGAAAAAAGTTACTCACAGAAGTATGTAGATCCGGACACTGACATAATAATAGCTGTGACATTTAAAGTTGTGGAAATTTATGTTGAGAAAAATTCAAATAAAAGTCTCCAAAACTAATTTTATTATGAATCTTATCATGCAGCTGCCTGTCAGATCGTAGGTCTGTAAGTTCCAATGGTAGTTCTGCTTCCACATTCTCAAGATGAACTGGAAAGGCAAATGAGAAGACATGAACCTTTACATTTAACTTTGCAAATCGTATGTGTGTGGAGAAGATCAGTGAGAATATTTTGGTACTGTTCAAAATTGCACACTGTTACCATTGTTAAAGATGACAACTTATAGAAATGAGCAGTGTTGGAATTTTCTAGCTGTGTTTTCACTAAGAGAGTTTCATCTTAAAGACCTGACTACAGTCATACACTTCTGAAATTAATGCGTTTTTACCATGTGATGCTAAATTCAAAACATTCATATGGTGTATAATGTCTCAGAGAAAGGCAAGATCTGCCAGTCACTATTTATTTTATAATTCTGCAACAGGCTTACCAATTGTGTCCATAAATATATCTACTTCACTCCAAAGTTCAAAAAAATCTCTCAAGGGCTTGGTGTCAACTCTGCCAACATATTTCACTGTGATATCCAACATCACCATAACTGATTTGCCGATCTTCCAAAAAGAGTTTTGAAACTGGTAGCAAATAAATTTTCTTGGTGGAGAATGGAATGTATTGCAAAAATCTCATGTGAGACAGGTAATGATTTTAGCATCTTTCATAAAAGTACCACAAAACTGATATTGCCACCATCCATTGTGGCTGCACTGTCTGTAGCCACAGAAGTGAAACTCTTTCATTGTAGACTCTTATTTTCAACACTGTCTTGCACGCGCACACACACACACACACACACACACACACACACACACACACACACAAGAATACATGGCCCTGTTGTAGTGTCTTTCATAGGAACTGAGTCCAGTAGCTGTTCTGTGATGATGAAACTAGTATCCACTCCATATAAATCACCAGTATGATGCCTTGCTCAAATTTCATATGCATTTGTCGAGTAGTGAAAATGTTAGGGAAAATTATTCGTATGTTAGTTTCTCTGTTCCCATATGATGAATACTTACTTCAGTCACATCACTTAACAAAGCGTTCGTAAAATTTCCACCTTTGCTTCTCACTCTTTGCCTTATAAATATTGTAATGTCATTGTAAATTGAATTTTTTCATTGTGTTCGGAGCTTTGAAGGCGCACTGAGCATCTCAAGACAGCACTACATATCATAAGCATACAGAATCCTGCAGGATGTGTTGTAAATTAATATTTGGGGTGTCTGACCTTCATATTTAAGTTCCTAACATTGTCCTTGTACTATTTTTCATCAATATAATAAGAACTCCTCCTTACTGCGCATCTAAGACTATGCTAAACATAACTGTGGTTGTTCCTCGGAAGGCATCCTGTTGCACTTTTCCTGCACTATGTAATGATGGCTGACCATTCCTTTCTGCTATGAACACTCACTAACCATGTGGGAAATGAGTGTGAGCACTCTTACTCACCAAGCCACCTCCTGAATGTGCCTGGTATAGACAGTAAGACTCTATTTGGGAAAATAATCTGTTATGGTAACCATATTGCACAGATTGATTCTGTAACTTTATTAACAGAAAGCTGAAGTTGACATTGACAAACTGTACCATAGAAGTAAAACTAAATTCGGAATGGGGAACATAAAATGCGGAGTTCCACTAGGTTTGATTTGGACTTGGTCTTGTTTTTAATCAACATAACTGACCTCCTAAGCACTCTAAATGGTGTTTCAAAAACTGGAATGTTTGTCAGTGACACAAGTATATTGATCAAAGTGTATGAGACTACAGAGGACAGTCTGGAACTTCCTGTTTGCCACATATTTAAGGAACCACTGGTTTGGTGGAGACCTACCTCCACAGTGCTCTAACTTAGACGAAAGTATAGTGTGGTCCCCACGATCAGATGCTAGTGTTAATTAAAAAATAAACCTACTGCCTCCATCTTATCAACTCCGCAGATATTTTTTTTTATAGAGGTGGAGCCCCTCCACGCCCACACCGGCATGATGGCCAACACAAAAGGTCTACTGCCATCTCTGCATAAGGGTTAGTATTCACTAAAGTGAGGTGTCGCAGGATGTGGGTACTGCGATGTTTGCGTACGTCTGGTTAGGATTAACCATTAATACGCGCTCATCTGGAGATAGATTGGTCGAAGTCTGACGAAGGGTAGCGGTTTGAAGGGCAGAGGAAAAAAAGTGCCAAGGCAAGAGCCAAGGGAAAAAAACCTCTGCGAAAGTTAGGTCGGGCGGCAAGAGCAGTAGCGGTTGTCTTGCTGCCTGCGATAGGTTGTATAAGGATAGGCTTTGTTAGTAGTGGGTATCATGCATGTCGATACCTTGATGTCGTGCGTTTGTGCTGCTCGGCGGCTGGCGCTGGTACAGAGTCCTCGTTCAGCGTCCTGCAACCTTGATGTCGTGCGTTTGTGCTGCTCGGCGGCTGGTGCTGGTACAGAGTCCTCGTTCAGCGTCCTGCAACCTGCAACAGTTAGTTTTGTTATCGGTCTCGTGTCCGATGGTCATATACCGGGGGCACAGTGTGAGGGAGTGTTGGGAGATTGTTCGTGCGTCTGTGGGCGAGCTCGTCGGTGTCCCTGCTGTGGCCTGTTGGTCGGCTCTAATAGCAGCTGGTAGTTGCCAGTCAGTGTTGCTGATATGCAGGGGCTTACCGACGTTTGTCGCTGTTTGCGTATGTTAGTTTACCATAGGTGGTTATGCCCTAGCAAGCAGTGTCTTTGGCCGCTTGTGTTTCCACCTGTGGTTGTGATCGTAGTTTCCCAGAGTGAGGATGAACGGATTGTTCGAGTGTCTCGAGTTCCTGTATAGTCGTGTGGCGTGTTTCTTGAATACTTCCTTGAGGGTATCAAGGCGGTATTCACGGTGAAGATCCACGGTGCGTGTGTAGCGTGGAGCATTGCTAATGATTCGTAGCACCTTGTTCTGTATGATCTGCAGGCGGAGCAGTCGTGTGGGAGCTGCATATCCCCAGACGGGAGCTGCGTACGTCATCAGAGGTCTAATCAGTGTCGTGTATGAGGACCTCGACACCCTCCTATTCAGTGTGCTTTCCCTGTTGAGCATTGGGTAGAGGTGTTTGAGCCTCGCGTGCGCTCGGTTGGCAACGTATTCAATGTGGTCCCCCCATGTAAGTTTCCGGTCCAGCCAGACACCAAGGTATCTGACTTTCTCTCGGAAACGTATTGGGCGTGTATGTAGTGTTATCGGTCTACAGTGTTGGTGTTTGCGCAGTAGTTTCGGTCTGCGTGTGAACAGAACTGCTTCGCACTTCTCGACGTTTACTTTAATACGCCATCGCTCCAGCCAAGGCTCAGCTGTTCTGAGTGCTGTCTGTATTCGTGAGTTGATGTTCGACGGTTTCCAGTCTTGCGCGAGGATGGCTGTGTCATCCGCGTAGACGGCTAACGTCGTGTTTCGTGTCGCTGGGAAGTCATTAATGTACAGGTTAAACAAGATGGGCCCTAGGATGCTTCCTTGGGGTACTCCAGCTTGGATACCGTGTTGTGTTGATTGTTTATCCTGCACGTTAGTGTTGAAACATCTGTTCGTGAGATATGAGTGTATGAGACGTACGAGTCCGTCCGGGAAACCAGCTTCGCTTAGTTTGCATATGAGTCCGTTGTGCCAGAGACGATCGAAAGCCTTTTCGATGTCTAGGAACACGGCCCCTGTGGCTTTGTTCATGTTGTAGCCGTGTGTTATATGTTCGACTACGTGGAGGAGTTGTTGTGTTGACGAGTGGTGATTCCTAAAGCCGAATTGCTCCGGTCTTAGGGTGTCGTTGGCGATGCAATGCCTAGTGATACGTTTTAGTATTACCTTCTCAACAATCTTGCTGAGCGAGCACAGCAGACTGATGGGTCGGTAATTTTGTGGGAGGGAGTGGTCTTTCCCTGGCTTCCTGAACATCAGGACCTTGGCCGCCTTCCAAAAGTCAGGGAAGTGTTGGTGTGTCAGGATGGCATTCGTTATGTGTGCGAGGTATTCTACGGCTTTATCCGTGAACTCCTGGAGGACACGGTTTTGAATGCCATCAGGCCCAGGGGCTTTTCTAGCGGTGGTGTGCTTGATAGCCCATGTAACTTCATTTGTGCTAGTACGTCTTATTTCGTTGCGCGAGGGCTGGGCTACAAGTCGTGTAACCTCCTGGTCCGTTTCAAGTGTGAATGCTGGGTCTGAAGGAACCAGATTCGGCATGAAAGACGCTGCAAGTGTTGAGGCCATAAGCTCTGCCTTCTCCGTCGCGGAGTAGGCTGGGCCGTCTGGTCCTTGTAACGTGGGAATGTAATGTTTCTCCCTGGTGAAGTGTCTGGCCAGCTGCCACACGCCAGGACGTGTGGTATCCAGCCCTGCGAGTTTCTGTCCCCATTGTTCGTTTCTGAATGTTTGAATTTTATTTCGTATTATGCCCTGGAGTCTGTTGACGTGCAGTTTATAGAACGGGCGCCTGGTATGCTGCCAGTATCTCCTGAGGCGGTTCCTCATTGAGATAAGGCCCAGGATTTCCTGGGGCAGGGCCGTCAAGTGTTGTCTTGGTGTTGTAAATGGAATGGCGTCAGTCATTGCGTCTTGGACGGCAGTTGTGAGAGCCTCCACAGCCTCATCGATTTGCTGTGTGTTATTAATTTCGTGGGTGTTAGGAATGCGACTATCAAGCGTTTCCTTGAACAGTGTCCAATTCGCACGCTTGTAGTTAAGCATCCTGCGTGGTACGATGTCCTGCAGTGTCTCTTCCATGTGCAGTATTACAGGCATGTGGTCTGAGTCCAGATCGTTTTCAACCGTTAGGTTGAGTGTGCATGTGATGCCCTTTATGAGGGCTATGTCTAACACGTCTGGCCTATGTCGGGCCTGTGTGGGCACGAACGTGGGAACGTCCGGTCCAAGTATAATGTAGTTTCGGCCTAGTGCGTGTTCGTACAGTTTCTTGCCGTTGGAGGTTCGTATTCGTGAGTTCCAATCGGGGTGTTTTGCGTTGAGGTCTCCAGCGGCTATTACCCGCGGTGCTATGTTGAGTACTGTGCTGATATCGCGTGTTACTATGTTTTTAGGAGGATTGTATAGCGATACCAGTGTGGTGTTGGCTCCGTTGAACTTGACCCTGACGGCCGTAGCCTCTAGTCTTTCAAGTGCTGGGAGCTCGATGTTCGTGTGGTCGATGTCTCTGTGTATGATGATTGCCGTGCCGCCTCCCCTCCTGCCATCCGCTCGGTCGGTACGATAGACGCAATAACCTGGGAAGTTTAGTTGTTTGCGAGGCGTAAGCAGTGTTTCGTTCACAAGAGCGATTCGGATACCCTTTCGCTCCATGAACGCGGCCATCTCGGCTTTTTTGCTTGCGATCCCGTTGGCATTCCAAAACAGGATCTGTGTGATAGTGTTTAAGTCTGCGTTTCGGGGCTGGTGTGGTGTATTATCCATGTAGTAGTGTAAAAAGCGGTGTGATAGTGGCTTTGGCGCTAGTCCAGTTGAGCGTACCCGACATGAACTGCATGAAGAGTTGTGAGACACACCCCATAATCTTCGTGACTATTTCGGTGGTCGTGCGTCCGGGGAATAATGTTTCCATTATTCTCTGGAATGTTGTAGTGATGTTGGTCATGTCGGCCTGCGAGTTATTGGTCGTGTTAGCGGCCGCTTATTCCAGTGTTGGCGTTTGGTGAGGGCTGGCCTGCGAGTCGGTTGTTCGTGTGGCAGTTGTTGGCGCCTGTGTGCTTTCTGTGGTGAGTGGGTGTGTTATGTGGGTTGTTGAGTTGGTGTCCGGGATGTGTTCGTGGGTGTTGGTGTTCTGTTGCCTGTTTACTTGTTGTGGTGCGGTCGTGTTCCTCGTGCTACGGCTGTTTCTCCTTCTCCTCCTCCTCTGGCGCTGGGGTTGTCCCTGTGTAGGTGCGTTTTCTGTAGCCTGTGGTGGGCTGCAGTTCGCGATCTCAGGGGGTAGTGTGTTGTTGTTGCTTGTTTCGTGTGGTGTGCCCGGTGCGGGTGTGGTGTCAGGTGTTGTGCCTGTCTGTTGTGTGTCTGTTGCTGGGGGTGTTTGGTGAGCGTGTTCTGAGCTCTGGGGCTCCTCTGACCGTCCCGCGCTGCTGGGGCTGCCAGCGACCACTCCAGCGAAGGATATTCCACTTCTTACTGGGCGCGGGGGCGGCTTTGGGACTGTTATGGCGGTAGGTTTCGCATGTTTCGCGATTTTGCGCCTCAGAGCTGCTTTGTAAGCAATGCACCCTCTGTAGTTTGCCGGATGGGCAGCACCACAGTTGGCGCACTTGCGAGGTGCTGTATGGGGGAGTTTGCAGCGTTGGGTTGTGTGACCGCCAGCGCAAATGCGGCAGCGGGGTGCGAGACCGCATCTGATACCCGCGTGCGCATAGCGCTGGCAGTTGTGGCATTGTTGGGGGGTGCGCGGCGTGTTGTACACCTCCACATTGACGACCATGTGAAGAAATAGCTTTATCTTCAGCAGGTCGCGGGATTTGGCCGTGTCGGCCAACTCCGCCATGTAGTTGTGAGACGGTCTCGCTGTGCCGAACTCTGACATTCGGTTTACCCGAATGCACTCCCACCCGAGAGCAGAGAGTTCATTGTGTACCGTTTCGGTTGGGGTTCGTGAGTCTATCCCCTTTATCACGTACTGCTGTGTCTTTTCCAAGACTGTCCTGTACGTGAAGTGTTCTACCTTCCTTTCTTTGAGAAAGTCCAGTAGATTCGTGTAGTCTGCCTTGTTCGCCACGTACAGTGCGGCGTGTTCCCCGGTGAGCTTAGAGTAGTATGTTGTGGGGCTGTGCTTGTTGTTAAATTCTTTGTTTAGGAGACTTAGGTCTCCGTAGTTGTGAATGATGACCGGTGGGAAGCCGGTCGCGGTGTTGTTAGTGTTCTGCGTAGCTGCTTGTATATTTGTGGTTGCTGCAGTCGCAGGGTTGTTTGTGTTGGTCCCTGCGTTATTGTTGTCTGTTCTCGGTGTAGATGGTGTTGGCAGCAGCGCTCGGCCGTTGCCTCGTGAGTTTGTGGGCTCACTTGTCTGCGTATTTGGCTGCTGTTTGCGCCTTGGGCCGACCTGCTGCCACGGCCCGTCTTCATCTGTATTTGTTGTGTCCTCTGTCGGCTCTGGCTCCGGTTCCGTCGGTACCTGGGCCGCCAGAGGTGAAGTAGGGGGCATATCCTTCTGTTGTTCAGCAGGTGCCTGTGTGTGTGGTGTGGGTGTTTCTGTTTGTGTGTTTACACTGCCCAACAGCTCTGCGATCAGCTCCTGCTGTTCCGCGATCTGTCTGTCCTTCAAGGCTACCTGCTCTTGGAAGGTGGACAGTGGGACGGAAATGGCGGCGGGAGTAGCCGGCACTTCCGCCTCTTGTGCTGCAGCTTTGCTGCGGGTAAGTGGTGGGGAAGAACAGGAAAGATCGGACATCTTTGCTGTTACAGGAGTTTTTATTGGATAGGGAGGGATGGATGCACGCAGAAATGCTGCACACAAAACAATAAATTTAATTTTCTGTTCATGTTCCTTTTCTGAAGTCAAACTGTAAGCCTAACAACAAAATGCTGTGTGCTATCATGTACAGTCATAATCGAAAGTACCCTTTGGCAACAACTGTCTGGAGTCACAGCTATAGACAGTCCTTCTCCCTGATTGGAGTTGTCAATAAGCATGATCTCCAAATGCACATTAATTGTGGCATCATAGCGAGAGATTTTCTCAAGTATTATGCATGAATTGCTCCGACAGCCATACATGATGAGAAAATGAGTAGTTAGTAGTTCTTATGGAACCATTTTAAGGTGTTAAGCAATTACTAAAAATGAGCCTTGTCAGTACTGACATGAAGAATCCATCTCAGCTAAGGAAATTGACAGAACCTTGATTTATCAGTGAGTGTAATAGATATCTACTGATGCCTTCATATTGGAGAACTGCATAAATACAGGACTTCAAGGAGGAGGGGAGGGGGGTGCAGGGTATTAGGACATTAATCCCATCATCCAACAGACATGCACAGTGTTCTGTTTTTGTAACTTCGAGGTAGCAAAAACTTACGTGACTTGCTGGTATGCTCCACTGAAGAAGTATTTAGTTGGTCAAGAGTGGTGGACTGTCTTTATGGAGATCCAGTAACACTTGCTACTCTTCAGATAATTTTGTTTCCACAGCCAAAAGACAGCATAAAATTGGCATTTTGGGGTTGGATGGCTACAGCTGGTGTGGGAGAATTAATTGAAGTTTCACCCAGAATGGACTCGGATAAATATAGTCATGTTTTATAAGAATGTTTTATCTCATTGTCTACCAGCAGAGGTGCCTATCATCTAATTGGAGCTCAATAACACTTGCCTCCATACATCAGAAGCAGCTGCTTTAGTTATGACATGAATTGTAATATACATTCACAGTCCTTTTTTTTTTTTTTTTTTTTTTTTTTTTTTTTTTTTTTTTTTTTTGGAGAATCAGCACATAAATGAAAAACAACTAAAAGATGTCATAATGTATACCTTAAAGTGTTGATGATATGAATGACCCATAAAGTCTTCAAACATAAGTGTACTTGAGTATGTTTGGGCATTGAGGGCTTGAGTCTGTGATCTGTGTCAGGAATGTACTCAAGAGACTTCAGAATCATGCTTTTGCCGTGTGGGGGATCATTAGGCAATATCACCATATTGCCTGTGTCAGAAATGCACTCATGACTCTTCAGAATCATGCTTTTTCTATGTGGAAGATCATTATGCAATGTTGTTACCATATTTGGTGCTCCTGGACTCCATATTAAAAGAAAAATCACCTTTTATTTTAAATTTTATCATTTATATATTTACTTTATTATTTTTTGTTTGCAAAGTAATTCAGTGAATGCCATATTCTTCAAGCCACAATAGTTCTGGATGATAAGGATTTGTGGTCCTTACATAAAAACGAAAACTGGTTAGTTCATTTACAGGTTCTCGTTTATTATTGTTTTTAATATTATGTTTGATATGATGTCCATTAAATTCCATCAAGAAAGAGCTGTATTTTTTTCTCATTTTTTTGTTATCAAATTGATAACACCTCACACCTTCTATTGAGGACAGATCTGCGGATCTTGCTTGACATTGGAGTGCCCCAAACCCATGTAGACAGTTCACAGGGAGATGTGCTACGCATAGTCGAGCATTGCCCTGCTGGAAAATGGCATCACTAAACTGTTGCATGAGAGGTAATACATGATGATGCAGAAAATCCACGAGATACCATTGTGCCTTTGGATTTCTCTCTGTCACTATCAAGCAAGACCTTTAGTCATATCAGTGGTTGCTTTCGCTGTAACTCCAGGAGTAATGCCACTGTGCCTCACCAAAACATTGGAAGAACGGGACTCTCCTCAGGTTGCTGCTCTTTTCGCCAGAGATAATCATTTGAGGTAGTGCAGAACTACGATTCATTGCTGAAAACATTGGGAGGCCATTCATCAGCAGTCCATGCTTCCTGGTCATGGCACCACTCAAAAAGTAGCTGTTTGTGATTTGGTGTTAACAGCAGCCTACAAATGGGACAGTAATTCCCTAGTCTGGGTGCTGCTAGTCTCTGACCAATGGCATGGGATGACAGAGAATGTTGCAGGGAGTCCATTACTTGTTCTTGGATGGTGTGCTTGGTGCACAATATAAGAACCCTCCTGTGTGGTGGTTAGACGTGATTGACCAGAACCTTGACGACAAGTGTGCCTGCCCTCGCATTCTGAACTTAGGAACACTGTCACATCCAAATGCTGCATAAATTTGAATTCTGCACGATTCAACCTGCCGGCAAAACAGACACCCACAATAAGGCCACTTTAAAGCTGTCTCGTCGGAGTATATGGCATCTCCATGTCATCAGCAATGCTCATTCAGCATTTGTAGTTGGTCACGCACCTGGTATGCCCTACGGGGGTGGGTAGCAATGCTAATTGTGGACAGTACTAATGCACTTAGGTGATCATCATAAGAGTTGCTGGTCTAATCATGTAGATAGCTGCCAATAGTGTGTACATCTACAAAGTGAAATTGACATCTGACTATGTCTTCTGGATGCATCACATTTTTAGTCAGGCAATGTAATAGCATATTTATTCACAACATAACCAAGCTGACAATTGGGAAATTGTGAGCTCCAATCCCCATCATACAAATTTATTAAATATTTAAATCATTTCTGAAGAAAAATACAGAAACCAGTGGGTGTAAAGAATTATTTCTCATTAAAGAATAATCAGATTGAGGGTTTATGAGTGTGAAGTCCACCCATTTTCAGACTCCATAAAAATTTTAAAAAACATGTTTACACATTTCAAATATGTCTTTATCTAACAAATGTTATCATTTGCATATTTCATACCTGACATATCATTTTCTTATGAAAATCCCCATATGTAAAAGAGTGATTTGTTAAACTCTCTGCTTGCTGTTTCTTACGTATTGTGTAAAAGGACAATTTGGAACATGAATAGTTCTAGGTTTTTTAATTGGTACTTTGTGTTTGTCCTGCAAAATAAGCTTAAGTGTTTGCTGTAAGAAGTACATAGTTGGGGTGGATCTCTTTTTAATGAACTGTCTTTTGCTCTTTGTGAATAGAGTATGGGTTTGGTAAAAAGTGTAACACTAGTTAATAATAATAGTAATAATAATAATAGAACATCTGTCATTCCACACCACAAGTTCATGCTGTTTCTTTTTTCCCCTTTTTGTTCTCGATTATCTTACTCCACTGCTCTGCAATGGGTAATACTAAAATATTATCCTACTTAAGTGATTATATTGGGATCTTGAAGGGTTTCACTGGAATAAAAAGAAATAAGTGCACAAGGTAACTAGTGTAATAAAATATTATGATGCACTTGCTTATAACTAAAATCTTTTTTTACTTTGAAATAGCCATTTAGTAATCATATTTTCTCTCTTATTTTTTTTCTTTCTCTTTCCGATAAAAGAGGACCAGGAAAATAGTGATGGCTAGATCATAGGATTCTATAAAATTTCCCAAGATTTGGCAGTTTTTTTTTTTTTTAGTAAAGTGTTTTGCAATAGTAGTTTGCTCTCTTATGTGTGACACACAGTCAAATTACTCATGACAGCTCAAGAATCAGAGATAAACACAACTTTTGTTGTTGACAGAATCTTCCTAATCTAATTATTGTTCACAGATATGTTGCACATCAAGGTCATAGATATTCTTTTGACTCTAATTGTACATAGCCTTCTTGGAAACGTTTTAGAATGTTGCTAGTGGGTAACAGTCTACCATTTTAAAACTGTTTTTGTGATGAGTATTTAATTGCCTGGAAACTGACTGCAGTTGAAAGCCACATTGCAAAATTGATGGAGTACAACATGAATGAATGGCACACTGGTCTTTGCATGCCTCCATATTAGTCTTTACACATCAGAAATTTGTAAATTAATTTAATCTCTTGGCAAAATAAATACCTCTCAACAATTGACAGTAGGCAAATAGCTCTATGAAGGTTCCAACCTAACCCATAAGATAACAGCCAAACATCTTTTTGAGTGGCAAGATCAGGGGTGATACATATAATCAACGGAAGTAAAAGACAGTGATGAGAGCTCTTGAAATAGGGAATTTGTCTCACATCAATATCAGAAGCAATAATAAATCCAAGTAGCTCAAAGGATCGTGGTCAGATAAAATGGTCAAAAATGGTTTTTATTTTGACATTTAACCTCTCTATAATTCTCCAGGCATGAACTATTAACGTCTCTTTAATTCTTTGCACATGAACTATACAGTAACTGTTTGTGTTATGCAATTGAAACCCACGGTGGACAGGGCTAGACTGGTGCAGGCTTGTTCTAGTGTCCCCATTAGTTCAATTCTTCCCACCATGAGTGTAAATTGTGAAGCTTAAGTAAGTCACAGAGTAGTTTATGCTTTGAGGATGATGGGATGTTAATGTCAGAATTGCAGTCTATATTTTTCCTATGAATTATTCTAACAATTTATATGCCAAAAAGGATGTTTAATTCATATCAGTGATTTGAATTGCTAGCGGAAGCAAGATATCCTCTGTAATGCTCAGACTGTATAACGGTTTTCTCTCAAATGACTCTTATTATGGATATTAATCACCACAAACTGTCATCTAATAGGAGCCTCACACATTATCATCATCATCATCATAATCATGGTTTGTCTTAGAAATGCCATATTTGGAAGATTACAACCATCTCTTTACTAAGTGACAGATTGGAATGTGCCTCATGTGTGTTTCAGAATACAGTACTGTGGTCAGATGAAGAGCAGTATTAAATGTTGGGGAAACCAAAATGTTACATTTAAGGAATACCTTCCAATAACCTTAAACCAAATTTGATTCATACAAATGTACTGTGGCTCATTGTAGGAAACTTTTGTCATCTCCCATGGAAGCTGACGGAGGACTGCATAAACCATGCGGTAATCAACTACTTTCAGAAGGCATGAGTAACTGCTGCCAAGTATGGGCTCTTGAACCAATAACACTGATAAACTGATTAAATTGTGTATTCAGGAGATACTGTTCAACACTCAACAACTTTTACCTACTGTATGCATCAATGTAGCAGGCCTTCATGCACAGGGAGAAGTTAATAAATACATATTTTGATGTAAAAGCACTTGAAAATATACCTCTGACAAATGCATGATCAGGGATCTTGTGGTCACCTCTCATCTATATTGCAGTCTTTCCTTGCTAAACATTACTGTCAGTATTGTCAGTAGTGGAGAAAATTGGCACCAGTCTGATAACATTGGCCAGTATTCACTTGTTTGTTACTGCTGCCAACATTACTTGGTAAGCATACTTTGTAGAGTAGAAGTTTAGTAGGATCTGTGTGTCGAGACTGCTCCTGCTCCATCACAAGGTTTGTCTGCTTTACTGTTAACTATGAAATGGAGGTCTTTATGAGCAGGAAACACAGGTAATGATTTGTGTGAGGGGTGTGGCACTCTTCTTTCTGGTCAGCCAACCCAATTCTTATTGTAGTTGCATTGTGAGGAGGGGTGGTGGAAATCACTGTGTGGCCATCTCAGCATGTGAATTTGCTTGCCTTTAACTAGGTCATGAATAATATTTGTTTGATCATCTTGCAAGCTGTTGCTAGGGTGTGAACAGAAAAACGCAGTGTAGGAGCTAGAAAATTCATTATTGTTATATTGTCACTCATTGTAATTTTTTGTGTTTTGTACCTTTCTGCTATTCCAAGGTTTAAAACAAAAACAGTGAACCGTTCACAATTCCTTCTTTCCTTTATATTTCCCACACTTGTCATTAATTTCTGTTGTGCAGAAGACATGGTGAAAAGATGCATGGAAAATATCATTTTTCCAAGTAGACTTTATTTCATTATTTTTTTACCCATGATACTGCTGATGGGGAAAAGACATCAGAGACATTATCTAGAAGTATAATTGTGTCTCATAATACCCATTGTGTTTTATCAAATTTGTAAGTTAAGTACCTAGTGATACAACCTAAATAATGAGGAATTAATATTGTGAACTACAATTTATCAATTTGTATTAAAGAATATTTCAGGTTAATTTTACTTTGTGATGACTAACAATCACTATGCAGCATAATGTTAAACTACAGTAGACACTCTTGTCTTGCTGTTATAGAATTTTCAGTAGAATAGCACCTCATAATAATTTATACCTTTTGCAGTTACCACCCAGGCAACCAAGAGCTCGCATGTTACAATGTTGTAGCAAGTGAAGTACCACCTATAGAGCACTCTGTACAGCCAAATCTTTCTATCTTGAGTCCCGAGCTGGCACTTCCTGTCATTCCTCACTGCCATGTGACACGCTCTCAGGCCGCCTTGCATCTGCTCGGTTGCCTCGACACACTCACGTGCCGTGCCCGTGATCGTCAAACAGCAACATTGTGTGATGAGGCACATGAAGGTCGTCAGGCAGGAAAAGTGTACAGCCGTGAGGACTTCTCAGCTGTGACACGCTTTGAAAGTAAGTCTACCTTAAACAACAATTATGTCATTAAATTTTCTAGAAATATGCACTGGCAGGATAAATAAGCACTGTTTATGTTAGGTGTACAAAAAGTTTATATACTAACAAGATTGACATTGAGTAATTTGGACGCAAAGTAACTGTAAATTCTGTTGTTATGATATGAAGCTGATCAGTTAATGAAGGAAGAAAGTGAAGGTGGTTTCTATTAAGAATTTTTGGTTACAAGGCAGGATGGCCTCACACTGATAAGAGCTTCTGCAGGACACATTGAAGCAGGAAACTGGTACCAGGAAAATAAATCTGTCAAACTTGAAAATCAAAGAGGAAGGGACTCTAATAAAAGACCCAATATATTTGGCAAACTATATAAATGATTATTTTAGTAGCATAGGAATAAAATTACAGGAAAATTTTCTAACAGCCCCTCAGGTCAAAAAGCCAAATAATGGTGTATCACACTCAATGGTGTTATTCCCTACAACACAGGAAGAAGTCTATAAAGCAGTCAGCAAACTGAGAAACAAAAACTCAGCTGGTCTGGATGAAGTCCCCATTTTTATAATTAAGGACTGTATCAAGAGCCTACTTCCACCTTTAGTTGATATTATAAATCAATATTTCAAGCAGGGCTACTTTCCAGACTATTTAAAATATGCGAAATTACTACCTCTCTTCAAAAAAGGTGATGCAGGAATAATTGAAAATTATAGGCCAATTTCTCTACTATCATGCTTTGCAAAAATATTAGAAACTATTATTAAAGATAGGCTAATGAATTATTTAAATAAATACAACTTACTGTCTGTTGACCAGTTTGGATTTCGATCAGGGAGAAGCACAGAATCAGCAACAGCGCACCTCACAAAACACATTCTAGAAGCATTAGATAAAGGGAACTACACAACAGGTATATTTCTTGACCTAACTAAAGTGTTTGATACAGTAGACCACAACATATTGTTAAATAAGTTAGATGAACTTGGAATAAGGGGACTTGTGAACAAATGGTTCCAGTCATATCTAAAAAATAGAAGACAGATAACTGAAATCTCACATATTTCAAGTTGCTCAAACTATATTGTAAAGTATACTTCAGATCCAAATTATGTAAATATAGGTGTCCCACAGGGTAGTGTCCTTGGCCCAGTACTATTCCTCATTTACATAAACGACTTCCCACAGAGCATCAAGCATGGACAAACAATATTGTTTGCAGATGACTCAAATGTTCTAATCAGTGACAAATCACCAGATGCACTAAAAGAAAAAGCCAAACAAACACTAAACAGTGTACGTGAGTGGGCATCCAATAATAAACTAACACTAAATCTTAAAAAAACAAATGCTGTTAACTTCTATGTCTGCAAAAAACCACACTATAACAACTTTAAGTTAAACAATGAAACTATAGAATGTGTAGACTACACAAAATTTCTTGGTATGCATGTTGACAGTCAGTTAAAGTGGGAAGAACATATTAAAATACTTAGTAACAGAATCGCTACAGCATGCTATGCTCTGAGAATTCTGACTGCAGTTTGTGATACTACATGTGTCAGATCTGCATATTTTTCTTATATCCACTCTGTTATCACCTATGGAATAATATTTTGGGGAGTCAACAGTAAAAATATTCAAATAGTTTTCAAATTACAGAAAAGAGCAATTCGTATAATAACCAAGAGTAGCAGTAGGGCTCACTGCCTTGAACATTTCCAAAAGCTGGAAATCCTAACTGTCCCCTGTGAATACATTTTTCAAAGTGTTATGTATGTAAAAAAAAATATTGACTGCTATATGAAAAATTCTTTAGTACACAGCTATGAAACTAGAAACCAATACAATCTGCATCTAGAGAGGAAAAATAAAGTTAAAACTCAGCAGAGCTTGTTGTACAATGCTGTTAAATTATATAATAAATTACCCCAAAAAATAAAAGATATTGACACAATCGGACAGTTCAAAACAAAACTAAATTTTTTTTATTAAATAAAAGTTATTACGCAGTAATGGACTATCTGAATTAAAACATGTAGTGTAATTAAAGTAGCCTGCATTGTAATACATGAGGAAATCAAAAATTGTACAGTACTATAAGAAAATTACAAATTACACAAGGATATAAAACTAATTTAAGATACCTCAAAAATGTGTGTAAATACAAATTTTATGTGTATAATTGTAGGTATATTGTATATGATTTTGCTGACGAAATCCACACAATGTAAATTGTTACATGGATTAATAAAGAAATCAATCAATCAATCACATGTGTCTGAGAGTGTATAGTGGCAACCTTCAGAACCTAGTATAGACTGGTGAAACCTGTGTAATCATTTAAAGATTGTCCACCTCTGTGTTCTTTTTGCTGGTAAGATTTGAAGTTCATCAAGTAGAAGGAATTCCCCAAACAACAGAACATTTGGATTTCATAAGTTGAAAATTTATCGAAAGAATGCAGTAAATTACTTCCTATCATAATATATATTTTCTACAACTAACTTTGAAATACTTCTCATACCTTCTGCGAGTACATTTGCACACTGTTATTCAATATGTTACAGTTTTGTGTGGAAACTTGTCTG
The DNA here is from genome assembly GCF_023898315.1 of Schistocerca nitens. Lineage (NCBI taxonomy): Eukaryota > Metazoa > Arthropoda > Insecta > Orthoptera > Acrididae > Schistocerca > Schistocerca nitens. Next base: position 483,470,216 of record NC_064618.1, read on the forward strand.
ATATAACAAGGCCATTAATACTAGAGGGAAAAAAAATCAGTAGAAATGTGTGTTGCCCGGCAAAAATATTCATTATTTAAAAACATAAAAGTGCTAACCATTCCTTTATTGTACACTTGACACACAGAAACTGGCAGTGGAAAATCGTAGCCAACCATGGCACAGCATTGACACGAATGAAATACAAGAAGCCATTTTTCCAGAGTACATTGAGAACATGCAAAAGAGGAATTATCACTTGAAATATTATGCAAAAATTGTCCTGTATGTATTCCAAGAAGACAAGAAGCTTTTCTGTGAATAAAATACACTGTTATTAGCTATTGATACATTACATAGACCCTTAATAGCACAAACTTTGCTAGTTCTCACTGTAAGTGACTATTCATTCTGCTTGCTTTCTGCATAAAGGGGTGACAATTTGATTCAGTGTTAACTTGCAGCAGTTCTTTTTTCTTTTTCTTCCTTGCTGTAAGGTAAATGTCCTATATAGAAAACACCCCTCTGTTCTGATGAGTAGTTTGTTTCCTACAGTAAAAGTGATATTTTTAGGGGTAATTCAACAAGGGTTACTTTTAGTGGCAAGTGATAAAACTGCCAAAAACATTTGCAGTTAGCCCACTCATATTGGATGACTGTAACTTCTGCAAATTAGTAGCAGTCGCAGTCGCAGTAGTAGTAGTAGTAGTAGTAGTAGTAGTAGTAATCACATATTAATTCCAGCACCATTTAGCAGTAGTATAAAGATTCTCAAAAGCTTATTCATTTGGCACAACAGTAGAGATTTTCTTATAACTTTATAACTGAATTCTGTTAGAGGGAGGCTACAACCAGTGACTGACCAATTTCAGTGCACTTTATCAAACTGATTTAGGGATCACTCAAAAGTAACTCTTATAAAAGGGTTCAGGTTACTAGATCTTAGTTTTTGAAAAATAAAAAATGGGTAATCATTATACATAGTGTTTTGTGTTGTCATTCAGACAATTTCGTCCATATCTGTGTTTTGACAGTGTATTGGGTGATAAATGACATAAAATCATGCCTTAGTAGCAGATGGAAAAAAAACTTTGATTATATTCACAAAAATGTTGTAATTATTTAATGGTAAAAAACAGCCTGAATGACAAAATGAAACAGTATGCATTATGATTATCTATAACAATATATTGTATTATTCTTTCCCATATTATTACATTATCTTTCATAAAGTTAATCTTCACTTTGATTAAATAGTTTTAATTATCCATGTAAAAAAAGGTTCATATGACAACTTGAACCCATGACATCGTGGTTGGTATGTATTTAATTGCTCTAATCACTGGCCCAACCCTCCAGTTGTAAGTGGGAGAACTCTCAAATGTGATGACTGTTACCCTCAGTTTTTTGAAAACTGTCTAATAATCTAAACTCTGTATGGACACATTTAGAGGAACTAAACTGCTTAACTTCCTGATAAGATCACATTATGTGAAGGGGAATATCATTCTGGAGTAATTTATCATATCAGTTGTGGCGGCAGTATTGAGCTGCATTGACTGACAATGTAACACAGTGAATTATGTCTGTTGTCACACCATTCATTCTGTGGTAGTTAACAGCAGTTCACAATGTGTGGTCTGATGTGTGACCCACCTCACTTTGAGTCCAGTCACTTTATTTATGGGCCATGGGTCCTCGTCAACAGGCTATTCATGACTTTGTCATTGCTCTTGTAGAGGAAGGGGATTTGTTGGTATTTGAAGCTGTGGCACTACGGCATTCCTGCGTGCACTGCCCAGTTGTGTATAAAATGGTATTGTTGTACATGAGAATATAGTGGACATTTCAAACTTGTATTTTGGCATGTAACAACACTGGTCCAGGATAGTAAACATGTAATTACATCACAGCAAATTCCTTTTTTAAACACAATACAGTTGAAACACACTACTGTGTCTCCCATGTCAGTTGGCACTGTTCAGCAGTGGTTGTGGGAGACTGGACTACAAAGCAAACATGTGACCATCAAGGGGAAGCTCTTTAATGATCATTGGCTCTGCCGATTAACATTTTCTGAAGGAAATATCTATTGTGACCAATGGGATGTAATATTTTTTAGTGGATCAGTATCTTATACAGTAAATGATGGCTCAATACAAGTACATAGTCCACATGCTACCTGTTTTGAGACCATCCTGCAAGGGATGTCTCAGTGCCTGTATGTCCATAGCAGTTTGCAGCTGAATTTGTTCTCATGTACTTGACTTTAATGCTGCTGGCAGAACAGGATAAGATTTGTCTTCTTGACTTGCCTTCTCCTGTAAAAGATGTTAGCCACATCGAAAACATATGGACAAAGATGAAAAATAGCATGTGAAAAAGCTGGAGTGACTCTGTGCCAAGAACTTGTGATGACATGTGGAATGTCACCTTAGCTGCCTGGGAGAAGGTGTCAGAAAATGAGAGAATTATTACGAAATTGAAGTGAACAGCCATTGGATGAGATATTGAGTGACAAAGAAACCACTTGCTGTGCTCTTTTAAAGGCACAAAAAATCTTATTAAGAACTGTGACTTATTTGTTCTGTTAATTTTCTGTCTTCTGTAAATTAAGTAAATTAATGCAATAAAACAAAAAAATAATTGCCTAAAGTGAGGTTCAGTCTGAATCTTACTGTCATGCAGTTTCTTACCAATCTGTTGTTTACTTCACCAGATTACAGAGTCGTTATACAAGGGGCTGCAGTATTCAAGTAAGTATTGTTTTTGTGTCAGTGATCACTTGGGAACAACACAACTGAAATTCCACTGGTTGCAATGAAAAATGTCCCTCAACAGTGAACATGAACAAGAGTTAACATGGACCTGGGTCACCCAAGAAGAGTAATTACTTTACAACAAAAAAATAAGAGTCACTATGTGACAGATCAACCATAATGTTAACCCATGCATCCCACCAATAGGAACTTCTCACAGAGACATCTACATCTACATCTACATCGATACTCCGCAAGCCACCTGACGGTGTGTGGCGGAGGGTACCTTGAGTACCTCTATCGGTTCTCCCTTCTATTCCAGTCTCGTATTGTTCAGTATGCCTCTGTGTGGGCTCTAATGTCTATGATTTTATCCTCATGGTCTCTTTGCGAGATATACGTAGGAGGGAGCAATATACTGCTTGACTCCTCGGTGAAGGTATGTTGTCGAAACTTCAACAAAAGCCCGTACTGAGCTACTGAGCGTCTCTCCTGCAGAGTCTTCCACTGGAGTTTATCTATCATCTCCGTAACGCTTTCGCGATTACTAAATGATCCTGTAACGAAGTGCGCTGCTCTCCGTTGGATCTTCTCTATCTCTTCTATCAACCCTATCTGGTACGGATCCCACACTGCTGAGTAATATTCAAGCAGTGGGAGAACAAGCGTACTGTAACCCACTTCCTTTGTTTTCAGATTGCATTTCCTTAGGATTCTTCCAATGAATCTCAGTCTGGCATCTGCTTTACCGACGATCAACTTTATATGATCATTCCATTTTAAATCACTCCTAATGCATACTCCCAGATAATTTATGGAATTAACTGCATCCAGTTTCTGACCTGCTATATTGTAGCTAAATGATAAGGGATCTTTCTTTCTTTGTATTCGCAGCATATTACACTTGTCTACATTGAGATTCAATTGCCATTCCCTGCACCATGCGTCAATTCGCTGTAGATCCTCCTGCATTTCAGTACAATTTTCCATTGTTACAACCTCTCGATACACCACAGCCTCATCCGCAAAAAGCCTCTGTGAACTTCCGATGTCATCCACAAGGTCATTTATGTATATTGTGAATAGCAACAGTCCTACGACACTCCCCTGCGGCACACCTGAAATCACTCTTACTTCGGAAGACTTCTCTCCATTGAGAATGACATGCTGCATTCTGTTATCTAGGAACTCTTCAATCCAATCACACAATTGGTCTGATAGTCCATATGCTCTTACTTTGTTCATTAAACGACTGTGGGGAACTGTATCGAACGCCTTGTGGAAGTCAAGAAACACAGCATCTACCTGGGGACTCGTGTCTATGGCCCTCTGAGCCTCGTGGATGAATAGTGCGAGCTGGGTTTCACACGATTGTCTTTTTTGAATAAATGATGAGTCCCATGAGGCCACAGTTTAACTGAAATTCCACTGTTAGTGATGAACAATGTTTTATTATGTCACTTAACAGTGAAAATCAATAAAAGGTAAAGTGGACCTGGGTCACACAAGAAAATAAAAGTAATTACTTTACAACTAGGAAATAAGAGTCACTAGTTGACAAATCCATCATAAGGTTAACTCTGCACCGCACCAATAAGAACTTCTCACTGAGACAATAAATGATGATTACCATGAGCAGAGAGAGTCGTGGCTGCACCAAATGATGGCTGAATGTCTCAAAGAACTCTAAGCAAGAAGTTTCCAGTGAGGCCACAGTCAGCGACAAGTGGCAGCAGCACCCAGCAATGAGGATCATGCAGAGAAGCTGAATACAATAAGGCTGTCATCAGTAGCAAGTGGCAACTACACCAGGTGATTATGAGGCAGTTTGGGAAGTGCACTGCAGACAGTCCTGCAAGGCTGTGGTCAGTAGTGCTGTGACTGCATCTAGTGATGGCTTGACTGTTCAGAGAGACAGCTGATGTTCGAGATTGGATCTCAGCTGGAACAGACGAGTTATGCGTGTGCATGGTAGAAGTTTAAATGATACATTTCCAAGTGGTACAGGACCGGTGTTGAAAAAACAGTTCTGTGATTGTGGCACTGCCCTTGTTGACATCGTTGCACGGATCTTTTCCTCCACCAGCAGCATCTTGCATCAGGTATGTATTATTGATGGTGGACATCTGCATGAGATTTTAGACATCCTAATAAAGAAATCATACAGTGTCAGTTCATCTTTGAGGTCAGTTGAGTTATATATTTAGTTAGCTACGTGTTCCATTGATCACTTTCACAACTTATTATGGTGATTTTAAACATTAACATTTAAAAAAAAATAATGAAACATTAACAATTATATGGTTAGTGATGTTGTCCATTTACAGGTTAATATAGTGAAAACTATTTTTGTTTTATCATAACAAGTATACACTATAGGTGATGCAGCTATATAATTCAACAAAATTGTTGCCAGAATAGAGTACATTAATCAGGAAGAAACATATTTTGAGTTTGCTATACATCAAGCAATTCACATCATGATACAGATGATAAAAAATTCATGGCACAACATAATTAATACCATTTTTAGTCAAAGTCTACTTTACGGTCATGGAGGCTACTTTTGTGTAGTGTTATAATTTCCAACACTGTTATTCATTTTCAACTATAATAGTTTACAACAAAACCTTTGTTAAAATACCCTTTCTTTAAAGGCATGTCCTGAAGTTTATAGCAAATAAACATCACATTATTCTTATGACACACTTTAGTGCAATTATTATTATTATTATATTCCTTTCTCAGACGGTATGTCTGGTTAAAAACGGAAAGCGACACGGACCTTGATCAAGCGTGACTTCCTTTTAACTGTGTGGTATATGTTACATTGCATTTAGGAACTTTCTGGTAATTGAACATGTATCAATAATTACAGATTTCTGAAGTTGTATATATACGTTTGGATGTAGCTGTATTGCGTTGATGTACTGGTGGATATTGTGTGGTATGACTCCTGTAGTTGATAGTATAATTGGTACAATGTCAACTTTATCCTGATGCCACATGTCCTTGTCTTCCTCAGCCAGTTGGATGTATTTTTCACTTTTTTCTCCTGTTTTCTTCTGTATATTTGTTGTATTGGGTATGGATATTTCGATTAGTTGTGTTAATTTCTTCTTTTTATTGGTGAGTATGATGTCAGGTTTGTTATGTGGTATTGTTTTATCCGTTATAATGGTTCCGTTCCAGCATAATTTGTATTCTTCATTCTCCAGTACATTTTGTGGTGCATACTTGTATGTGGGAACGTGTTGTTTTATTAGTTTATGTCGTATGGCAAGTTGTTGATGTATTATTTTTGCTACATTGTCGTGTCTTATGGGGTATTCTGTATTTGCTAGTATTGTACATCCGCTTGTGATGTGATCTCCTGTTTCTATTTGTTGTTTGCAAAGTCTGCATTTATCTGTTGTGGTATTGGGATCTTTAATAATATGCTTGCTGTAAAATCTGGTGTTTATTGTTTGATCCTGTCTTGCAATCATGAATCCTTCCGTCTCACTGTATATATTGCCTTTTCTTAGCCATGTGTTGGATGCGTCTTCATCGATGTGTGGCTGTGTTAGATGATACAGGTGCTTGCCATGTAGTGTTTTCTTTTTCCAATTTACTTTCTTTATATCTGTTGATGTTATGTGATCTAAAGGGCTGTAGAAGTGGTTATGAAATTGCAGTGGTGTAGCCAATGTATTTATATGAGTGATTGCTTTGTGTATTTTGCTAGTTTCTGCTTGTTCTAGAAAGAATTTTCTTAAATTGTCTACCTGTCCATAATGTAGGTTTTTATGTCGATAAATCCCCTTCCTCCTTCCTTACTGCTTAATGTGAATCTTTCTGTTGCTGAATGTGTGTGATGTATTCTATATTTGTGGCATTGTGATCGTGTAAGTGTATTGAGTGCTTCTAGGTCTGTGTTACTCCATTTCACTACTCCAAATGAATATTGTTATTATTATTATTATTATTATTATTTAGAGAGGATGGTAAATTGTCACCAGAAAAATCTTTTACCTGATTGCATTAGTAAATGACAACAGATAAGAACCCCCCTGCGGGTTCGGGGGTTAGAATAGGCCCGCGGTATTCCTGCCTGTCGTAAGAGGCGACTAAAAGGAGTCTCAAATGTTTCGGCCTTCTGTGATGGTCCCCTCTTGGGTTTGACCTCCTTTTTTCCAAATTTCCGTTGTTAGTGCGTGCCATTTGGGGAAGGACACCTTACGTGGTGTTTTCCTATTGGTCCATCATGCACCACCATCTTGCATGTTCCCTCTTGTCGTGTGGCGGGATTTACGCCCAACGTCTCCTGGGTTGCCTCCTTCTCGCCTTGTGCACAATACCATTCTTAGCACCCACGACAACTGTGGACCCTTTAGACACCTAAAATCCAGCACGGTAGCCAGTCCGTTGTGGTGGGGTCGTCATGTACCCTCTTGGTGGTAGCCCCCTGACCACGCAGGGATCGCACTACAGATGCCAGAGCTGTTTCCTCCCCATGCATGCCAAGGAGTATGTGCCCATCTTGTCTGGGGCACGGGGACTCCGGGCAACGGGATATCGGCCAGGTACCCATCGCTTTGGCTGGGTGGCGCCCTTGGGGAGAGCCCTCGTTCGGAGTAGGTGGCATCTGGGCGGATGTGGCGCAATGAAGCGCAATAAATCACACCAAGCTGGTGGTCGCATGGCCACCAGCGTCTCTAAGCGAGGTAGAGTAGAATTTGACGCTGCGCAGTATGACCCTCAGACGTTCCCCTCGTTGGCTGCGCCATGGGAGGGCCGTAGATCTAGTGCCAAGCGGGAGCCTTACGTACCGCAATACCTTGTCTGCAGCAGGACTGATGGTGACTCCTTTCTTATGATGAAGCCTCTGTTTTTTGTGGAACACCTGGAGGATAAGTTTGGGGAAGTGGCGGGGTTGTCTAAAATGAGGAATGGGTCCATCCTCCTCAAGACGTCCTCCCCAGCCCAGTCACGAGCGTTGCTCTTGTGTGATAAGCTGGGTGACGTCCCTGTAACCGTCACTCCCCACAGTAGCTTAAATATGGTCCAGGGGATTATTTACCATCGTGACCTATTGTTACAATCCGATGACGAGCTGATAGCCGACTTAGAACGACGTGGAGTGCATTTTGTCCGTCGTGTCCATCGAGGACCCAAAACTAACAGGGTGGCCACCGGTGCCTTTATCTTGGCCTTCGAAGGTGATGTCTTGCCCGAGAAGGTCAAGGTGATGGTTTACCGTTGCGGTGCTTCCAGTGCTGGAAGTTTGGGCATATGTCCTCCCGTTGCCCATCCAGCGCTACATGTCGAGATTGCGGACGCCCTTCTCATCCAGATTCTCCATGTGCGCCTCCGCCTGTATGTGTCAACTGTGGGGAGCACCACTCTCCATGCTCACCGGATTGCCCCATTCTTCATAAGGAGCGGAAGATCATGGAATTTAAGACCCTGGACCGGCTTACTTATCGAGAGGCAAAAGTGAAATATGAACGGTTGTATCCTGCTTCCATTCGAACTTCTTATGCTGCAGCCACGTTATCGTCGCCCACGCGAGCGACGGTTGTCGCCTCATCTGTGCCGCCTTCGGTGGGCCCTCGGGGCCGTGCATCTCTGTCTGCCCCCCTCGTGCCTGGGGGCAAGGCTTCCTCTGTTGCCCCCTTAGCCGTTGGGGGCAAACCCTCTTCTGTCGCTCCCCCCACACTTACTTCGGGAGTGACATCTCCTCCAAAACCGGGGGGCTCGATCCCTCCCCCTCCTCCTCCACCGGCGTTGCCTCTGCCGGTTCCTCTCCAGCGGAAGGGGTCCCTCGGGGCTCTGCCTTCCTCCGTTTCTTCTCCTACCCAGCCGGATGTCAGCCAGTGGCTGAAGGTTCCGCCACCTGCTGGTCGTAGGGCTTCTACGTCGTCGTCAGCCTCTGATGCTCCCTCAGAGAAGCTCTCCCAGCCCTCTCACCCTAAGGGCCGACGTGAGAAGAAGGAACGGAATGTGTCCAAGAAGAAGGACGTTCCGGCAGTTTCAGTACCGCCTGCTGTCCATAGTCCTGGCTCCGGGGATGAGGTGGATATCCTCGCATCTGCTGCGGATCTCGCCCTCACGGAACCCTTGGGGGCCTTTCCTATGGACACAGCTGACTCTCCCCCGGTGGCGGCAGTTGACTCTGAGGCGCCGTCTGCCTCTTAGTCGCCTTCACGCCCTCCCAGTCCCTTCCTGCTTCCATTCTCCAGTGGAACTGCGGCGGTTATTTCCGCCACCTGCCTGAGCTCCGGATGCTTCTGAATGATTCCCCTGTTCTCTGCATTGCTCTGCAGGAAACTTGGTTTCCTGCAATGCGGACCCCCGCCCTTCGCGGTTATCGGGGATACTATAAGAACCGTGTTGCCTGTCACCGAGCATCAGGTGGAGTTTGCCTCTTTGTTCACCACTCTATCTGTAGCTCGCCAGTACCCCTTCAGACGCCTTTAGAGGCAGTCGCTGCCAGGGTTGAGCTCTCGCCGGCTATTAAAGTTTGCTCTGTTTACGTTCCTCCGGATGGGGAGCTCCCCCAGCATGTCTTGGCTGCACTGCTGGCTCAACTCCCGCCACCTTTGCTGCTTCTGGGCGATTTCAATGCCCACAACCCTCTATGGGGTGGGACTGTCTCCGATGACCGCGGTCGGGCCGTGGAGCATGTGTTGGCTCAGCTCGACCTTAGCCTCCTGAACACCGGTGCTCCCACACATTTCAGTGTGGCCCACGGCTCGTTCTCGGCCATCGATCTCTCTCTTTGCAGCCCCGGCCTTGTCCCATCTCTCCACTGGAGAGTGCATCCTGACCTGTGTGGTAGTGACCATTTTCCCATCTATTTGTCACTGCCCCAGTGTCATTATTCTGGGCGCATGCCCCGCTGGGCTCTCCAAAGGGCTGACTGGCCAGCTTTTACTTCCGCGGCAACCATTGCGTCTCCCCCACAGGGTGACATTGACGAGGTGATCCGTGTCTTCACCACGTCAATCATTTCGGCGGCCGAGGCTTGTATCCCCCGCTCTTCTGGAATCCCTCGGAAGAAGGCTGTACCCTGGTGGTCGCCGGAGATTGCTGAGGCTATTCGCGACCGTAGGCGGGCTCTCCAGCGTCATAGGCGGCACCCGTCTCTCGAGACCCTCATCGCCTTTAAGAGGCTCCGTGCCTTCGCCTGTCGTCTTATTGCACGGTGTAAGCAGGAGTGCTGGGAGAGGTACGTCTCATCCCTGGGCTCCCATGTCTCCCCCTCGCTCGTGTGGTCCCGGATCCAGCGGATTTATGGATACCAGACCCCTATGGGTGTCCCTGGGATCTCCCTGGACGGCGCTGTCTGCACGGACGCTGCCGCCATTGCTGAACAGCTTGCCGCGCACTTTGCGAAGAGCTCGGCGACTGCATCTTATCCCCCCGCCTTTCGCTCTCTCAAGGAGCGGGCCGAGCGGACGCAGTTCTCATTTCACACGCGTCATTCTGAAAACTACAATGCTCCTTTCAGCGAGAGGGAATTCCTCGCTGCCCTCGCCGATTGCCCTGATACAGCACCAGGACCGGACTGCATCCACGCGCAGATGCTGAAGCATCTCTCCCGGGACTGCCAGAGACACATTCTCGCGGTATTTAACCGCATTTGGTGCGAAGGCGTGTTCCCGTCACAATGGCGAGAGGGTGTTATTGTCCCCATCTTGAAGCCCGGTGCGAACCCACTGGCGGTGGACAGCTATCGTCCCATTACCCTCACCAACGTTTTGTGCAAATTGCTCGAACGTATGGTGGGGCGGCGTTTGTGTTGGGTCCTTGAGTCGCGCGGTCTCCTCGCTCCATCCCAGGGTGGCTTCCGTCGGGGCCAGTCTGCCACGGACAATTTGGTGCGGCTGGAATCTGCTATCCGTACGGCCTTTGCCTGACGTCAGCATCTCGTTGCTGTATTTTTTGATCTGCGGGAGGCGTATGACACCACATGGAGGCATCACATCCTCGCCACGTTGTATGCGTGGGGTCTTCGTGGTCGGCTCCCGGCTTTTCTTCAAACCTTTTTATTGCGTCGCTCTTTCCGGGTGCAAGTCGGTGCCTCCTCTAGTTCCTCTTATACACAGGAAAATGGGTCCCACAGGGCTCGGTGTTGAGCGTGTCCTTATTTCTAGTGGCCATTAATGGTCTGGCGGCAGCCGTGGGGTCGTCGGTGTCTCCTTCTTTGTATGCCGACGACTTCTGCATCTCATTTAGCTCCACGACTATGGAAGTCGCTGAACGCAGGCTGCAGGTAGCCGTTCGGAAGGCAGCATCATGGGCTCTGACTCACGGTTTTCAGTTCTCTGCAGCCAAGACTCGAGTTATGCACTTCTGCAGGCGTCGGACGGTCCACCCTCATCCTGAACTTTACCTCGACGGCCACCTGCTTGAAGTGGTGGACACTTGCCGCTTCTTGGGACTCGTGTTTGATGCCCGGCTCACTTGGGTTCCTCATATTACGCAGCTGAAGCAAAAATGCTGGCGGCTCCTCAACGCCCTCCGCTGCCTTAGCCACACGTCTTGGGGTGCAGATCGCTGCAAGCTGCTGCAATTGTACAGAGCCCTTGTGCAGTCTCGGCTTGATTATGGGAGCCTGGCGTATGGGTCTGCATCACCCTCAGTGTTGAAGTTGTTAGACCCCATACACCACTGTGGGGTCCGGCTTGCAACTGGCACTTTTCGTACCAGCCCCGTGGATAGTCTACTGATCGAGGCCGGGGTTCCCCCACTGCGGATTCGCCGCCATCGACTGCTCGCCGACTATGCTGTCCACGTGCATTGCTCGCCAGGCCATTCCAATCGTCGCCTGCTTTTCCCTGCCATGGTCCTCCATCTGCCCGAACGGCGACCTAGGTCTGGTCTTTCCGTCGCTGTCCGCGTTCAGTCCCTGCTGTCGGACTTGGGTTCATTCCCTCTTCCGCCTCCCTTCCGGGTCCGTGCACCTACGCCTCCCTGGTGTTTGTCCCGTCCGTCCGTCCGTCTGGACTTGGCACAGGGACCCAAGGACTCGGTTCCGCCTGTGGCCCTCCATCGCCGTTTTCTTGCGCTCCTCGCCTCATTTTCGGACTGTGAGACTGTCTACACTGATGGTTCCCTGGTTGATGGTCGCACTGCCTACGCTTTTGCTCATGCTGCCCATGTTGAGCAGCACTCCTTGCCGGCTGGCTGCAGTATTTTTACTGCAGAACTGGTGGCCATATTGCGCGCTCTTGAGCATATGCGTTTCTGCTCAGGTAGGTCCATTGTGATCTGCAGTGACTCCCTGAGCAGCCTTCAGGCCATCGACCGCTGCTACCCCTCTTCTCCTCTGGTGTCCTCTATTCAGGAGTCTGTTTTCGCCATTACCCGCTCTGGTGGTTCGGTGGTCTTGGTTTGGACGCCAGGTCATGTTGGCATCCCGGGGAACGAACGTGTAGACAGGCTGGCCAAAGGGGCAATCGACGCCCCAGCTTTGGCGATCGGCCTCCCAGCTCGAGATCAGCAGCTGGTGTTGCGCCGTAAGGTGCTGAGTGGCGAGGCGTGACAGCCCCGAATAAACTGCGGGCTGTCAAGGAGACGACCGATGTGTGGCGTTCCTCCCTGCGGGCTTCTCGCAGGGACTCGGTGGTCCTGTGTCGGCTGCGCATTGGCCATACATACCTGACGCACGGCCATCTGTTGCGTCAGGAGGATCCCCCTCTGTGTCGGTGTGGGTCCCGGCTGACGGTCGGCCACATTTTGCTAGTGTGTCCTCGACTGCGCACGCTCCGGCAATCTTTTAATCTCCCGGGCACTTTGGCTTTGGTTTTATCCGACGATGCCTCCATGGCTGACAATGTTTTACATTTTATCCGTGGTAGTCCTTTTTATGGTTCGATTTAGGGAGGTCCTGCACCTTTCCCTTTCTGTGTCTTTTGTCCTTGTGTCTGTTGCTGTTCTGGTGTGCCGTCAGATGGTTGACTCTTTCCCTTTTTTTGTTCTCGTGGTCAGTCAACCAGTCTCCTGCCATCTTCCTTTCTTCTGTTTCTTTCTGTCTGGTGTTCCTCTGTCCTGTTCTTGTCTGTAGTGTTTGTTGCTGCATTTGTGTTCTTTTAGCACCTGGGGGGACGTCTCCTCCCCCTTTGGTTTTTACCTGCTCCGTAGGTTTTCGGCTCGCCTGATTTTGGAATGGGGGACTGATGACCTTCGCTGTTTAGTCCCCCTTCAACATCCCATCAACCAACCAACCAACAGATAAGAATTTCAATTGAAAATTTCTGAGGGGGAGACCATATTCAGCTACAAATGTTTGTAAAAACATGTTGTTTGATGTTTCATCAAAATAATGCTTAAGTTTCTATGTGACACTCTAAACAAGCAAATATATAAACTGCATCTTGAAATCAATAAACAAATGGATCTTACACCTACCTTTTTTTCCACATCTTACATAACATCAATAGCCAGATGAGGGAGAGACAGCTAGTCACTTGTAGAAGATATAAAAATTTAATTCCAGTCTCTTACTTCAAAGATTATGAATTATTCTCTGACTACAAAGATTAGAAATTATTCTTCTGATTATCCCCCACAAGTCAGAACTTGAATTCAATGACAGATAATTAAACCACCAATATTTCACTTATCAGCACAAAAATTACATAAGTCACAGCTGGATTAATGTAGAATGAAGAAAATGCTGTGAGTTCAAAGATCGAAAGTATTTTTTAAATCCCCAATTTAGATCAAGAAAGTCATTTATTGCTATTTTGTTGAATACACTGAAACTTGGAACATACTTCATAAGAGCTGCTGGTCTTGTACTAATTGCCTAATTCAGGTAAAACTGACCCAAAACTGCTTGCTAACATTAATAGAAAGTTTGCAGAAAACAGAGTTCATGTTGTAAAGGCAGATAGATATAACACTGCAGTAGTCACATATGATGATGATTACATCAACAGAACTCTGAAATTCTTCCCTCAAAATTTCATAAACATCTAGAAACAAATGAAATAAGATGTCATGTGGCTAGGACCTCCCGTCAGATAGACCTTTCGCCTGGTGCAAGTCTTTTGAGTTGATGCCACTTAGGTGACTTGCTTGTCAATGGGGATGAGATGATGATGATGATGATGATGATGCAGACAACACAGCACCCAGTCCCTGAGTGGAGAAAATCTCCAGCCCAGTCAGGAATTGAACCTGGAACCCTTTGCATGGCAATCCATCACACTGACCACTCAGCTATCAAGGCTGACGTAGTAACAAGTAATAGGTAGTAAAATATAGTAGATATAACAGAGAGATGGAGGAGAAAGGAGTTGGTGAATCTTAGGTAACCAGAGGGAAGGAGGATTGTGGTTGAAAGTCCTATTGACTGCAGGTTTGTTGCAGACAGAGAACAAACTGAGATCAGGGAAGAGTTGGGAAGGAATTTGGCAGTGTGCTTTCAAAATGAACCATCCCAGCACTTCCTTTAAGCATCTTGGGGAATTATTGAAAACCTAAACCTGGATGGCAATTTGAACCTCTGACATCCCAAATTTAACTTAATCTGAGATAGCATTTGCGGAAACCAGAAAGAAAAGCAGGGCAATAAATAACAGGTGAACAGAAATACAGTAGACGTAGTATAAGAGGGAACAGCCAGGGATGGGAAAATTAGGAGGGAACATGAAAAGACCAAAATGGTGAAGAACAAGTTTGGTTGTACCAAGCATTTACAGTGATGCTGATTCCTACTGTGAAATTTCTAAGTAATTTTAATGGAGAGTGTGTCGAGGTCATCCATTTGATGAAAACTGTCTTTCTTTCCCTTCCCTTCCCTGTCTTTTTAAAGCTTATTTGGCAAAACTTCAGTGGCATTACTGGCTGCAATTAATTGGTGTATTTGGTCTTTCCCATCCTTTGGTGATATAGAAAAAAATCTGTCCCTGCTCAGGCATAAGTTACTAGTCTCATCTCTCCTACCAGAAATTAAGTAAAAATTGTTCCTAACAACAACTTACAATTTAATGAATGAAAATCATCTTTAAAATGCATAATACATTACAGTTTTAAAGTTAGTGTGCAAACTCATGTTCCACTAGCTCTAAATACTGCTGTTTACTTCCTATTTCCTGCAGTTATAATAACATACTAAAGTCTTAGCTGATAAATGATGATAGCCAATTTGGTTCTTTTTCTTTGGTCCCTTTAATGTTTTATGTTGTGTACATCTGGATGTGTCTTTTTCCATTCAGTAGAGATATCTTCATTTCAACAGTGTGGAAAAGACAGCTTGCTACGTACCGTAAAGAAGACATGTTCTTTACGGTAAGTAGCAATCTGTCTTTTCTGCATTGTTGATATTCATACCTGGAGTTTCATTGTTAGATCTCTGGATTTGTCAGTTCTCCAGGATCAATGACTAGCAGATGAACCACCAGATGGCCGATCTGCATCTGTCACCATGTATACATGAAACTTGTGTATGAGTCACAAATTACATATAAAGAAATCCAAAGTATTGCAAACAGTTTTGGGAAAAAATATATTCCTGACACTAGAAAGTGTGTGACATCACCAAATAGCCATAGTCTAAAACTGGGAGTTCAGCTTATTATTGCAATTATGGAAAAGCATTGTTCTCCCCTTTTTCTCCTTTTCAGTATAGCTGTTAAAATGAAACCTGCATAGAGAAAGGTACTTTTTTCTGCTAAGTTTATTCAAAATTGAGTGTTTCTGCAATTGAAGACTTTAAATAAAAAAAGACTTTAAGTGTCAAAGTCATGAATTTGAGAAAATTGTGTTTTAAATATATTAGGTAATTTATGGTCGTAATTCCACTATTAATGTGTTTTATTTGAAAGCTGAGTGTAATATGTATCTGGTTTCCAAAAGAAATTACAAACATTGTATTGTAATAGTGCAAAAAGAATACTGAAAGTGCAAATACAATGAGAAGCTCTAAGTGCCATTGTTCATTACTCAACAACAAGTTAGTAAAGGTTCATTCTGCTTTTCTAAAACTGGATGTGGTCATTATTTTTGAGGTACTGCACAACTTCAAATATTTCTTCTTTTCTTTGCAGATATGGTTGTATCATCAAGGGCAGATAGTTGCTTTTCTTGATGTCATGTACTTGTACACGTTTTCTCAAAATAAGGATACCTTCCCAGGACTGAGTTTCATTTAAGTTTCTCCTGGTCTTAACTACGTGGGGCTTATGTTTGTCCAACCATAGCCATTGTGTTTTGGATATGTTTAGATTTGCTGTATTTATATTACAATGTGCTGCTTTCTTGAAATCTAAGCAGTCAGATGCATTCATATTACTGATGATAAATGACTTTATTTATTATGATTGCTGTATTATGTCCTTACATCTTCTGAAACAATACATTTGGTAGCTCAAGAATAAACAGTCTGTCCAGTTATGGTGCAGGTTAGCAGTCAGTAATGAGACTTACCTCCTGTGCTGGAGAGCTAAACATCTGCAGCCTCCACCATTTTATCTAGCACTAAGGAGTAAGCACGCAAAACATAAAGCCTGTCATATGTTAACAACAGTGGCTGTTAAAATGCATACCATCTGTTGATTGCATTTGGCACTACATTTTCATTCATACAGTTTGTGCCTTTTATACATTACTGGGCTTGTTATGTAGATCCTATTTCATACAAAACCTCAAAATTCCATATTACGGAACTTGTCTTCTTTATTTCAAGTCTTAAATTTTTATAAAGCTCTATTTATGCATAATTTATACATTGTGTTTATTGTGTGATTGAAACAAACAGTCATTGAAGAATAAGGTATTATTCTACAAATTTCAGGCCATGGTGGTGGATGGGGCTACTCCGGGCATTCGATTGAAGCTATTCGGTTCATGGCAGACACTGACATCCTTCTTGGTGGCTACGGACTTTTTGGTGGTCGAGGAGAGTATACAGGAAAGATTAAGGTAAGTTTCAATAACATTTATCATCTTGCATGCCACATTGTTACAGAGACCAAATTTCAATTGTTTCAGCTCATTTAAAAATTTGTTGCGACAGAGTTAAAGCAAGGATTGGCCGGTACCAGCATAGACATGGGATGTGGTACTTGCTAGAATTACTTCTGAGGAACATAGGAGAGTATAAAAAATAAAATAAAATAAATGAAAGTGATTAGAGAGAATAATAATAGAATAACTGATCATTTGAAACTGTGGTGGAAGGATAGCAGGTTTTACATATTCAGAATGTTGAGAAGAAAATATTTTTGCGGGAGGTGAAGTGTTTAATGTATTAAAAAGGGAGAAAAATAGTTCGTGTACAGAAAAAACTGAAACATGGTAGATTGTGAGAGATAGTTCAGTTATGAAGAAAGAAATTATGATGGTATGAGAAACTGGGAGCATGGATATGTTGTTTGCAGAACTAAACCTCAAAAAATAAAAGTGGTTCATGTTTGAAAAAACATTAATAATATTGATGAAATACTGATCATCTTACTACTGAAGAGTAGCTAATTTTGTTTTATCAGTATGAATTTCAGTCTCCGAAAATAAGACAGCATTTATTCACAACAAAACTGTGTACTATAAAGATTAGTAACCCTGAAATGTGTTAGAGTTTTCCTTACAGCCAAGTTCTATTTTAGTTTTTAGTAAACTTTGTCCTGTGAATGTCAATATGCATTTAAACAACACTGTCAGATTAATTACGATTATTATTACTAAACAAGCAGTAGTCTGAAGAGCTTCAGCCCACCATTTTTCCACTGGTTCAAAGAGTGAAACGCCAAATTAATTCTCTGTTGAGCAGAAACTGTTTTAGCATATAACTTAAATGAAAACACTTATATAGTATTTGCAAAAATGTGAAGAACTTAGTGGCCAAGCATTGAGACAATGTTGCCAAAAACAGAATATAGATAGTATCAGAGTGTAACATGGAGAAATATATTTAGATGACTAATAAATTTAAATGATTAGTCACATTGACAGAGAAGCGAATAACTTACGAGGTTTAAGTGTATGTAAATGTGCACTATAACAAATCATAACAGACAAATTTAAAAATGAACTGATAGGTGATAAATTTTAATCTCATTGACAAATTTATTTGTGATTTGTTTGTGTCCCTTCCATGGAATGCATTGGATGCAGTCCTTTGTTGCATTTTTTAAATTTATTTATAAAAGTTGTAATTTTTCTTCCACGGACTCTTAGCATGTGTGCACTGAATTTATCATGCTTATCTGCATTGTAAAAGTTATATACAATTACTTGGTGTGTTCTATTTAAAGATTACAAACTGCACAGTTATAACTTAGGATGTTGAGAATAGGAATGTGTCATACAGTTTTGTTCTAGTATATATTTAAAAAAGATTTGGCAGCAGCAGACAAAGGTACAAGGAAAAAAAATTGCACAACTGTTTACCTTAGGAACCAAATATTCATTTATCTGAAAAAAAAGAGGAAAGAAAGTTTGAGGAAGTGAAGAAATTGGTTACTAAATGTGTAAGTTGCCTAGGACTCATTATGAGTGTGAACTGAATTCTCGCAAAGAAATGGTCCTATCTTACATGTCGAAACCTGCATATTTTATATGGAAGGATAAAGAAATATACTGTCAAAATTCCAGCTGCTAAAATGTACCATAAATATTTTTAAAGAAATTTTGAAAATTGCCAAATTCGTAGCTCACCAGGCAGCTGGCAAAATGTACACCCCTTGTGGTGTTGTGGCATACTGCACAAATGTAACACAGCAGTCTCATATATTTAATTGACAGCACATTAGTAAACAGATAACACTGCACATTTGTAATTGTAAAGTGAATTTCGGTAAGTATTAAGAATGGAGATAAAACTGGATTAATATTCATTGTACTTTTTTTTTTAATTTATGTCTGCTAATAGCATTTGTCTGTACAGGTTCCAGAGTTTCACAGTAATGTGGAGTCCAGTTAATGTTTTCAGTCTTGTAAAAATGAAATATGAAGAAAGTGGTACTTACATGTGTCATTTGTTAGTTAATTTTGTGGACATTGATTCATGTGGTGTCTAGCTTTCATTAGAAACTGCGGAAACTTAAGAAGAAATCAGTAATAATTCTGACAGTTCCATGAATTGTGTTTTGAATGATAATTGTTGTTCCAGTAAGAATCTGGAACAAGAATACATTCCTAACCTGAAGGAAACAGGTACAGTAATAGCTTTCAATGTCAAATCATAGGCTGTGAATTTCTGGTTAAACAAAGGAGGGAGAAAATGCCTAAAATTATATAGTGTGTAAAGCTGGTTTCATTTCATAATGTTTGTTTGTGAAGCATATAAACAGAAGAAAGACTGACACAAAGTTTAAAAAAAGCACCAAAATTAAACTTGTGAAAATGTGAAAGAAAAGCTATTCAAGTGATTTAAAATTTTGCATGAGAGATAATGCACTGTTACCAAGGAGGATCAATGAGACCATGCTCTTCAGATTGCAAGTGAGATGAAAATTGTTGGTTTCCAAGCTTCTTTGATCTGTTTCAGCAGAGTTGAGAAGTCATACACAATAGGAATTTTAAAATTATGAAGTTTCCTTCAGATCAATGTGTGGAGGAGATGATTTTAATTGACAGTAATATAGAGAAATTCATAGCTGGTTTGAAGTAAAGCTGATCAGTCAAATTTCAGGAAAGAACTTCATGCTGTATCATTGCAGGATGTATAAAAGAGAGTCGGTTGTGCAACCAATTAATGCTATGGCACTTTCGTATACACTAATGTCAGTGATACATATGAGTGGATTACTGTCTCTGTTGCTTTCAATCTATTGTCAGGAACCTCAAGGCAAATTAAGCCCACAAACAAAAAGGAAGGCCTTATTTGTTACAGAAATCTTGTAACTGACACATCAAAATTGGCATAAATGGGAAAGCATAATTTTAGCCATTTAATTTGTAATGTCTTTGTACCAGTTGCACATCAAATAATTTGTTACTTTTGTTGAACGTTTGGCCTGGACCTAACAACACCTTCATATTTGAGTAAAACAACAAAATGGGTATTGATATAATTTGGATCCTAACCAGAAAATCTAATATAATTGAACCTCTCAATAAATATGTTTTCAACACTAGAAAACAATTTTTGGAAAGTTGCTGGCAATGTAATATTTGATGGCTCTCTGTAATTTCAAGTTTATCATCAGAATGGTATTCTTACTATTCTTAAACTTCCGTCATTTGTGCATTATCAGTTTTTGTCAACATGTTTAACAAATTTGATCAACTATGCTTGGTACACAGTGCAATATGCAGAACAACGACATCCATCCCCAATCCGTCTAAACAAAATTAGTAAATACTGTGAAGTGCCCGAATGCATTAATTTTTCTTTTATCAGATGTGCCTGGATTAAGGAAAATGTTCATTTTCATTATTCTGTTTACACTTTGCATTTTTGTGACAACTCTAGAGAATAAACAAGAAACTGTTCCATTGTTAATCAAATATGCATTACTCAAAAGCTATCATAAGAACTATGATACAGGAATTGTTGGAAAATGATATATCTATAAGAAATATTTGATTTCCACAAATTAAAGTCGCAATTGATGGAGGTCATCTGTAATGCTACATCAAACACATTCTTGATTCTTTTTTTCTCATCCGCCAGTCAGCTTTCGAAGCATTACATCTGAAACAGCTTAGCTGTCAATATGACCTGCAAGTTATTTATGATGCTTGACTTTTTTGGTATGGTGTAGGTGTTTAAGATCTGCAAGTGTGCACCCTGGACTTTTATGTTACACTATGCTGTCTTGTAAAGACTGCTTTGGCTCATTTGCCGAGTTGTGCACTAGGCAGGAAGGGCTATACAAGCTGCTGTTATAAGAGGTGCTGCATGTACAAAATTGAGTACCTTTCACATTTTTTTAAGTACTTGCAGTGTGTCCTAACAGCAGAAATTTTGAACTTGCAATTTTTCGATGTGTTCTTCCTGCATACAAAATTCCAGGGTAGGTTTAAACATGTTGGATTGGACAATTCCCTTGTTGGATCTGTGGGTGATCTATTTATTCCATTATTAGTCCCATTTCCTCCAACCTTTTTCTCTCTTTTGCTGGATTCTAAAAACTGTAGTATGTGATTTTGTCTGCTACTGTCTGTATAAATAGAATGTTTTTCTATCTGTGATTCATCATCATTTCATTTTGAAGACTATTTACTTGAGCAAATTGTTATATTCTAGTTTATGTTAAGTCCATTACGATAACTTTGCTAATCCATGCTCCGTGCTAAAGATTGCTACTAATAAGATATACTATTCTTTGTGAAGTCAAATAGTTAAAACATATGCCAGTACTGTGGTACCCATCATTTGTGATTTTATGTACTTCAATGCTACTGAGAATGTGAACATGGACAAAATGGGAGAGGTCATCATAGACTGTGGAGATGGTTGGTTACTGCCCTAAAATTTACTGTCTTCATTTCCTGGTAATTTTCATCTGAAAGCTCCATGTCTGTGTACATGTTTGATTGATTATGAAACTATTTTTTTGATGTTTCCACCTTGAGGAAAACACACAGTTTGTTGGTTTCCTCTGTTTACCCATAAATTTTCAGTCAACATTTACTTACATTTTACAGTAGAGGAAAGAGAACCCACTGATGATGGTGTAACTTCACCAAAACAGGTAGGGGTACACAGAGAAAATCAAGAAATTGTGTTTTGCTCAAGGCATAAAAGAAAAATCTTGAAATGGTTTGTGGTGTAGATATAAGAAATGTATGAACTTTTTATTTATAACCACACAATGGCCGTTGTCATGATACCTGAACTTTAATGAAGATCACTGAGCCGCTACAATGTTGGTTTTGGGTGAAGTAGTCAGTACTGTTTACTTATGTAGGCATTTCCTCATTCCTCGCTGAAGTTTGTTGAGTATATTATGGCACTTTCAATCTTACTAAAAAATACCATAATGAAACTGATGTACCATTTTATTTCTTAACGCAAATTACTTCCAATTCATTTCTGCAAGTGAAGTGTTCTTACTTGTTTCAGTTATTTGACATTGGTGTCGATGGAGGTGAGCAGGAAATTGATGGAGAGATGTTAGCTGAGACAGAGGAAGTTCCTTATGAATGCGGTCCACGTCAGAAGTATCCCATGCTCTTTGAAGAACCCATTCCCTTGCAGGTTATTCCTTGTTTTACATACAAGCAAATAAGTCATGTCCTGCCAGTAAATTTTTAGTATTAAAAATTACCAACTACAGTAATGATTTTATTGTTTATTCAGGCTAATAGGTGGTATGTAGCTTGGGCAAGAGTGAGTGGACCATCAAGCGACTGTGGTTCAAGCGGACAAGGGATGGTAACAACAGAAGACCAGTAAGTTTCAAAATTGTTATCACTGGCACTGTAGTCTATATGCAAATGAAATTACATGTTTTTAATTACTTTCTGTGGTTGGTTGTCTAAATTACCATAAATATTTCTCCTCTAGGGTAGTTTTTTACTTTAAATCATCAAAAAAATCAAACAATGGAACAGATGTTAATGCAGGGCAGATTCCACAGCTCCTGTACCGTATTGTTACACCTGAAAATCAAGCACCAAACCGCCAGCTGGACCAGTCAGAACCTGTATATATACTGAGTAGAGAATTCTCTCATTCCGTGTCAAGGGTGAGTAAACTCCATGAGTGAGACAATACTTGTTAATGTAAATTGTGAATTTAAATAATTGTTTTTAAATATTTTCTAGAATACTTACAAGAACTTAGACACTAATTTGTTTACATGAGGCTTGTTTTCTTCCTGTGCATGAGGGGTTTTTTTTTTCACCTAATCTTCTTTGTTGCAGGAATGCTTCCAGTCACTCCTGGCTCTTCTACAGTGGAGCTGGAATACTTTCAAAGCTGCTGTCATGGACATCACTCATTTGAATGGCACAACATCAGGACACCTAGCAGCGATGCTGGATTTAGAAAAGCTCATGTATATCAGCAGGGCAACACTTAGACTTCTGCGTACATATACAAATGAGATATACCCAAATCAAGGTTAGACACCTCAAATTTTAATGAACATTGGAGAAATTGGCATTGAAATTCTGTAATAATCAAAACATTGCTGATTTATTTCTGTTATAGTTTGATATAGTTTTGACTTCTGTATGCTTATTTAAATGCTTGAATGTCATATTAGCCTCACTGTGGTGGTTTTCTGCCAGTGCACACTTGTGATAAGATAAAGTTTCTGGATGTAGAGTCAATCATGGTGTGAAATAACTATTATTAAATGGATAAAACTGATATTTTGCCCAATTTTGCAGGACCTCCTTCTAGAAATTGCTGTACAGTGTTATTAGAGTCCATTTATATTTCATCATGACCCCTCTACTGGGCTGGAATCATGTCATAATTTTTTCCATGGCAAAAGTGTTGGAAATGCTATTTCTTATTGTCTCATTTAATATTAGCAATGATTGGCAGTTTGATGAATGGTATTTAGAGTTGCAGTGACAGTTTCTTGCTAGTCAGTGAGGCCTGCAAGCTGTAATCTTCAGTTGGTCAAATGGATCCTTACATGAAGAACTCAATATATCCTGTAGAACATGTGAAGGGAGAATGAATTTTACCTGTAAACCTGATGGTTAGCTTCAGTGTAAAGTCCATGTTTAGGAAGGTATGAGTAGATGAAATAATGTGCATCATACAGGAGCCTGTCCTGCCAGAAATATGCAACCTGGTTCACCTGTGGCTGTTATTAAATTACTTCAGATGGTAGCCAATATAATTTGAGTATACAAATGCCTGTTTTGTTCATGAAACGGCAGTTTATTATTCAGTGTACATATAAAGTTTCTAAAGCTACCTCTCTCTTATTAAAGTGTACTCTGACTCCTTCTATATCCCTGTCAGTTCTCCTGTGGAACATGGCGAATCTAAAGAGCTTTCTATGGAACAGACTTATTGGTTATGTTGCCAGTGGTACCCTCAAATTTTTCTGTGATGGAAATGTCTATAACATTGTTCACTCAGCCTCATTAGACTAAATGAGAAACTACTTCGTATAATTAGTAGCAAAATTGGCGTGTGAAGCCACCATAGTGACATGAAACCCAAAGGCTTGCATGGGGCAGGCAACCATGTACATTTCAAGAGCAAATGTCTTTTTTTTCCTTTAAAAAAATTCTGATTGTAATGCTAGCAAAGTCTTTTGCATTTTTAACTGAAAGAATATATTCTCAGATCACTGTTACAATTATAACAGTCACATGAAGAAGAAAATGGAATCTTCCAGCAGTAAGTCAGTTATTGTGAGCAAAAGTTTTAAACTGGATTTAAAAGACATCAACAATCCCAATATTAAAAATTTTCAGCTAACAACTAGTCATTTTAGACCCTCTGAACGTGAATACATTGCTGTAAATGCTAGAACCACTTACTTTTTTTGTAGGCGAGATTATTCAGGATAAGTAATTGAAGAATGATAAGAATATTCCAGAATGAATTTTCACTCTGTTACAGAATGTGCATTGGTTTTAAACTTCCTAGCTGTGTCCTGGACCACAACTCTAGGACTTTTGCCTTTGTGGGCAATTACTCTACCGAAGGAGCTATCAAATCACAACTCACAACCTCCCCTCATAACTTTATTTCTGCCAGTACCTCTTCTCCTTTCTTCCGGAATTCGCAGAAATTCTCGTGTATATCTTGCAAGACTAACATTTCTGGAAGATAGGATATAGCAGAGAAATGGCTTACCAAAAGCCTAGGTGTTGTTTCCATAATGAATTTTCATCCAGTAGCAGTGTGTGTGATGGTTGAAAACTTCCTGCAGATTCAAACTTTGGCTAAGCCATTTTCCCATTTCATCCTCTCATCCAGATATGAACAGAGATCTTCAGTGAAGTTTAGAAGGTAGAAGAAGAGGTACTTGCAGAAGTAAAGCTGTGAGGGTGTGCCATGAATCATGACTGGATAGTTCAGTTAGTAGAGCACTTATCTACCAGAGGCAGAGGTCCCAGGTTTGAGTACTGGTCTGACACACAGTTTTACTGTACAACAAAGTTTCAGATGAGAATATTACTCAGAAAGGTAAATGTTTTATGTTTGAAAATAAACACAATCAGAAGTTCTCACAGTAGCTGTCAGAATGAGCTCTCACTGTGTACAGATACTATGTGTTTTGGCATATGAAATCACGGACATAAACCAGGAACTTCGAGAATTGTAACCTATGTTGTAACTGAAAGGTGGAATTCTATTATTCGTTGCTTTTTGTAATTATTTGCACTCTTTGTTCATGTCTATTACAGAACTGATATGTTCTTCCCATTACTATTTCAAGGTCCACAATTTTCCTTGCAGTTATTTTGGAGGAGTTTTTCAGTTTAAGCTTTGCCTCTGTGTGGGAATGCCATTTATAACTTCCATTGTTGCTGAATATGATCTCATAGTTTTAGATGGAATATAATATCTTCCTTGGTTGTAGTGCAAACCATGAAGCGTGGAATTTGTTAGTTAAGATGCCATTTTTATATAGGGTGTTGTCTGTTGTTGATATTGATTCATGTTCACAATATAGTCATACTTTGCTACACTCTTAAATCCTTGCTAATTAATTTTTTTATTTTTATTTTATTTATTTGCTTATTTAGCCTGACCAGATTAGGGCCTTAAGGCCTTCTCTTACATCTTACCAGGAACATCACATACACATATATTACCAAGACATTCATGAAAATGATAACAAACTTAGAGATGATAATAAGATAATAATAGTAATAATAATAATAATAATAATAATAATAATAATAGTTCACAATAATGAAAGTAAGGATAAATGGTGTTAATAACAGTAAAAATAAAACAAAGTGCATTAAAAATAATATAGACTAGTTTAGAAAAACTTAAATCATGTTTAGTGCTGTCAGAAAAAGAAAGGATGAAGAACAAGAAAATTGGAATGATAGCAATAGTGGCTGTTAGGAAAGAACTTGATTTAAGTAAGCAACTCTGTAAGTGAGGAGTAGAGAAAACTTGTAGTTTGAGGGGGGGATTGAAGAGAGTGGGCTGCAGACCAGTATGTGGGAGAGATAGCCATTGTGAGAGAAGGTGAGCCATTAGCTGCTTTTTGAAGCCTGGAAGTGATTTAATTTTTCTGATATTTTGAGGAAGATTGTTCCAAAGTCGGGTACCGGATACAGAAAATGATTTAGTAAACATGACGGTGTTGTGTGGTGGTACTGAGAGGATCTTACTTTGTTGAAATTGAGTATTTCTGCTGTGCTGTTCAGATAGTAATGTAATGGCTGGGGATAAGTAAGAGAGAGTCTGATGATTGAGAAGACGATGGAGTAAACATAAAGTGTGGTAGTCCCTAAGTTAATCATAAAAACAGCATAAAAACTCTTATGGTTGCTGATGTTTCCTCCTCATAAGCAGAGATGAATAGTCAGTACATGATTAGTTGTCATATAGGTATTACACAAATTAAAATTTTTTTGTTTACTATTAATGTAGATAAAAATGAAACATGTAGATATCTGCTAATTGTGTAGCTGTTTGAGCATTTTTGCCCAACACACTATTAATTTTCTCTGGCTGTTTTCAAACCATTTGGCAATTTTGTTTTACAATTAAAACTTTTTTTCCATATATAGAAAAATGAAATAAAATTCAATAGAAACAGATTTTATAGGATTGGCAGATATTTAAATTCTTGTAAGAAAGTCACAAAACCCCATTTTTAAATTAATGAATGGCTACCCAAACCTGCCATTTGTATTCTGCCATACAACCAATTATGGAAGACTCATGCAAGGTTGTGTTTTGAACAAATGTGATGTTTCCTGTCATTCAGTATAAAAATAACTATGATCTCTTTGTGATATATTTTGGAAACTGAGTGCCTAATTGACATTTCTTATGCTCTAATAAAGAGGTAGTGAAAATTAATATCAAATTGAAATGTCACAATAATACTGTTCCTGAGTTATTTTGTTAATGAAATGTGGTATTTTATTCTAGTTGGTTCAAAGAAACTTCAAACTGAATCAGTTCGTTTGGCAGAATGTATTGGGGACGTAAGAGCACTGTTGAGGCAGATTCTATCAGATCACTTGCCTAGTTTTCACATTCCACGAAAAAGTGGGAAAGTACGGAATCAGAAAGGTGTGTAGCATATCTTTCATTGTGAGACATTATTATTTAGTAAAGAATAGGTGTTTTTTTGTAACTTGCAGCAATTAATTTAGGAGCTTTAGTATTATTATTTTAAAAATTACTTATTATAAGCTATTCAGAAATAAAAATGAAAACAAACATTTCTGATTAAAGTAAACAAAAAGATTCACCTTGCAAGTAGTTGATACGGTTACTTAAAAGGAAAATGCTTAGGAATTTTAAAGCACAATGCAAATTTTTAAGTTAAGCGTAGATGACATCAAGCATGAATTCAGTAAAACTTTATGTAAAATTTCTATATGTACTGTGAAAGGCCATTCATTTGTAAGGATTAAATAAAACCTGGCTAAAAAAAGAAATATGGTGTGTTCAACATCAGACATGTAATGTTGGGGTATTCTGGAGGTACTAATATTTATTACACAATAATTCACGATAATTTTGCTGTGAAGTCAAATTTGTCATTTTGTTGTCTTACGTGCCTAGGAGTTCAATCTGCTGCTCTGTTTTCCCATTAAAAATATTTAAAATCTCATAGTAATGTATCAAATTAACTATATCTTTATTTGGGTTGCAGGCTCAACTCCCTACATGAAAATGACAACGAGTATATTACAGGAGTGCCATCAAACGTTTGTCTCTTGTTTTCATGCATTTTATCCCACAGCTTATTTGAAGTGGACTTCTCTGTGTGATCTGTTAGCAAGTATGGATAAGGTAAGATAAAATTCCTGAAAAATGTAATTATGTTTTGCTTCTCTCTATAATAGTACTCTAAAATTTTATACTACTTCTGTTCTGAGGCTCTCCTTAAAAATTTTACTCAAATTTCAGTGTAAATTGATATTTAATACACTGAACATCAACCTTTTCTTTCTTTTGTTCAGCATTTGTCCTACCTGTGTCAGGGTCAGTCAGTGAGTGACTATCACTGTCTCTTATTTGAAAGTTTTTTATTTTAATTTTAATTTTGTGCCCAGATGCTTTTCCTGTCACCAAAAACATCAGTTATACTAAAAGAGAAAAGCCAAGTACACTACCTGTCTGTGGTCTATATCAACTTTGTTCTTTGTGTATTTGTCTTTTGACTCTGTGTATTGAATTTCTCTCAGCGGGTGGGTTCCTCTCATCTTTGTGTCCGAGTAACCTGCTGCTTCTTTTTAACTTTCCCCAATCTATCTCTCTTTTCTTGCCGAGAGAGTACGTGAAAATTCGGAAAGCTAGGATTAGTGATTTCAGTTGTGTGTGTGTGTGTGTGTGTGTGTGTGTGTGTGTGTGTGTGTTTGGCAGTACTGAAATTTCACCTCCTGAAGGACACGGCAACCATTTTGTCTCTTTGTCACTGTATAGTTTTCTCAAATGAATTTTCCATCTGATACATTTCCACATAGTATCTTGTCACTGCTGGCGAAGACAAGTTTTTGATGAAATGTCCAAATCCTACTGTTTGTGTTAGTGAAATCAGGTATGCTACTTAATTTGCAAGATATTATCTCTTTTATTAAACACTCTTAGCCTTCCCTTCCTTATGCAACTGTAGACTAAAAAATTTTCTATTGTAAAGCATGTAGATTGTAACTGCTTACAGTGTTTCTAGTTAGCATGAAGACAACTTCTTAAACAAATGTATTTTAGTTGTTAATTTTTCAGATTTATATTCTTCTGTATAGAAATGGTGCTGTGTAGTAAATTTTTCCACTCTTGTTTTGGCATATCAGGCTCCACTAAACTGTATCCCCAGAAGTGTAGTTGATCTACATCTGCATCCATACAATGTAACTTTCTGTGAAGTGCATGGCAAAGGATGCTTCTCATTGTGCCACATATTGGAGTATCTTCCCATTCAGTCACAATGTCTCTGTAAGCCGTAATTAGTTTACTCTTGTCTTCAGGGTCACTATAGGAGTGATGGGAGGGGTTTGTAGTCTATAACTAGATTCATCACTTGATACTGGTTCTCAAAACTTTGTATGTATGTTATTATGGAAGAGATGAAGTCTGTCTTGACACTTCTGCTTGTTAAGGGTTTTCAGTGTGATCATGCTGCTCATTAAAGTCATAGATAACCTTAATAATTGAATGAATTCATATTCTCTTTTTGCAACATTTCAGACTTAGTTGCATTTTGTTCTTGTATACTAGTAATTTTCAGTCATCATTAACTCTTACTTCATTGTTGACAATGGAAACACAATCTGTGCGAATTTTGGTACATCATAATTTTTGGGAATTATATGTAGTGGTCTGTCAGTCAACTTGTTTTAACTTCATGTAAGAACTGTTGTGCTGACGGTAAGAAATATATATATATATATATATATATATATATATATATATATATATATATATATATATATATATACTAAAAGCTAGATTACAGTACTAGAAATAAGTAAAATATTATCATCAGCAAACACAGAAAAGCACTGAATGATAAAAGGTTGTTAGTATTCAGGACTGAAGTTAGCTAATGCACTGCCCAGTATTGTCATAACTCTTCCCACAGTGTCACTTAAGTTTCATCAAAAGAAATTCTTTCTACAAAATCCATTCTACACATTAGATTGTTAAACTTAGAATAAGAAGTGTTTTGAAAAAAATGTATATAAATAGCAGTAAACCATTTTTCTGTGACATATCCAGAAGAATGTGTTATTATGTTATGTATCAAGGACTGTAACCTATGCTATATTTGTATATATGTCATGAAGTAGCGAACGTCATACAATCCCTAAAAAATCTTAAATCTGTGGGCTGGGATGAAACTCCAACAAATATCATAAAGGCAGGTAAAGTGACAGCATTGCACCTCAACTCTGTAAAATAATAAACCAATCATTTGATGAGGGTTGCTTTCCAGACAGACTGAAATATGCCGAAGTCTGTCCAATCTACAAAAAGGGAAAACATGATTTAGTAAATTTCCGCCCAGTGTCTATACTCACAGTTTTCTCTAAAATAGTTGAACGAATAGTATGTAATCAATTAGAAAAGTACAATAAGGAAGGTAATATTATTCTCAATAACCAATATGGGTTTAGGAAGGGACAAAACACTTGACAGGCTGTAAATGAACTAATCTCTAAAGTAAGTAAATGCCTTGACAACATACAAAGTGTATCTGGTATTTTTTGTGACCTCTCAAAGGCGTTTGACACAGTAAACCATAAGCTACTGCTCCAAAAATTGGGTACCTATGGCTTCCATGGAAAATCAATAAGATGGTTTTCATCTTATCTCAAAAACAGATACCAAAGGGTGGTAATACATCAAAAGGGAGAGAAAACTTGCTATAGCTGAAAAGAAATTCAAGCAGGCATGCCCCAGGGCTCGATATTAGGACAACTTCTGTTCTTATATTACATAAATGACATGCCTAGCAAACTAAATACGGATACAATACTTTACGCAGATGACTCAGCTGATGTAGTCTGCTGCAAAAACACTGATGAATTAGTGAGGACCACGAAACAAACTTGAACAATCGATAAAAGATAATGCTATGAAATTAAATCTTGAAAAAACCCAAATCATACACTTCATGACCAAACAAACTACTGAATGTATATCACAAATAGAATATTCAGGTAAAGAACTGATCACAGTTGATTCTGTAAAATTTCTTGGGATAACTTTAAATAAAAACTTGCAATGGACCGACCATGTGGACAGTTTACTGAAGAGATTAAATAGTTTAGTTTATGCAATGAGGGTACTACACAAAGTAACAGATTTAACGGTGAAGAAAACTGTATACCACACATATTTCACAACACTTATAAGATATAGAATAATTTTTTGTGGTGCTGAAAAGACAAACCTCCTTTGAATCTTAAAAAAAAAAAAAAAAAAAAAAAAAAAATCAGAGCAATCAGAGCATTCATGCAAACCACTATTCAAAAACCTGGACTTCATGACAATCCCTTCCATCTTCATATATGAAATACTTCTCTTTGAACAGAAAAACTTGCATCTGTTTGAAGGAAATACATTCACACATGCCTATGAAACTAGACATAAACGGCTCTGAAGATCAGAAATAAGATAAGGTCAATATTTGGGGAATCCACATTGGAGACCATTGGAACATACCTAGAAAGCAAATGTTATTATAGTCTATAAGAACTTCTAAATGAATAAACAGCAATGTTATAGTTTAGAAGAATTTATAAATAGGAATAGGGAGTAAGGATACAAGTACAAATGGAATACTTTCAAAGCCATATAGATACAAAGTATACACGTTCACTGTATATTCATGTTTATATATAGAATTATAGTTTGAATGGCGGTTTGTATCCCGTTCAAAAAAATGGTTCTGAGCACTATGGGACTTAACATCTGTGGTCATCAGTCCCCCAGAACTTAGAACAACTTAAACCTAACTAACCTAAGGACATCACACACATCCATGCCCGAGGCAGGATTCGAACCTGTGACCGTAGCAGTTGCGCGGTTCCGGACTGTGCGCCTAGAACCGCTAGACCACCGCGGCCGGCGTATCCCGTTCAGTAAATCCATTTTTCATATAGGTGTTTGAAGGCTATGGTAATGATTCGATGAGTTACAAAAAGATTTAAAATATAATGTTGTATTTTTATTATAATAAGCAGTGTATGTATTACGTATTTCCTATAGTATATAAAATACTGTAACAACTTAGGTTAAAGACTGACGAGTCACCAATGTTCTCAATCGAATGATTGTATAAAAACATGTTATGTGACAATAAAGTATCTTATCTTATGTAATGAATCCTTCAATGTAGAATAAAGTATTATTATTATTATTATTATTATTGTCATTACTTCTGATGTATAATTTGTGTCATTTAAAATTTTATTATAGAGTCTTGATAAATATTTATTAAGTCATTAGTTAAATGCAAGTGGTAATTGATTGTATTCATTATAGGCTCCTGGAGAAATTACAGCCAATTTGGATCAGTTGTTAAGTGCGGTATTAGCTGCACTGTGTAGTCCAACTGTTCGACTGCGTTCAACATTTCCTATATTATGTGGCACCCTGGATGCATCTGATGTGTCTCTCAGACGACAGCTTAGTCCCTCTGACAATACAGGTTTACCAATGGTTCCCAGTATTGATGGACACCATTATCCTATACTTGTAGAACAAATGAGCTACAGGAGTCAGGTAAATGTGTTGTTGGTTGTTACATATGGCTATTTCAGTAAAAGTGGTATTGGTTGTATAAGTGGAATCTAATAAATCACAATTATTTTCCTTAATATTGTTAGTTACTCTATTTATTTTATAATTCATTTCTCCCAGCAATTTCATTATATTTTTCTTTCCCCATTTGATGAATGTGGGATCAAAAACCTACTGAAAATCTGATTTATGTTTCATCACTGTATATTTTTTTCCAACTCAATAGATGACTTCCATTTCAGGCAGACTCTATTATATAATGTGTTGATAACTAATGATTTTTCACAGTTTTTGTGTTCTTAGCATTTTTTGTAATGTGGTTATCTGGCAGATTTCCACTAAATCTTCAAAAGTATTTATAATTTTTTTCCTTCCATAACCAAATACTGAAAAATACTGAAGTGACTCTTAAACCATGACAAACATAAATAAATCTGGTTTATTTTATATTTGGTGAACTTCCACAACACTTATTTTGTGTTCCAGCTGGAAGGCAGTTGCATAGTAAATAACTGGGTCTTCAGAGATGTTCTTGACAGGTTACTGGATTTAGTCACTATTCCTGTAAAGCAAGCACTGTGCCAGGAGAGAGTGACTCGCTCCCAAGAACTAATAAAGAATTGCTGTCACCTTCTGGCACGTATAATTGCAGAGTTGGCATCTCAGTCAAGTGGAACAGATGTAAGTATATGTCTTTGGTAGTATGCTGTTCATACAGAGCAGTGAATATGCATAATGTGTGGTAGTACTGGTTGAATATATTTTCTTGGCCTTTGTCTTGCTATAAACAGTGTTCTAGCAAACTGATAATTATTTGCATACAGTTACTTAAAATAAACTTGCATCTTCCAAAAATTCAGCATTTTTTAAACACTTGTTACCTTCCCATGTCACACTATGATTAAATTTAACATTATCCTAAATATTTCCCCTGCTTCCCAGAATTCATCAAAAGATGCCAAAATAACTCATGTAGTGTACAAGGAGTGACTGTTTGGACCCTTTCTCTTCATTTGATGTATTATTACCATGGATGTCAGAAGTAACCTTAGCACATCTTATTGCAGTCACATAATAGGCACACCCTATCAGACGTAGTGCCGCCTGTGAAAGAAGTCAAATCGTGTATTAGCTCTGCTGTAACTTTTTCACAGTCTTTTCTATGGGCATGACAAACAACCAGCTGCCCACTCAAATGAATGGCCACAACCAAACTGAAGCCAAGAGCAGAGTTGATTACACATTGGGGAACAAGTTGCTCAGCTTCAAAGGTGGCCTTAGAAACCTTGCCATTTGGACATCTATCTGTCCTCCCCTTATATCAGTTTCTCTGAATTATGTAAATGAGATTTGATCCTACAACACATCCTCTGAACCCACAGTCCTCCTAGCCTCAGTTTCTGCTAATCCCCTGTAACACCCCTACTTCCACCAATAAACACAAGAGTCTGCCCTCCCCCCCCCCCTGCTACCCCCCTCCCATCCCACCCTCCTGCCACTTCACTCATTCCACATTCTCACTCTCCTCCTCACATCTCCTTCTTTCTGTGTTCTATCTCCTAGTCTTCACATCATTATATGCAACATGCGACTGCCCCTGTCTACACTAGAGCAAGTTCGCTGGCACCACATTCCCATCCTGTGCACCCAATGACTCTCCCTCCCAGCTGACAACCACCTGTGCGTATAGTCCACTCTCCCTTTTGTCATCTAAAGTTTCAGTCAGTATCTTCAGGAGCTAACTAGTAGAGAGAGAGAGAGAGAGAGAGAGAGAGAGAGAGAGATAGGGTGCACCCCCCCCCCCACACACACACACACACTCACACCTATCTTCATTACCCCAGAGGGGTGTTGTCAGGACAAATGGATGAGTGGAGACAGAAGGTGGTGACAGGGGGAGGGTTAGGGAAGGATGGCTGACTGCTGAGAGGGAGAGGTAGGAGGTGCATGGGACTCAGATGTAGTAGTAGTGAACTCATTCCAGTTGCAGGTAGTGGAAGTTGGATGAAGAACACAGTGATGTAGAGGAATGGATTGCAAGTGGGAGATAAAACAAAGGAAGAGGAAGTTATGGAGAAGAAGGGTGTGAATGCAGCGTCATTGAACAATCACAAGGCAAAGGTAAAGGTGGTGTGGGGCAGGAGCAGATATTGAGACCAGGAGGATTGCAGGATTGAAGGATGCACTGCATTGTCAGCTCCCATCTACTTAATTCAAAGAAGCTGTGGGGAGAAGGGCCTGAGAACAAGAGAATGATGTCTTTCAAGGTGTTCAGAAACTAAGTGTACTGTGACCATAACAGGTTGGTTTTTAGGTTTGACAACAATGAGTGGTAGAGGGGGTTCCCCTGACCAAAGCAAGCATCACAGCAATATCGTAGTCAGTAAACTCACATTCTAGTGTCCAGCTCTGTGAAAGATGTTGGTAAGAAATCCTGCCAAGAACAAGCCACATGCTGTGATCTGCTTTCTGTTTGCAGAAGGACTAATGCCTTCCAAAATATTTTTGCAAATCAAAATGGTACAGTGAATGTTATGAACTGAATGATTGTGCGTAAGTGGTGTAGGGAGTTCAGTGAAGGCAGAACAAATGTTCATGACGATTAGAGAAATGGAAGACCTTCCATTTTGACTGTGATTTGGTGCAAAAAACTGAAGAAACTGTCAGTGAAGAGCACCAATTAACAATGGATGAAATTTCTACATTGTTTCCACAAGTCTCCAGAACTCTCTCATATGAGACACTCAGTGAAATGCTGGGATAGCGGAAATTGTGCACAAGATAGCTTCCAAAACAGCTGACAGAGCAGAAGAAGAAACATTGGGTCAGTAGCTTCCGTGAGTTTCTTGAGTGACTTGAACTGTAAGGTGAACATTTCCTGAACTCTATTGCGACTAAAGATAAACATTTGTGGCTCATTACACACCTGAGACAAAAAGACAGTCTCACAGCAGTGTCACACCAATTCCCATCTGCCAAAAAAATCAAAATTGCAATTTTGGAAAAAAAAAGTCATGGCCACAGTGTTCTGGGAGGGAAAAGGCATCATTTTGGTTGAATTTCTGCCCCAGGGGAAGACTGTCTAATTCACAAGGATATTCTGAGACTCTAAAAAAGTCCAAAAGGAGCATTCAAACGAAAGGAGGGGAATGCTGACAGGAGGAGTTTGATTGTTGCACAACAATGTCTTCCTCACACAGCCGTAGCCACCGAGGTGCTCTTGGACTCATTTGCTTGGGATGTTTTGAACCACACCCCCTATTCCCCCTGACTTGGCTCCTTCAGATTATTGTCTTTTCACCTCCCTGAAGTTACACGTGAGTTGTATTAAATTTTCAACTGATGAGCAGGTGCAGATAGAGTTTCTGAAGTGGGTTCAAGCGGAAAGACAGCTTGTTGGTTGTCACATAACACCAACAAGCTGTCTTTCCGCATGAACGACCACTGACAAACTGTGGCCAAAAAACAAGTGGACCACCCTGTAGCTGAACACGCTGCCAAACATGGTACCCCTCGTCTCAGTGACTGCTTCACAGCCTGTACCTTATAGATCCTTCCCACCAACACCAGCTTTTCTGAATTGCGCAGATGGGAACTTACCCTGCAATACATCCTATGTTCCCGTAACCCTCCTGGCCCCAACCTTCGTTAGTCACTGTCCTGACCCATCCAGCTCCCTCCCTGTTCCCATTCCAGCACTACATGCCGTCATTTCACCGTCACACCCAGTCTTTTAATTCTTTTTTATTATTATTTTTATTTCTATCCTTTCTGCTACTTACCCCCTCCCCCCTCCGCACCTTCTCTCCTGCCCGCCGTCTAAACTGCAACACTTCACTGTTCATTTGAAAAAAGAGACAGCATTGGTCGCATATATTTTTTTTTTTTTTATACTATTGCAAAATCGATTTTCTGTCACTGAGTGACCATCTTCAGTGCTATATTGTATAACTTAAATTGGGATGCACTGTTGTCACTATGCTTACGGCGATCACATAGACTCTATGTGATCGCCGTAAGCATAGTGACAACAGTGCATCCCAATTTAAGTTATACAATATAGCACTGAAGATGGTCACTCAGTGACAGAAAATCGATTTTGCAATAGTATAAAAAAAAAATACGACCAATGTTGTCTCTTTTTTCAAGTATACCTGTTATCTGGTCGTTGTGCACAAGACAACATGGAGTCGCCAATCAATAACTTCACTGTTCGCCACTCCCACCGTACTATCCCTCACCCTCCCCGCCCCAGCCTCCTCCTTATCCCCACTCAGTCACCACTCTCATCATGCACTGGTGCTGCTGCTCGCAGTGTAGTTTCAGCTCTCTGCGACTGCAGACGTGTGTGCAAGTTGTGCTTGCGTGAGTGTGTGTGTATGTGTGTCTACTGCTGACAAAGGCCTTAATGGCCAAGAGCTATGATTGTGTGAATCTTTTTATTGTGTCTATCGCGACTCAGCATCTCCTCTATATGGTGAGTGGCAACTTTCCTTCTCTTATATTGTTAAAAATGAAACTAGTAAGCACTGAATGTAACAATAATTATTTACACCATCAGATCAACTTAAAAGTGTAACCCAAGTCAATTGTATTGTAAATAATTCTCGCCACATTCGGTGCTTACTAATTTCATATTTCTATCTTGCCCCAGTTATACGACCCCCATATTGTTGTAAACATCATTAAAAGTGTATACTACCATATGATGAATAGCTATGTGATTCAAAACTGATCATGCTAAATAAAAATTGAAGCATCACAAAAGGCTGCTCATTGCAGTTATTTCTAGAAACATTCATACATCACAGTTACAGTGCTGCACATCCATAATGGATAGAAGTTAGATAATTTAGTGATTATTCTCTTCTAATTCTTGCATGAAGTCTGCCTGAGTACTTTTTATTACAGTTTGGCTATAATCAGTATTTGTTGACTAACAAGTATATATATGTGCTAATATTTCATAGGAGGACATACAGGGGGCATGTGGAAGAGTTCTTCACACATTGCCATCTCGGTTCACCCGCACCAATCAAAGCCGAACATGGAACACAGGAAATGGGTCTCCTGATGCCATTTGTTTTTCTGTTGACAGACCTGGTATAGTCATTGCAGGTGTCTGTGTTTATGGAGGTGCTGGCACTTATGAATATGAACTGGAACTTTTAGATGATGTAAGTAACAAATAACAGCATTTCAGTACCATATGAAACACTAAAACATTTATAATTTCTTATTATATATACTGTTGCTGGTACTGTTCTTTTTTCATAATATGTTGTACCTGCCTGAAAATTAAGTTGGAGAGCTACCATCTGGTAATTGCTATAGAGATCCACATGACATGGATAATGAAGCAATTATTATAGTCATTGTCCTGTTGCTGAATGTGCTGCACATAACAACACCAATGACTTTAGTTGCTACACAATGTCCCAGACCTAAACCTCTGCTAATATCCCTCTCATTTTCTATCGACATCACCACTTTTCCACTTTTCCCCACACCCTAACCTTTTCTCTCCTATCACTTTCCCCACTACTTCTCTCATATCCAAACATTGTGCTTACCCTTACCACATTCCCTCACCGTCCTGCCGTCCCATCACTCTCCTAGCCACTCCTTCCTCCCTCTCTCCCTTCCTCCCTTCCATCTCTCACTCTCTACCTTCTTCCGTCCCTTCCCTCCCATCTTTCTTCCACCCCCCCCCCCCCCAATGTAAATAGGCTGCTAATAGCAACAACACTTTTATAACAGTTGTCAATGAGTTCACAGGATTGTGCTGGGAACATATGGATATGATATGCCATATCCAGCAGAAGTCACTGATAATTAGATGCTGCAGAGATACCACATTGAAGAGATGTTGATTGCTATGTTTAATCCATTATTCTAAATAGCCTCAGACATTATCTGTGTGACTGAGAGTGAGTGATTTAGTGGACTAGTTGAGGGGTAATAGATTGCCTGAGTGTTCATCAAACCACAAATGTATGCTTGCAGTCCTGTGAACACAGCTGTGGTCATTTTGGAAGCAGGAGTATCCACAGCATTCTCATTGTGAAAATATAGAAGAAATGACAACACTTGGTCACCAAAAGTTGTGTAATAAATGTTCTGGTTCATGTCCATGGCAGCCTGAATAAGAGATACCAAGTCACGGCACGAAAACACCCCCAAAACACTGTGAAACCATCTTTGGCTTCAACTTTGCTCTTCACTCATTGCAGGTTAAATACCTCATTGGGCTGTTGGTGTAATAGATGTCTTGCATCATTAAAAAAATAGGCAAAATTGCAGCTTGTTGGACCACTTTGTTGCATCAAATCAGCTATTATCCAATTTATGAGTTGTTCGATCCACTAGCAATGTGCAGTTTTATGTGCTATTATGGGCAGTGGCCTTTTGCAAGATACTTGATTTAAATATCATTGCATGTAGTTATCTTGACAATCTCAGCTCAGAAAGTAGTTGATAATAACCAGCATTCACTGACAGCACTAATTCCTGTTGGGTTTGAAACCAATTATCTACATCTGTATCTACATTATGGCAGTAGGTATGCCCCATTGTACTAGTTATTATGGCTTTCTCTCATTCCATTCACTTATCGAGCATGGGAAAAATGATTGCTTAAATGCCATTTTGTGCATTGTAATTAGTCTAATTTTGTTTTTGTGATCTCTGTGGAAGCAAGAGTGTATTATAGTGTTACAACTCGATCTGGGGTCATGTTGTTATCAGGAGGTCAAACAGGGAGTGAGAATGAGTGATCCTGTAGAATACTAATGAATCATCATTCAACTAACAATAATTAATTAGCAAGAGTTTTACGGTCAGTCTTTCTTCTTCCTGGTGCTGCCTACCAGCAACCGTGCTGAGTAGTCTGTTCTGCTTGAAAACATGAGGTGCTTGAAAACATGAGGTGGCACAGCAGTGCCTAGCAAGGAACCTGCAGAGCCCATGTCCTGTATTGCCTGTGACCACCGCTGTGGCCCCTTGCAGGAGGATGCGACAGCCGTGCATCCCCGCAGCCTGGCATAGCTGTGGATCTCCAACAGAGCTTCGGCCGTCTCAATGAGTTTTAAATGCCAGCACTTTGGGCACACTACCCTTGGTTGTAAGGGAGAAGCCACGTGTGGCAAATATGGTAAAGCTGCCCACAATGGAGTTGGTTAGTCCTCTCCTCCGATGTCTATCAGCTGCTCCAGGGATCACCCTGTTTGGAGTAGGGATTCAGTGTCTTCCTTGAAGAACAGAAGATCCAGGAGATAAAAATGACAAAGCACATTATGTATGGTGAAGCCAAAAAGATATACGAGGCCATGCAGCAGACCATGTGTGCTGCCTCCTTTGCCTTCATTCTTAGACAGCCAGTCCAGAAAACAGATGCTGCTACGCAAATGGAGTTTGCTAGTGTTGGCACTAGTGCCTGTGTTTGTCAGTTCACTTGTGCTGGTGCAGTTGCTTTGTAGCCTGCCCCTCCCAACAGAACTTCAGAAAAGACCATGGTTGCTGTCATTGTGGAACTCTTTGCTGAGACTCAGCATCAGAAATCTGTTTGTCCCTGTTGTTGTTTGTTGGAATGGCATCCAGTTGGAAGACCCAGCAGTAATACAAGGGACAGTCGGTAAGGCAGTAGTTGTACTGCTCCAGCAGTGGTGACACAGGTACCCAGCACCCGAGTTGAACAGCATGAAAATGGGCAGATCATTTCTTCATCCACAGAAGATCAGCTTGACCCCCACCCTCAGTCAGTCATCATTGTGACTGGCAAGTATGTGGCTTGGAGATCATAAGTCTGCTCCACAGCTGAACAGGTGTGGATTTGCAGCAATGGACTCCAAGCTGACTACAGATTTTAAACACTTGTTGAATTCACCAGAGCATTCTAAAATTTGACCAACCTGGTCTCCTATCAGTATCTGTAATGGAGATAGAATGTCCTAACTCTGAGAATGAGGAGAGCGGCAATAACATGATTCCCCTCCGCCCTCTTCCCCGCCTCCTCTCCCTCTCCACACACTCACATACACACTGGTCACCAAATATGCTCTCATTTTCTGTGCCAGTCAGCACTCTTGGCTGCATAGTGTTCAATTTAAGGGTTTCAGAGTGTTCCTTTATGCAAAGTTTGCATCCTGAAAGGTGTTCTTATGATGTCTCTAAGTGAAGTTACCATATTAGCCTCATTATGGTAGCACATTCCATCTGTTCCTCACTGTTGTTGAAACACTTAATCAGTTGGCCTTCTCTCATATAGTCTGGTCCTCAGGAGCTTGGCATTCATTTGTTAGGACTGGGCTTGGTGACCCTGGGGTTCCTGAACTGGGGACTGGTAAGCACTGCCAGTCATCTGTCACAGTAAGCTATGGGAAAGCATCAGTGACCACCATGCACACAGTGGTGGGAATGGGGATCTTGACTTGACTGCCAGATCATGAGGATGGTAAAAACCTCTATAAAAGCCTCTTCAATCTCAAGATGTGCTGCATGCTGATGAGGTACATAGCAGTTGAGGTGAAACAGTCATTAGCAGGCAACCTCTGTGGAACCCGCCACACTTCAATTGTATAAGGCTTACCTAGGCCCGTGGGGCTCTGTCTAGGTGGGGTTTTATTTCCCTAGATGCTCATGGGACCAGGATGGATCCTTTGAAACTTTCCCTTCCCTTCACCCAGTGGGAAGTATGGGCCACTAGAAGGTACCAACGTGCATTCGAACAAGAAGGCTCAGGTAGTTAGTCCTCCTGACTCAATCAGTTGTAACAGAATGCAAGCTGTTTGTCAGAACATCTTCATAATAACTACACTCCTGGAAATTGAAATAAGAACACCGTGAATTCATTGTCCCAGGAAGGGGAAACTTTATTGACACATTCCTGGGGTCAGATACATCACATGATCACACTGACAGAACCACAGGCACATAGACACAGGCAACAGAGCATGCACAATGTCGGCACTAGTACAGTGTATATCCACCTTTCGCAGCAATGCAGGCTGCTATTCTCCCATGGAGATGATCGTAGAGATGCTGGATGTAGTCCTGTGGAACGGCTTGCCATGCCATTTCCACCTGGCACCTCAGTTGGACCAGCGTTCGTGCTGGACGTGCAGACCGCGTGAGACGACGCTTCATCCAGTCCCAAACATGCTCAATGGGGGACAGATCCGGAGATCTTGCTGGCCAGGGTAGTTGACTTACACCTTCTAGAGCACGTTGGGTGGCACGGGATACATGCGGACGTGCATTGTCCTGTTGGAACAGCAAGTTCCCTTGCCGGTCTAGGAATGGTAGAACGATGGGTTCGATGACGGTTTGGATGTACCGTGCACTATTCAGTGTCCCCTCGACGATCACCAGTGGTGTACGGCCAGTGTAGGAGATCGCTCCCCACACCATGATGCCGGGTGTTGGCCCTGTGTGCCTCGGTCGTATGCAGTCCTGATTGTGGCGCTCACCTGCACGGCGCCAAACACGCATACGACCATCATTGGCACCAAGGCAGAAGCGACTCTCATCGCTGAAGACGACACGTCTCCATTCGTCCCTCCATTCACGCCTGTCGCGACACCACTGGAGGCGGGCTGCACGATGTTGGGGCGTGAGCGGAAGACGGCCTAACGGTGTGCGGGATCGTAGCCCAGCTTCATGGAGACGGTTGCGAATGGTCCTCGCCGATACCCCAGGAGCAACAGTGTCCCTAATTTGCTGGGAAGTGGCGGTGCGGTCCCCTACGGCACTGTGTAGGATCCTACGGTCTTGGCGTGCATCCGTGCGTCGCTGCGGTCCGGTCCCAGGTCGCCGGGCACGTGCACCTTCCGCCAACCACTGGCGACAACATCGATGTACTGTGGAGACCTCACGCCCCACGTGTTGAGCAATTCGGCGGTACGTCCACCCGGCCTCCCGCATGCCCACTATACGCCCTCGCTCAAAGTCCGTCAACTGCACATACGGTTCACGTCCACGCTGTCGCGGCATGCTACCAGTGTTAAAGACTGCGATGGAGCTCCGTATGCCACGGCAAACTGGCTGACACTGACGGCGGCGGTGCACAAATGCTGCGCAGCTAGCGCCATTCGACGGCCAACACCGCGGTTCCTGGTGTGCCCGCTGTGCCGTGC
Source organism: Schistocerca nitens (assembly GCF_023898315.1). Classification (NCBI taxonomy): domain Eukaryota; kingdom Metazoa; phylum Arthropoda; class Insecta; order Orthoptera; family Acrididae; genus Schistocerca; species Schistocerca nitens. Next base: position 483,512,398 of record NC_064618.1, read on the forward strand.
GTGTGATCATTGCTTGTACAGCCCTCTCGCAGTGTCCGGAGCAAGTATGGTGGGTCTGACACACCAGTGTCAATGTGTTCTTTTTTCCATTTCCAGGAGTGTAAAAGAAAAGAGGGTATTTTCAATTGAGTTTCACCATTCTACATACAGAAAGGTTTAAAGGATCTTGCTGGAACCTTAAAATCTGTCAAGTGCCTGTGCAATGGGACCATATTGGTTGAAATATCTAATTCCCAACAAGTAAAGAACCTCCAGAAAGCTCAGTGTTTTGGGGAGTATGCAATTGAAACTGAACTGCACAACACCTTGAACTACAGCAAAGGTGTTGTGACTTCCAGTGATCTGACATACCACAAGAAGAACTGAAAGCCAAGTGGTTCCAGGAAGGCATTGTCAACGTGCAAAACATTATGAAAAGGGTGGATCGTGATTTTGTCAAATCAGACTCTTTTATCCTTACATTTAACAAAACCAAACCTCCAGAGCATGTCAAAACAGGTAAGCATACAGCCTTATGCGCAGTTTTAAATGCCAGCACTTTGGGCACACTACCCTTGGTTGTAAGGGAGAAGCCACGTGTGGCAAATATGGTAAAGCTGCCCACAATGGAGTTGGTTAGTCCTCTCCTCCGATGTCTATCAGCTGCTCCAGGGATCACCCTGTTTGGAGTAGGGATTCAGTGTCTTCCTTGAAGAACAGAAGATCCAGGAGATAAAAATGACAAAGCACATTATGTATGGTGAAGCCAAAAAGATATACGAGGCCATGCAGCAGACCATGTGTGCTGCCTCCTTTGCCTTCATTCTTAGACAGCCAGTCCAGAAAACAGATGCTGCTACGCAAATGGAGTTTGCTAGTGTTGTCACTAGTGCCTGTGTTTGTCAGTTCACTTGTGCTGGTGCAGTTGCTTTGTAGCCTGCCCCTCCCAAAAGAACTTCAGAAAAGACCATGGTTGCTGTCATTGTGGAACCCTGTGCCCATCCAAAGATGTAGTCTTGTCCACCATCCAGCACTGCCACCATCACTTCTTAGATGTGACCCATCTTTTCTGCAGCAAATCCTTGCTCCTTAGTGTACTAGTGTCTAGTAGAGTCTTTATGGAATTTTAAAATTTAGGGGTCAGATACCTGCAGACTGAGTTTTATGACATGAAAACTTTCTTGGATGGCATACAGTCATGGTACTTCAACTCAGAAAAGCAAAACTCTAGATTTCAAGTCTCAGTCCGACTCTTTGAGTTAACCTGTTAACAAAATCCAGAATTGTGTGTTCATTTCCATTTCTACATTTTGTTCCATTCTTATATTATTTATTGTCAGCAGTACTGCAAGTAGTGTCATTTAATTAGAATGTGTGAAATCTTCAGTCTTGCAGGACAGGTACACTTCCTGCAACTAAATTGATTTCAGCTACTCCAACTTCTGTATGTTTTCCTTTTTTTTAATTTGGACACCAGTCTTTTATTATCATCATATTTACTACTTTCAGCAAAATAGTGTTGGTAATGATCCATCACATACACAACGATGGAACAGTCTGGAAATGGCACGTGGAACATTTGGTCCAGATGATTGTGTAGCTGATGTAGCAGAAATTAAGTTTGACAAACCAGTGCCCATAAAGGAGAATGTAAAGTATGCAATTCGACTGAGAAATCATGGAGGACGTACAAGCAATGGTGATGGTGGCCTAAGTTCTGTAAAAGGACCAGATGGGACTATATTCATGTTCTCTACTTGTTCCCTCAGTTTCAATGGAACAACACAATCAAGAGGTCAGATCCCTCAAATATTATATTACAGGTGAGTTAGCTGTACAGGTATTAAGTACTTTAAATATAAACAGAAGATTGACCAAAATAATTTTAAGAAGATAACAAAACCCACATAGAGAAAGTTGCTGAAGGCAGAGTGGTAATGAGTTGCAAGAAAAACCACTAAGCCCTACAACATAAGTAATGGAAAAATAGAATTGGTGTGGGCATGCTCAACAATTAGAGAAATTAATGTAGGCTGAGACAAGCTGTTTAGCTGAAATCAAGCATTCTGGTGGAGAGCAAATTCATGTAAGGAAAAAAAAATCTGGGTGTTCTGTGGTTATTTATTTACAATTTACACCAGTTTCTGGCCTACAAAATGGCTATTAGGCAACATGAGATCCGATAAAGGCGAAATCAGTGGTTAAAATACCATATAGAACAAAAGTAATATTTCATCTTTGTGATAAAAATAGTAGTATTTGCTCTAAAAGTGAGGACATAACACCTAAACACAATATTTAATATGACCCACCCAGATAGTGGAGCGCATTAAAGCATCTGTTTCCAGGACACGGGGAGGTGCTCCAGCCTCTTGCATTAACAAATGGAGCTGGTGTGCTGGCTAACCTGGATGTGGTTCTTAGGCAGTTTCCCACATCCATTTACATAAATGCTGGAGTGGTTCCACAGTTGCACAAATGCTATAAGAAATGGAGTCACATTTCACCATGTGATATCCATTAGACGCAAAATGAAGGTGTAAGTGGATTCCTCCTGGGGGGGGGGGGGGGGGGTGTATGGGATCAGGCAGTAACTTTAAAATGTCTTTGGGAATGGTGATGCCATCATAATAATAGCCAATAAACAGGTATGATTTTCTGCGAAATTGGAAACGTACCATACCATTCCCAACCTAGCATTGGCTGTGTATGGGCACTGATATGGATGGATGGATGGATGAAGTGTTTAAGGAATAAGAGCAAATTAGAGGGATCAGATTCTGTGAAGATCACATGGGGAAATACAAAAGCATTCTAAATTTCTGTGGGCTCAGATTAGTGATAGTTTGGGCATTGCTTGTTAAGGATCTTCATGCAAGTTCAAGTTCAGCTACTTCTGCTACATATCTGATTGCTGGTTTTAATGATGAAAACATCAGTTTGTTTACTTTGTGTATTCTCATTTCTTAATATGATATAGAATAATATTCTGAGGCAATTCTCCACTTAGACATAAATTTTTCATTACAAAAATAAAAATACTGTGCTAGGACAAGGTGATGGCTTATCTCCTGTCCTCTGTGTTCTATAAAATTATTTAATTAACAAGTTAGAATAAAATTTTAATGTACCATGTTTTTAAATGAGACTAAAAAGTATAAAATAATTGCTCCATAAAATTTGTGCTTGTGAATTATTAATTGCTATGAAAATACTTTTAAGCTTTATAATGAAAAACGCGAGGTGAACGATTCATGCGTCAGTTATGTATTGCATGCACCACACATTTTTCACTGTAAATCTTGCAAGCATTTTCGTAGCTATTAAAAATTCCCACTCACAAATTTCAGGATTTTCTATGTAGGGTTGGGAATTGTATGGGGCTAGGAGAAATTCTTTTATACTCTTCAATCCAATTTAAAAATGTCATTATTAAAAATTTATTTTTATTTAAATAGTTATTTGCTACATTTTAGGCTTGTGTGCAGGAAATTTTGCAGCAGATTTTAAACATATTTATGAGATTACAAGAAAGACATAGGTTTATTTCAGTGTCTTTTTCAGCTCATAATATCTGAAATAGAATATTGTTATACCTACCTACTAATAATATATCAATCTGTTTAATTGTTATTTTCATAAAAAATAAAATGAAGAAGCAGTCAAAATTAATTTTCTATGATCTTTTAATAAGTTTTTCATTTCAGCACTAGCTTTATACCCACAACACAACACTTGTATGCATATGTCACATATATAACACACCTCTCTTCCCACTCCCCCCCCCCCCCCCCCACCAATTGTCCATAACCTCCTCCCATCTCCTGGTATGTGGAGTATCACCGTCATTTTTGTCACTCGTGAAGCACAAGGTACACACTGTTCATGTTTGGTGTTTGCAAAGAATGTGGAATAGTGTTGTGATTCATGAGGTTCACATCATGATGGGTGTAGGAAGGCCACATTGTCAGAATGGAATAAATTAATTAATTCAAATGAACAGCACACAGCAGTCGAGGTCACCAATTGTGGAATTCCAGTACATATGATGATGAATACTAGAGACCATTGCAGGTACAGAGTGCATAACACACTTTAGTAAACAGAATGCGATATATGAGAATGCACAACCACTTGCTACACAAGTCACAGACTGAACTGCACAGCCAGAGAGGGTCTGCATCATCATGCCTCTCTTTGGTCAGCTATGTTGCTCTTCCCACATATAGTTTTAGAAGGAAAGTATTGAATTTAGAAGGACTTTAAGACAGAAGCAGTAGGAAAGACAGGTGTGAAATTTTCTGAAGGAAACAGAGACATTGTGAAAAGATAAAAGAATATTGGAAGAAATTAAAAGAGAAAATGGATAAGGAATTGAAGTGGACCCTAGTTAGCCAAAATGGAAGGGGGGGAGGGTAATGTGCAGTATGTTAATAACAAGTAACATCTGCTTTTGTTTTAATAACTGTTAACATAAATTTACAAATAAAACAATATTAACTCATACAAGGGTCTACAGATAGGTCACACAAACTGATGTATGGGGAAAAAAATGCCAAAATGCAGAAGAGACATTCAAAATACTGAAGTGTAGAGGGCTGTTGAAATATACTGAGTATAGAAGCATTAGTAATTGTAGAACAGTGTGGATGGATGTATGGAGTCAGACTAAGTAGGAAGGAGATCTTAAAACAAGTTTATACTGGAAGTAAAACAATTAAAAATAATAAATCTACTTTCCTATCATACCTAACTCTTCACTTACTTCTATATTTGGCATACCCCTGAATGACTGTTTATCTGCCTCTTTGCATGATGTTATTAGCTTAATATTTAGTAGCAGATTTATCTTTATCAGAGAAATACATTGTAAGCTAATGGATACTCACAGATTCTGTCCTGAAAAATGATGTTTGGAATCTTCAAAGTAGATTTTCACATTTTAAATGTCTTCTTTCAGTGTTTACTAGTTGATATTTTTTAGCATTTTTGACACCTTCTCACAAGGCAAACAAGCCCTAGAACATTTGAGCTGCCCTTCATTGCATATGCTGTATCCCCTGTTAATTCAACGTGAGTGTATCCTACATGCCTGAAAAGTAGGCCCTTATTGTTCATGCAGATGTTCTGTAAGCAATCTATTTCATAGACAAGCCAAAGTTCCCAGTATCTTATCAGTGAATCAATCCACACATTATTACTCTCCGGTAATTGGGTGACTCAATTGACTTCAGTTGTAACTCATTAGGTCTGTTGTCAAACACTACTGCATTTGTAAGTTTTATGAAGTTCACAATTTCTCTACAATAAGATTTACTTGCCTGTCTTTACACAATGTTAAGATCAGAAAATTTCATCCATAGTGGACTTTTGAAACACCACAATATGGAGACTGAAATTTTGTGCAGATCTGACTGAATATTATTACAACTTCTAGGTAATTACTTCATCTTTGAAAAAGCTTAGGTTGTTAATTATACTATTCATTAAGTTGTTAAAGTATACTATGAATAGTAATGGCCCTATCACACTATCCTGGGACACATAAAAATCACTTCTGTATCTGGCTGACCCAATATACAGAATAAGTGAAATGTTTCTTTTGCCTATGCCTTGGAGATTCTGTGGCAGTGCACAAAATAACACTCACAGCTGCTAATAAATCTGTGCACTCTGGGTGACATACAGTGTGCAAGACAAAGTATGCAATTTAATGCTCCACAAATTTAATCAGAAACATTTGTCAACAAACCTGAATCTATTCTATGTGTTGTTACTCTTGTCAAATTGATACAAATAAGGCCATCTGTCTCATTGATCTGTGAGACAAGGGCTAAACTTCTCACTACTTCAATGTTGATAGTTAAAAGCCCTGTAGCTCTCTGAGTACTTCCAGAAAAGATTCCAAGATCCGACCACTGGAATGGAATATGTTCGCTGTTTACATTTCCTACACTGCCTCCAGCCAGCTCCTAACAACTTGTGCTGACAATCTTGACATAACAATGCAAGAACACATTTCATCATCACTTCCAAATTTCCACAGAAACAAATTAATTCATTGGCTTCTATTAAACCTTGCCAAGTTCATCTCATTCACTAAAACACCACCACCCAACTAATTACTGTCTCTGTGATTTAATGTAAGGGTTTACAGTATTGCACTTTCAAGTGCTTGCAAACTTTCTGTACTGTAAAAATAACTTAGATGATCACTCGGAGTTACCAGCTACTCACTCCACAAGCATACTTTAGAATAACACCTCCATCTCTGAGGGCATGTGACACCACCTACACCATTAAGAGCTGCAGCTGAATATCCAAACCACTCCATGACATTATTTAACATTTTAGCCTTGCAGAAAATCAGAATAAGGAGCATAAAGTACACTTTTTCATTGGCTATTTTTCTGCTCCCACTTATAGCACTTCCATAAGAAGCTGTTTCCTGCCAGTAATTGCAGAAGTTTATCTGCAATGGAAGTAGAAACATTCTGGTTGTCATGGTAAAATTACTCACCCACAAAATCAGCCTAATTGGCTCTGATCACCACCCATTTAGGAGGATTAAGGAAAGAACAGTCCATCATGTACAGACAGAGCACGTCCCCTCCCCAACCCCCTCACCCTGCAGCTAAAATCTGGTCCTAGACCTCACAATTGTGGACAGGATTAGCACACAGGTGAAACCACAAATATCTTACATAACATGCTACATTCTGCACATCAAGAAGTTTTCAAACCAGGGCCAGCAGGGCTGGTTGTCAAACACACGAACATCTTTTTTGTGGTAGTGACCAGTACATAGCAGAAATAAAAGCTTTTTGAAAACGCAAGATCACTAAATCCCTCTCAGTATCTCTATTCATGGCTCCTGGTGCATCAAGAGTGAAGAGTGAAGTTGAATTTAGGATGTCTGGTGTTCTTGGAGTACACAGAGAACACCAGTTATTCCACATGAGGTCATTATGTCTTAACTCCAAATGTATTCAGACTTCTGCTAAAAATGGAAATAAGACATAAAATATGGTACTTTTGTGTATCGGTTCTATTGCCTTTTGTGTAGACTGTTGTGACCCTTTTTTTTTTTTTTATACATCACCAGTACTGACTGAATGAGGTGACACAACAGTTAAGGCAGTGGACTTAAGTGAGAGAGGAGCAGAATTCAAATTCTCATTTGGTGACTCTGATTTAAGTTTCCTCAAAACAGTTAAGATTAATATCAAAATGACTGTTTCGCAGAGGACACAGTCAGTTTCCTTTCCTCTCCTTGTTTTGTCCAAACTTGAACTGTATTCTTAATGACCTCATCATTGATGGAGTGTTACCCTGATGTTTCTTGCTTTCCTTTTAATACACTGAAGGCCATTAAATTTGCAACTCCTTGAGAGTGGCATGCAACAGACATCAAATTGGCATGAAGTGTATGGCATACTTGGATATTCAAATGATCATCATTTCACCACAGCTGCAAAAGCAGGTAGTAATGACACAATATACATTCATTACATAAAGATAGACTGTAGGTTTCTCATTCAGAAATCGTATTTCAATGTCTCTTTGTGAGAAGACCTTGTTATGGCTAATGTAAGGCATAGAAAGATCTATTAGCATTTATTGAAATTCGACAGCAGCGGGATTGTGATCTGTCAACACTATGGTTTATTATTCTGTGATATTGCTGCTCATGTTGTCCATGACCTCTCAACCACTTGCAAATATGGAATCAATGGATCCAGGAGGATCATACCCAACACCATGCTGGATCTCATTTGTCTCACTTGATTAACACCTGAGAGAACAGATACATTATCTTCTCGGTCATGCTGGATCGTGCAGCTACATCTGGCATATTGAGTGAGGAAATGAAATCGTTGTCAGCAAGACAAGTGTCGACAGAGAGAGCGCGATGACATATGGTGCACCACTGAAATGCGATGACTATTGTTGTGGTTTTCCCTGACAAAGCTGTAGAGAGAGGCATACTGTAGTTGTACACACAGCACTGGAAACAGTAAGGGCACCATGCCATCTATACAGTTGAGACCCAGTTCTACATACAGCATCTTGACAGATATTTCCATATATGGAGCCACCAAGGAAAATGAACATTGTCAGATTGTGTTTGTCATCATCTTTTGGTCCAGCATCTAATCAGATAGAATAAGGTGCCATTGGTTGTGTAAAAGTATCACCCCCGGTTTACTCATCCAGTCATTTGGGCAGCAGCCATTACGCTTCTGATACGTTAAGGTCAGTGGCTGTGCCCTATCTAAGAGGTCCTCACGACGTTACCTTTCAACAAGATAATGGAAGACTGCATGCTGCCTGTGCTGTCTTGACCTAATTCATCATGAATGGTGTCCAACTGCACTTTTCCAGATGTATCTCCTACTGGAAACATCTGGTAACGGGCTAACAGAGAGACTGTCATATGACTACTCGGCATTCACTATGATTTATGAACTGTAGTACAGACAATAAAACATAGATAAAGCGGCTTGGAATAATATAGTAATATCTGTCATCCAACCTCTGTTCAACTTGCTGGCAAAGGTTTCACTCTGTGGATTAAATTTTGCATCCTGCATAGCCCCAAATCACATACTATACTGCAGAAGCTAATGAGTAAAATTTTGTCATTTTCTATGATTCACAGAACTGTAATTTTAAGGTCATCAGTATAGTGATTGTTATATCACCTATCTCTGTAGTTGTATGACAACTGAATTGTGGTAACATTCCTTCAGTTCCCTTAGGGAATAAACATGCTGCAGGATAGCATTATTGGTAATGGTGAAGTTCAGAGCTCCACCACAGAACACCCTACAGTGTATAAAGCAATAGACAATATTGCTATTAATAGCTCTAACTACGTAGGTGCTCAAATCGTCCTGCATGGTGCATCAGAATGAATGGCATTGACGACAGGTAATATGATTTACCCATGTCTCTATTGTAGACCTCTGCGACATGAAATGTTCGGTATGTGATGACGTCACGGCTGTTGAAACTTTAAAGGCCTGCAACTTTGTCAACTTTTGGTCCACGGACGACGGCAACGGTTACCCATCCATTACCATGCTGCTGGGTATCATTATTCGTAATGGTAAAGTTAAGAAGACAATGTCAGACAGATCAGTATAGTGATTATTTTATCACCTATCTCTGTAGTTTTATGACAACTGATAGTTCCCTTAGGGAATAAACATTGGAAGACAGAAATAAACAATCTTATCTTTTTCAGTAAAATTCTTCAGGGTATCAGACCGCATCGTCATAATTTAAAATGCGCCAACGTTTCGGCCAGCGTTGCAGCTAGCCTTCATCACACTAAGTCAGCAGTGGCGGAACACCGAGACGAGTGCGGGAAACCAATATTTTTTCAAGAAGCCCGCGTCCTGGCGAAACAGCCTCTCACTTTCAAAAGAAAGATTAGAGAGGCGATAGAAATAGCCAAAAGACCCGCCAACATGAACAGAGAGGACGGGTACAAGCTTCCGAGGTCTTGGCTGCCTGCAATAGCAGGGCTACGGAGCGGCGGCAGAGCCGTGGCGGCCCATGCAGACACGCGGAGAGCCGCAGTAGTGGTCGCGAGCACACAAAGCAATGGCATGCCGCAGCCGGTTTCTGGACAGCATGGAAACAGTGTGACGTCACAGCCATCACCCGTTCGCTATTCGTCCGTCTCCTCCAATGGGGTGGATTAATATAAAGACCAATAGAAAACAGCTATTTCAACCAATGACAGATAATAAAGGAAACACCAATAAAGCATACCTTTCACCCCTCCTCCTCCTCCTTTCACAGCCAATCAAGTAACGACACGGTTCTCTCGTGCAGCTATTTAAGGAACCAAGTGTGTTCATTTAGCAGTTAACGTAAGGCCCTGATGAAGGCTAGCTGCAACGCTGGCCGAAACGTTGGCGCATTTTAAATTATGACGATGCGGTCTGATACCCTGAAGAATTTTACTGAAGAAGACAACGGCCGCAGAAGCCTACGCTTACATTTAATCTTATCTTTGTTTTCCTATTGTCTATTTTCTTCTGCAAGTTGTCTAGAAGTATCTGGTCATTAATTATTGCACCAGTGGCTGTCCTTCCATGTGACCAAATTTCTTACGGTTTTGGAGAGGCCTTTTGGTCAAAAATGTAGCATGTATCAATCACCTAATGTGTCAAGTTCGTAAATGCTTCCATCTTTTCTGTTAGACTATCTCTTTAATCGGTTGTGCAATTTTTACTTTATGTTTGTGCAGCAATCCATTGGACAGGGAGAGTCAACAGACCAGCAAAGCTTGGGCAGAACTTCAAGCTTGCAAATGCACACTGTCAATGTCAGCAGCCATAGTTCAGCACTGTAATGACTTGATGGCTCTTGGCAGAGAGAGAGCTGAAGATGTGCTTGCTACTGAAGTTCTTGGTAACGCATGCATTGTCACTACACTTCTGCCACTTATGCTGGCACATATCAGCCCTTTAGCTACTCTTGATCCAAGGGTAAGTTCATTTTTAGATTTTTTGTAAAGTGTGAATGTGTGAAAGTAAATGTCACTAAGGAAATGAGTTTGCATTGTTCGGTGTCCTTATTTTCTGAAAGTAGTACAAAAGAGTGGAAAAATCTCTTACCAGAATTGCATGTTATTATGATTTTGGTAAAATGAATTAATTTATTATGATAATGGAGTATAGGGAATACTCACTGTAGATGAATTATGGTTGGTACATACACCACACCCATGCAGTTCTGTATTTGTCTGTGTGTGTTTGGGTGTCAGGTAGGAAAAGTATAAGAACTCAAGAGCTAGTGCTAGTGATCTTTTAAATGTGTCATCAAGTGGGATGGCACAGAAGTTAAGAAAGTGGACCCACATACGGGCAGACAGCAGTTCAAATCTCTGTTCAGCTACCACAGTTTGGGTATTCTGCAGTTTTTCTAGGCTGATTAACGCAAATGCTAGGATGTTTTCTTTAAGGATGACATGGTTGATTTACTTTTTCAGCAGGAACTTGTTCTTTCCTTAGTTAACTGGTTTCTGGTTTATGAGGTTGTCATCAAACAATATCTGACCTTTGTCATCAAAGAGGGTACAGTACCGGTGTACAACTTTGAAAAAGATATTATAAATATGAACATGTTTTATCAAGCAGTGATGGAAGGATTAACTGACATCTAATGATCTTGTCATCAACAGGAAATTAAACTTCAGTTTTCCTTCCTTTAAAATTGTCTATGTGCTACCCATCATTAAATATGCAGATGAGTGGCTGTATGCATTTATTTTTTTCCTGAAATACATTTGATTATAAATACATGTTTTTGCATATTTTAATTTTATGTTACATGAAATTACATATTATTTGTTTCTTACCCATCTTCATATTTCTCCACATCAAGAGACTGCTCTCTTAGAAAAATATTGGAATCCAACCTGAAGACAGGAAGGAAATTGTCTCTAAAAACCATATTCTAATGCAATAAAACATGATTAATTGCTCTTTAAATTGCATTATGAAAGACGTGTTCCTGCTTATTTTTTAAGATTCAGAATTTCAGTTCACAAAAGCAAATACAATACAATAGCAATACTGTGTATAGGATGATAGTAGCTGTTGTTGTGTGTAATAAAGGGCTTCATGTGCTTTTGAGATTGACAGTGAAGCAAACAAGAGATTAGCTGCCCAACGTGTCCCAACTACTAGTGACTTCTAATGATGTAGAACTGGAGAAGTTTGCCATAGAGTTCTTCTTAAGAGATAAAGACTTTTCATGTTTGTGATACATCCTGTTGCATCAACTTATCATCTAAATTATGACCTTATGTCATGATGGACAACACTTTCACTACTGATGGAAAGATTGTTCTTCGTTGATTGTACAAGAAGCAGATTGGGTGCTCTGTGAACTCCAACTTTAGCAACACATATTTAGTGCTACACACACAAAGAATGAAATGGTGCAATCATCTAAGAAGCAAATATTATTGACACAACTGCAAAAGACTCCAAACTCCACAGATGAATTTTTGAATGGTATGTGCTCTGTTGTGGTCATTGTGAATATTCCATGGTACAAACTTCAGGTGCCTGAATATCACGCAATTCTATGAAAGTACTGTGATTTACAAATTCCTGATGAATTGACATAAGGAAAAACTATTTAGATTTTGTTACCAGGATACTCTGAAAAGAGCTTGGCATTATACACCAAAAAGCCAAAGAAATTAGTATGCCTGCCTAATATCATGTAGGACCCCTGTGAATGGCAGAAGTGCCACTACATGACATGGCATGGACTAGACTAATGTCTGAAGTAATGCTGGAGAGAACTGACACCATGAATCCTGCAGGGCTGTCCATAAAACCATAAGAGTACGAGGGGGTGGAGAACTCTTCTGAACAGCAAGTTACAAGGTATCTCAGATACGCTCAATAATGTTTGTGTCTGGGGAGTTTGGTGGCCAGCGTAAATGTTTAAACTTGGAAGAGTGTTCCTGGAACCACTCTGTAGCAATTCTGGATGTGTGAGGTGTCGCATTATCCTACTGGAATTGCACAAGTCTGTTGTTGTGCACAATGAACATGAATGGATGCAGGTGAACCGACAGGATGCTTACATACACTCCTGGAAATTGAAATAAGAACACCGTGAATTCATTGTCCCAGGAAGGGGAAACTTTATTGACACATTCCTGGGGTCAGATACATCACATGATCACACTGACAGAACCACAGGCACATAGACACAGGCAACAGAGCATGCACAATGTCGGCACTAGTACAGTGTATATCCACCTTTCGCAGCAATGCAAGCTGCTATTCTCCCATGGAGACGATCGTAGAGATGCTGGATGTAGTCCTGTGGAACGGCTTGCCATGCCATTTCCACCTGGCGCCTCAGTTGGACCAGCGTTCGTGCTGGACGTGCAGACCGCGTGAGACGACGCTTCATCCAGTCCCAAACATGCTCAATGGGGGACAGATCCGGAGATCTTGCTGGCCAGGGTAGTTGACTTACACCTTCTAGAGCACGTTGGGTGGCACGGGATACATGCGGACGTGCATTGTCCTGTTGGAACAGCAAGTTCCCTTGCCGGTCTAGGAATGGTAGAACGATGGGTTCGATGACGGTTTGGATGTACCGTGCACTATTCAGTGTCCCCTCGACGATCACCAGTGGTGTACGGCCAGTGTAGAAGATCGCTCCCCACACCATGATGCCGGGTGTTGGCCCTGTGTGCCTCGGTCGTATGCAGTCCTGATTGTGGCGCTCACCTGCACGGCGCCAAACACGCATACGACCATCATTGGCACCAAGGCAGAAGCAACTCTCATCGCTGAAGACGACACGTCTCCATTCGTCCCTCCATTCACGCCTGTCGCGACACCACTGGAGGCGGGCTGCACGATGTTGGGGCGTGAGCGGAAGACGGCCTAACGGTGTGTGGGACCGTAGCCCAGCTTCATGGAGACGGTTGCGAATGGTCCTCGCCGATACCCCAGGAGCAACAGTGTCCCTAATTTGCTGGGAAGTGGCGGTGCGGTCCCCTACGGCACTGCGTAGGATCCTACGGTCTTGGCGTGCATCCGTGCGTCGCTGCGGTCCGGTCCCAGGTCGACGGGCACGTGCACCTTCCGCCGACCACTGGCGACAACATCGATGTACTGTGGAGACCTCACGCCCCACGTGTTGAGCAATTCGGCGGTACGTCCACCCGGCCTCCCGCATGCCCACTATACGCCCTCGCTCAAAGTCCGTCAACTGCACATACGGTTCACGTCCACGCTGTCGCGGCATGCTACCAGTGTTAAAGACTGCGATGGAGCTCCGTATGCCACGGCAAACTGGCTGACACTGACGGCGGCGGTGCACAAATGCTGCGCAGCTAGCGCCATTCGACGGCCAACACCGCGGTTCCTGGTGTGTCCGCTGTGCCGTGTGTGTGATCATTGCTTGTACAGCCCTCTCGCAGTGTCCGGAGCAAGTATGGTGGGTCTGACACACCGGTGTCAATGTGTTCTTTTTTCCATTTCCAGGAGTGTACATGCCACCTGTCAGAG